>NW_020897693.1:26663039-26850539 GCF_003984885.1 Neopelma chrysocephalum
AGAAAAGAAAAGAAAAGAAAAGAAAAGAAAAGAAAAGAAAAGAAAAGAAAAGAAAAGAAAAGAAAAGAAAAGAAAAGAAAAGAAAAAAAGAAGAAACACAGCCTAATTTTTGACCCGAACACCATTTTATTTCACCTGACGTGAGTATACACTCAGCCCTGATCACATAGGGTGTGAGTGGAGGAGGACTGGGGAGAACACAAAATTCTGGGAAGCAGCCTCAGACGCCGCAAACCCTGACAATACTGCCACCTATGGACCAAAAGTGCCAACATCAGCTCCGCAGAGCCCTTTGCAGGGACAGTCAACGATGAAAGGAGCAGAATTGTATGAGCAAATTCAAACTCCTGCACATGGTTAATTCACCTGATGAACTGATGGAGCAGCTACTTTGGTTTATCTAGTTCAATGCTCTTATAAAATTTAATTAGGATCATCATACAGCAACGTAACCTGTCTACAGAAATTATGAGCTGCAAGTCCAGACCCGAGATGAACTCTTTTGCTCTATTAAAGCTAAGCAGCTTTTTATAGAAAGATTTTTTTTTCCTTAAAGTGCACACAAGGAGCAGTGGAGCATGATATGCCTTTTTTCACATTAAAGTAATTATGTAAAGGCAGTAACATTGAAAATACTTGATGAAATCAAAAATTTACACTGCCTTTGCAGATATTTAAGCCTGTCATTTTAAAGATATTGGTACAATTTTCTTATGCTGTGGAAGAAACATGGGTGATTAGACCTAATGCCTTCAGATAGCTTTATCTCACTCTCCTAATATTAGTACTTACTACTAAAATACTGTGAATAGTCTAGAAAATTAATTTCTTAAATCTGTTTGGAAATAACCATCTGTACTTATACCTATAATTGGCCTTATCATTGTTTTTTCCATTTTTACGATATATATATTTCATATAATAAATCAATATTTTTATTTTTTGTCTGTTTTATTGTAAATAAAAAATATTTATATATTTTTTTTGCTGCTTTATTGTCACTTCTGGCAAGCTGTCTCCCTTTTCAATCTTACAGTCCTTACCAAGAAGCTAATTCACCTAGCTGAAGGAAAGTAGCCCTAAACATATTTACTTCTCAACTGTTAAAAAAAAAAAAAATATTCCTCACCTAATCTGCCAATGCTTTACTGTTAAACAGTAAATAAAGCAAGATGAATAGGCAGCAGAGAAGGGCAGGGTGATAGAAATGGTCCTGGCACCCAGGCTCCAGAAAAAGGTAGGATTTCTGACAGCCTGTATGTTATCGGTTATCTGTAGCTCCATGGAGAACCTATGGGTGTTTTTGGAGCACCTTTTCAAAGCAACTGACATTCCTAATATGTTGTACCCGAACATTAACGTAAATCATGACAATATTTGCCATGTTCAGGTGAGGTCCTTAAAAATGAGCACCTGTGGAACGGACAGGAGAAACAGGATGGAAGGAAAGGAAACATTTAGAAACAATTTATCTGTGTTTCTTCAGACCATCCTGTCTGTATCATGTCCTCATTTTAATGTTTTCTGTCTTTTACATCTCAACCATCAATCTACAAAGTAGCCAATTCTACAGTTTCACACATTTTCCCGTATTTTCCGTCTTTCACATCTGAGCACTAGTGAGCTAACTTTCCATAGTGGCATTAAACCTTCAGTACTTGGGAAATACCCTAATTAAACTAGATTTTGTTCTCATTTATTTTCGTGCTCCCCATGTACCAAAGGAAGTGTCCTGATATAGCTAACAGAATAAAATTGGTGTTGGTAGGCAATGTAGACTGGAGCATAAATCCCACAAACTGAGTAACAAGCACTTGAGAAGATAGAATATCTTCTTTTATATTTTCTTGAAAGTAATATTGGAGTTATTTTTAAACATATCCGTTAGTAGCTACTTATTTATTACACACACACGTAAAAGCGAGAATAAGAGTTATCCTATTAAAATCAATAGAAGTACTCCTGTGATTAAAGTTTCATTTATGCTGAAATACAGCCTTATGTTCTACATACACTTCCATTCAATATGTGCATTTCGTGAATATTAAATAATGTTAAATTACTCTCTTTTTCGTAATAGAATCAGCTTGACAGTTACAATGTTCAAGCACTAAGCAGCACATATTACAATGGCAGCTCCCTATCATGCAGTAATTTTCTCCCTTTTAATATTCTTGAAATTTAGCTCTCACAAGTAGCTGAAATGATCCTGTCTTTGAAAAATGATTTGGCATGCTCCTTTAGACTTTACATCTAGTCGGTAAGACTACTCTCTCATGCATGATTGTCTTTGAGTAACATGAGTTTTTTTTCTTGCTCCTTCTCAGTTGTTTTTAGGAGCAGAGTGAGGATGGAGAAATTATTTTATCCTAGATTCCCCTTTGAGGACAATAAGAGGGAATGTCATCTTCACCTTTGACATCACCGTGGAACCCTCATGTTTGTTTCCACAGCAGTGGAACGTTCATCACTTAACGTTAGATGGTTGCTCTGGTGTTCTTCTTGTGCTTAAAGAGTACTAAAGACAAGGATATAAGCAGAGATCTTCACTACATTCATCTTGGGCACCAAAACAGCACTAAGGTCTCCTTAAGCATTTGATGAAGTTGAGAGTCCATAGATTTAGGAGATGAAAGAAAGAACTCCATGAATAGCAGTAGAACTAGTAGATTCTGAAGAGAATACACCTTGTTTCTTTAAATTTCACTATCATGATTTAGGCAAAGAAAAGGAGGCCAACTGGCTGTTCCTGAACACCATTCTCTTAGGAATTAGGTGTTGGGGCAGACAGCAAGCCCAGAAATTTTCGGGCAAGGTCAGACCTTGTATCTTTTTGCTGGAGGTGTCAGGATCTGTGTGCAGTCTTTCAGGAGTACAAATTTCCATGAATGTCCCATGGCCAAATTAAAAAACTCCCATTCCTCAGACTATAGTTGTAAATGTCTAGCTTCTGAAAGATAAAACACAAAGGTGAAATTATTGCATTCCTGCCACCTGATGGTTAGTACAGTATTTCTGTGACTCAAAACCAGATTTTATCTGTAAAGAATCTGGATTTGGAAGGAAACATACAATAAAAAAAAAAAAAAGATCAAGCATATCATCTGTGATGCTATTAGTTGTGACTCTATCTGACAGCTCACAGGAATGTCACAGTAAACAACAATCCAAAGATAATAACAGATTCATAAACATTAAAGATAGAAAAGTCCATTTTGTAATTACCGTTTCTTAGCAGTGCATTATATTATACTAGGCAATCTATTGTTTTCCCCTATTTTTTCTCCGAAACAACATCCCTCATAGATTTTAGTCTAATGGATCTAAGTTAAATCAGCCTGCTTTACCAGAGAATATAACAATTCTGTAATTACTATTCTTATCTTAAAAGATGATCCATTGGAGTCCAGAAATGTTTAACTATATTTGATTTAGATTAGGATAAAAATACAAATTAAATAAATTGAGACACTCGTTATTAAAAACTGAATACTGTGGTTAGGAAATATTGAAAAATAAATTCTTGCATTTATGATTCGTTGTTTGTAGGATTAACATCTCTTTTAAATACTAGTTTGATTTAGCTGTAAAAGTGCATGGATGTAAATACAATAGGATATTCCTAAGGGGAATTGCAATTTTTAAAAAAATTCATATTCACTACAATAAATGTTATGCCAAAAATTTTTATAGCCACCAGAAACATAGAAAATGCTATACCCAAAGCTAGAAAATTGTTCCAGTACAAAGCATGCCTAATATATAACTTCCCAAATACACAGTATATCCCTAGTAAAGATATAAATTATGGTTGCAAATGAGACCACAAACAAAATTTTGCTCAAGGCATGAATCATAAATTCAAACAATAATCATCTCCTGCATGAGGCACAACTACTTTGTTTACTTCTTATACTCTGTTTCCTAAACATGAAGATGAAAGTAGGTCAAGTAAATTTAGCATCTTTTCACATGAAGTATGTTATGATAGCGGGTGGCACAGCCTAATTTACAATTACATGAGTTTACATGAATATGAAAATATGTGTTTTCACTGTGCTGTGTCATTACACATATTGACATTTTACTCACAATGACACAGAATCATAGAAAACACCCAAGATTTGGAGAAGGGAGGGAGCAGACTGAATGAAATTTTGACATGTTAGGAAAGAGCTTCATATGATGTTGAATGTTATTTCTAAAACTGGCTGTAGGGATGTTTATGCAGTGAGTTGCAAGGGAAGAAGAGGGAAACTTGGAGAAACCACTAGTTTTTTTCATTTCTAAATTGCATCTATTTTGTTGCACCTATTAATCAAGAAAAAGCTTTTCTGAGAAAATTTTAAATTGACAACCATGGACTTTCTTAACATTGGACTGAAATGTGAAAGAAACTTTAAATCAGAGGCTGAAATCAGAAAATTTTTTATCCTTCATTCTGCCATGAAGTTTCAAGTATGATTCACATAGGAAACTTCCTGTAAATAAATGTTTGTTTTATTATAATGATTTTCTTTTATGGAAGGCAGGACCATAAACTTTTGTAGATATAAGATTTTCAATTAAACTTCCAAAACCTCTGAAGTTGGATACATATAGTGTGCAATAATTTTTGGAACAAACAGGTTCAAAAAAAGTTTCTCATCAGTTGTGGATGAATATGTTGCTGAGAGATTAGTCTATCAAGACCAGAATATGGCTTATTTTGCTAAATTAAACCTGCCTATTGATCCAACTTTAATGGAATAAACAAACAATATAAATTCTGTTTTCAAAGAAACATACTTGTCTGCCTGTATAGGTGAATGAACAAGCATATTTGATAAAGTAGAGCAGAAGAATGGGAGAAGGTCACATATCCATAATTCCTTCCACATAAATCAGTAATTGTACTACCTTTGTTGTAGAAAGTGTTTGACAAGAGTGTGGGTTCTAGTATACATTCATATCATCACAACTGTGGTAGAAAAGAGTGAATTTCCTCTTGAACCACAGAACTTAAAGCTTCAACTCAATAAGCTACTTTGAAATTAACTCATGACCCAGGGACCAAGTCACATGTTTGAGGCAAGCATGAGGTTACATGCTTTGCTGAGGTACATTCTGGATGAGGGCAGAATTTGGCCTGCCATCTTACTTTTCAAGAGTGTAAATATTCTGAGGATGAAGAGGATGAAGACTTTAAGAGTTATTTATACTCAAAATGATATAAGTTTGACAGTCAGCAGTGACTAATTAGTTTAGCATTTTTAATTAAAGACAAGAAGCCAAAATTGGGTGGATTAAAAATAGAAGGCAAAGAACTTAGTACAAGAAGAGCTGAATTATTACTGTCTAGTATACATTACTGTTGGGATGTTAAAAATTATATTTGTACTTCATGGTGAAAAATAGGAACATGAAAATGTGTTATCCATGTGTGGAAAGAAATCTCACATTTTTATAACTAAATATATCTACAAATATAAAGCTACCAACATTTATTCATAACCCAATCACAGCAATTAAAAGTCAAAAAACCAGTGATGAATAGAAGAGCCATAATGTGAAAGAGTTTAATTCTTCAAAAGACTGAAAAATCTTAGCTGTGATGAGTTTTGAAATATCAAGAGTACAAAAACCAGAACAAGACAGAAATTAAATCCGAAGAAAACTATTTTGAAAACTATTGAACCGAAATGGACATTATGGGCATTGCCATCCATAGGTAATAGAAGAGAGAAAAGTAAAACACTATTTGACACAACCTGCTCAACTGTCAGCTGCAATTAAAACACAAAAAGAGTATCATGATGAAGAGTTTTAGGGTGTTTACAGTTCTGTTATTAACTCCAGCAGGAAATAATTTTAATAATTTTCCACTGGCAGACAGAAACGGACGACTAAAAGTTGGATATAATTATGAAACTGTCTAAAGGTGGAATTTGAGCATAGTTTTTGGAGCAAAAATTCTTGCTTTAACAAAAATGTACAACATAAATCTACTGTCAAGATGGAAACAAAGAAAAAGAGAGACAGAGAAAACATCATTCTGATTTTCAGAAGCAAAGCATGGCCTTAGGGTCTAGGCTCAATTTCTTTGGCCAAATTAAGACTTTGCGTATATCAAATATGTGTGTCGAGTAATCAGGTACCATTGCAATGAAGTATTAACTTTCAATGACATTACTAGTACACCTTAATAACTAGTTTTTCACTATTATTGACAGACAGGAGCTTCAAAAGTACATTCATTGTAGGAAGAAAATTTGGGACAGTGTAAACAAGTCTCTAAATTCCTGCAACAGCTAGTCAATGAGGGATTTAATGTTTACTTGAAGAGAAAAGGTATTTGGGTTTTAAGTTCACAGAACCTTATTTTCACCAGATAGGGGCAGCTTTCTTTACTACTACGGCCTGTCTGTTAAACCGTGATAAATTCCTGAAGAAATTATTCTGTATTAATAGGCATCCCATTCTAATGAGGCTTCATTATGAGTTGTTGCGTGATTTGAATATGATACAGCTATCTGTGTTTTGAAATTCAGAGTGAAATGTCTTCTTGCAGCTGTTGTTGTCTACAATTTCAACCAAAACCAATTTTTTTCCAGTCAAGTTATGAAATGCTAAAAGCAGAAAATGATAGTATAAAAAATATAACTTAAGAAAAAGGCAACAAATCTTTTCTCCTAGTTCGATCGGAATAATCCCAAACAACTAATGAGAAATATAACCATATGTTTACTGTGTTTGCCACTGCAGATGACCTAACATGAAGTTATGCTGTTTTTAAGACCTACTCAATTACTACAAGCCAAAATTTAGAGTCAGACTCTTTCTATGTATTATAACGAGTGGAGAGAATAAAGAAACTCTGCTACCAACTTAAATAATATTACACAGTTTTTTCATCTTTCTGGTGTCCAAATAAACTTGATTTCATAAAGAAAAAGTTGCTGAAATCAGACGTGGTATTCCATAATATCTATCTTAATGAAGAGATTGTATCGTGGGTTTCTTCCTTTTTCATTTGCAATTGCTTTACATGTTTGTGGCAATTTCAACAATTACTTGCTAAAAAGAATTAGAATTCTGTATTTTTACCTATTGTCATAATGAGGCAGCTGAAAACACAGAGAAGCAGCAATGCAAGCTGAGTAGCCACTGTCTTTTCGGATAACATGTTCTTCATAAATCTCAGTTTGAAACTCAAAGAAAGTAGTGATTTTTTAGAATTGCCAAAGAGTATGCACAACGTGTGTATTCACTGGCAGCTAGATACTAGACTGGCCAAAATGAATCATACTTTAAGCAGGACACAATATGACTAAATAGTGAATAAAGTAATTCTATATTTGTACTACCAAAAGCTGCAGGATGTTATATTGAAAAATGGTAGGGCATAGTTATTCATCATCTGCTTACTATCCCAAGTTATTTGCAAATAAGAACTGATTCTGAGGCTTTGGAATAAATAATGGTACATAGTTAGTACTCCACATATAGTTACATTGTATTCCCAGTGTTACCTATTCAGTACTTTGGCAAAATAAACCTCAGTAAAAATGCTTGTCTGTGTTAAGAAAGCCAAAAGAATTGTGAAAGATGTTGGCAATGCTACTACTACTAACACTTGTTCACTAGTTCCTCACCAAGATACTTATTTCAGCCTGACCACGGTATAGAACTGTGGCTCTACACCATGGCAAGCTTACATTTCACCTCTGCACACACTCTGAACTTTGCACTTGTTCTAATTTCTTCTCCTTCTAGGATCTTTGCTAACTTCACAAAGTCCTCATTGAGACAAAGTGCCAAAGCTGGAAGGTTGAGTAGCTTCACATCTTCTCCTGTGGAAAACCATAGCAATGGCTTTTTACCCTCAGAAAGCATTTGTCTCTCTGCAGCTGTTAACAAAAGAAAGATCAAAAAGTCTCAAGTTTCTTGGGAGCATATTGAAATGCATTTGGACTCTTCCAGGCAGTCTCACTGTATTAAAGTGGATGCATTCATGAAAAGTACCTTGGTAGCTAAATTCCTTTTAAGGATAGTGATTCTCTGTGCCAATATGACGACAGACCCAACTAAGATTGAGGAATTTTTAGACTGGATTATCAGTGAAAGGTAATGTTGTCCCATAGTTATTGAATAGGGTTTTTTTGAATAAAGCGTGTCTTCAAAATCAACATTTAAGTCACATTAATATGTGTGAAGTTATCATTCATGACTAGTATTTGGGTGCTTTCTAAGTGTTTAAGAGCTGCCATTGAACATACCATTCATGCTATTGATTAGCCACCACAGCTTGATAAAGAAAAATAATGAAAAGAATAAAGGAAGATAGGGAGGAAATGTGAAAGAATGGAGCCATGACATATCTAAGGTTTTGTTAATTGTAAAAACCAAGGAGTTACATTTTCAGAAGTCTTTAAGAGATACGGGTCGAATCAAAGTCATTTCTGAAATAAGCATATTTAGGAAATTTCTCAGGACAATGTCTTTGCTAGTAAACCATTGAATTTACACATTTTGGGGAAAAAAATTAAAAAAATAAACTAGTAGAGTCATCTAATTATTATTCTTACCTCTTTTAATCTGCTCAGGAAACTTAAAGCAAAAGTGTGAAGCACTTCTTACTAAAGTAAAATGCCACATTTAGAAAGAGCAAAGTACCCTCACTTAAGTTTTCGGCTTTGAAGATTTCATTTACTTAAACAATAATGAATGAAACCTTCTAACATACTGAGAGTTCAACTAAAGGCAGGAACTGACCTTTAAAATGGCCAAGTGATCAAGCCCTTGGCATGACTGCAGAGAAGTGCAAGCAGTTTTTCCCAGAACAATATCAGTGGTTATACACCAAGATCTTTAAAGTTTGTGCTTAAATCTTTTTTACTCTTCTCTATTTTTAAAGAAACCCCTATGAACTCAGGGAACTTGATTGCAATGAAAATTGAAAGTTGTCTGCAAATCACATCTTTTAAATAACAGGTCAGCTTTTGTCACACATGAGTCACCTTTATTACCTGTGTCAGCAGCAATTTACAAATCTTTCACGCACCTGAAACATAATATATCAGACTTTTATTCATATGTTGCATCTTCTAATGCAAATCTGTCTTCAGTGTAAAACCAAGGCTTCTGTGCTGTAGGTGGAAGGAAGGGTGAAAAACACTCTACCAACAGATAACCATCTGGCAGATTCTCTCTCTGCTATCTCCATGTGATTTTTATCACTTTACAAAATGTCATTAAGCAAACAGAGAAGACCACAAGCAAACCTTTAGTTTCACAAAATCATGTTTTATAAACTGTTGAGAAACACTGACATGTAATGAAACCCTATTCTCTACATACCTTCCTCTTTGTAAATGATTCGTTTCCCTCCCTTTATGTATAAATAAACAGAAATGTGTCTGTATGCTTGCTGTTTGGGTTTTGGGTTTTTTGGTTGGTTTTTTGTTTTTGTTTTTGTTTTTAATTTGGTCATCATAATCAAGGCTATTACAGCAATAGATCTTATCTTTCGAATGGCAGTCCCCTTGCACCTTCAGTTCAGATTTTTGTTTATGCTTGGATGCAATTGTAGCTGTTTCTGATAGTTTTAGGTCAGCCATGACAGACTATGGGTGACACTAAATAAACAAGCTGGGAGTCTGTGACCAGGAAGGAATGATACTGGTGCTCAGAGTTTGATTTTCTCTGGTTAATCAACAATTTTATTCAGAATAATCCACTGTGTGAAGTAATTGTTTGCTAGACTACACATATAGTGCTGTAAGGTCTAAAAAACAGACTAAAATTTCCCCACAACTCACATAGGCAAGCAGAAAGAACAAATCATGCTCAATCTTGTTTTGGTTATAGCAGGGTACAGAGATTTGTTTGTATATTTAATTTATGTTCAGCTATTTCTTCCTGCCTCCTCTCTTCCTTCTTTCAGTTAAATTCCAATGCAGTAAGTTGATCTGAGCACAGTCTGGCAGAGAGTAGATAGGACATTTCCTTGCAGCCTGCTCAAGGGGAATAAAAATTCAATGACAAATTTACTAACTATACTCATGGAAGAAGGGGTAGAATAAGAACCCATAAGAAGGGGTAAAATATCCCAATCAAATGGGTACCTGCTCCAGCTCTTTTGTTTTTACTCTCTGTATTGAAAGATTTTATGCATTTCTTACAACTTCTGTTTCTACAGTCATATCATTATGTCAGTATGTAAACTCGGTTTCATTTATTAATTTTGTTAACTGTATTGCTTGCCCCCATGGTCATGGAGTAAGCCTTTAAAACTGTGTACCCTAAGGCTGAAATGCTAAAGCAATAATAATAAAACCTTATATTTATGCATTTATTTTTAACCTTCATGAATTTTAAGGTAGTCTTGTTTAGAATTAGAAAGAGTATGGGAAGAGACTCTGTTGAAGCCTGAGGTTGGTGATGCTGCCTATCAGGGAATGTTACAGAATCACCAAACAAAGCACCTGAGTGCCTGGCTTTCAGATGGATCTGAGTAGAATAAAACGACTAAAAATTCTAATTTTCAATATGATATTTTTACGGTATATCCAGAATAATAAAGATTCTTCAAAATGCACGTAGATTACAAGAACAACAAATTATTTCCATGCAAACTTCCAGTTGTTTAAAATTTGGCCTGGAAGTCGAGTAAGGCTGACAGTCAATGACTAGCCTACCCAGGAGTAAGCAGAGTCTCAGTGCAGTTTCTAGTGCACAGACACTCCTCTCAGAAACCAAAACATCGTAATGCACATCCTCTTGCAAAAGCTTCACAGAGAAGTGAATGGTTAGAAAACCTATTGTACCCTAACTTCCATAGAATTAGACTTTCTGAAACTGGATTATTAGTTATGTGCTGGTAAATGAGAAGAAACTTTTGTGAAGAGACCCTTTACTAGCATCCTGGAAGATGTCTGTGTCCTGTTTATAATTCAACTAATGTGTCTCACTAAACTCCCAGCTAAACTATTTCTTAAGCTCCTCTTGGTCACAGAATCATAATGCAATGTCTAATAGCTACCTAAACTAAACCACGGAATTTTATGAAAATATCAGTGTGAGTGTGATTTTCTTGAGCTATGCTATGACTACTGCTAGAGCCTATCTTGATCTCTTTGAAAACTAACTACCAGGTTATCAGCATCCAAGTTTAACATTGCCTAGGGTTATTTTATTTTTAAATTGCTTCTATATCCACCAAAATCATCTCAGCTAAGTCTTCGACAGCCCAGGCCTTTAGAATCAAATCTTCGCCAGCACTACTATGGTTTAATTAGCTGCGCATTTGCCTCCTGGCCAGATCCAATAAATATGCATGTATTGGCACAGCTGCATCTCAGCATGCATACTTAAATTAAAAATGTTTCCTTTGATGCTCTGGCAATCTTGGCATTCATTCACTTTGCCAGAAGCTGTCTCAAATCACAAAATACTTGTCCAGTAATCATCACAATGTAGAATCATGAAAAAGTGTTATCAGTTTAGCTCCTCACATTACATGTGTAGTAACCTAAAATTTATCATGCTTACTCTAGAGTTACAGAGAAGGATGCTCCTATGGTCCTCAGGAGTGAAAGGTATTCCTATATGCCAAATAAATCGAAAATGGTCAAAAAATACCTAAATCCCCTAATAAGATTAGTTGCACTAATCTGTATCTAAAGTGATATTTTCGTAACTACAGTTGCATTTTTTTATTTAAAAGATGTAGAATGAATTTGTTTTGTTTTCTCCACTTGACATTAGCAGCTTTACAGAAGAATGACCTCGGTAGTCACTGATGAAGAATTATTAGCTATTTTTACCAAAACAAGGAAAATTGAATGTTATACAGACTTTCTAAAGGATCCACTGAAAGGGTGAGAAATAGTCCACATTTTTTCTCACTACTGACCTCTCCATACTAAACCCCAGTCTAGTCAAAGGAGAGCACAGGAGGTAATACCTGTAGACAGACGTATGCGTGTCATACCAATAGGAAATTTAAGCAACCTGAAATTATTAAGCAACATACATAGGAATCTCAGAGTATGTATGGGTGGTAAGGGGTGATCTGAGGAATATTAGGGAAAATGATCAGATTAGGTATTTCACTGGAATTCAAAGCACTTTCTTCTCTTCCTACTGAGATACTCTGGGAATTCAATGTATCTCTTCAATAAATACTTAATATGTTTCAAGTCTACAGCGGAAATCCACCACCTGAAAAATCCTGACAACATGTGCTATCAGAGAGCATGTAGAGTAACTGGATAAATAGTCACACTCTCTCATAGATGGTTAAGGTATCCTGTATTTCCCAGGGCAAATATAGCTGATATTTCATTGCACATTAAACCAGACTCTTTTTACCATCACAGCTTGCTTGAAATTAGGATGTGTTAATATTTTCAGAATCTGATTTTTCTTGTCAATTCTTTAATTTTACTGAACATACAAGACTTTCTTCCACAAACATTTGTACAGCAGCACATCAAAATACATACTTCCTCTAAACCAAAGAGGTTCCAAATGTCTGAATCTGCAAATGAAAATGTTTTACATTTATTTTTATACAAACAGCAAATGTAGACAAATAAAATCTCTACAATGAGATTAATTATCATGCTTATCAGGAATTCTACTCGCAGATTGGAGAAAAAATCTTTATGGAAACCGTTAGCTACTTGGGGTTTTTTAAATCAGAACACAGAAGAGAGAAATAAAATCTCTCCTTTCATAGTAGAATTTTCAACCCACCAAGAAACAAACCCAGAGCTCAGATTCATTTTATGAAGTAAGATCTACTATGATAAAACCAAAACAAAGAAACATTTATTGATTACTACAGTCATTAAAAATTATAATCAATATTTCTTCAAATATATTTTTTAAAAGTCTGATGCACCACTGTGAGAATACAACATCTACTAAATCGCTCTTTTTTTAAAATCTTGTGTGTCAACACAGTGAATGCTTTGCTGTACCCTTAAACATCACCTCTTTGAGAGTTAGAAGCCCATTTGAGTAAATATTTTTGGACTAAGATAACTAGAGATTTAGAAATATCAAAGATGTAATTGTCAACACTGAATTTTCTCCTGAACATCAATGGTGTGAGAGACTGAAATGGTTAGTCTTAAATTGCGACCATCACTTCGACAAACGGACATTGAAACAGCAACTACCAAGTCTTCTCACTGGATCCAGTGGCTGGTGACTATATATATCTTTCTACTTTTATATTTTCTTTTTCTTTTCCTTATATGTTTGCAGAAGTGTTATTTTTATGCATTTTTATTGCTATATTGTTATAGATAATAACGGCCAAAATAGTTACATACCCATTTTCCTTTGCAACCAAATTGTTCTAAAATAAACCCCACATATATATATTTACAAACACTGATCACTCAGTGTCGTTTCATTCTAATCCACTCCAAGGCCTATATTAACAAAAACCTGGGTTACCCTCATCTTCTGAGGTGGGTCGTTACAAAAGATTATTCTTAGGAAGAAAAGGGTATGTTCATTTAATGGTCAGAATATTATTTTTTGAGAAACACAGTTGGATTAGGGACTGAAGACTGAATTTGACTTTTCAGCTTAGTTAAACTTTAGAAGTTCCAATGCACACTTCCATGCAATAGAATGAGAGTATTTCACAAGTCTTATATGTACTGTGTATTACTGTAAACTTAAGACCTAAAATGATAAATGTTTCTATATTATATGGTGAAATAATGAATTATGCTGGCAGAAAAATGAACTATCAGCTTCAAGGGAAACACCAGGATTTCACATGTTTGGGTTTTTTGGGGTTTTTTCCCTGCTCCAAGTTCGCCCAAAAATGCCAAATTTTAAAATTCTTATGGAAAATAAAATTCCAATACAGGATCATTTAAACATTTTGTTATGATAAATTGATTTTTTGTCAGTAATACAAAAAACAGTGTAATATTAAATTCTCAACAATGTTTTCTCTGATACAGAAAAAAAATGGATGGAAATTACTAAAATATTGGTTTAAATAAAATAGCAAAAGAGGAAAATACTGACTTCTCCCCAAGAAAACTTATGTGAAAGAGGTATGTTCCTTTGAAAATACTTGAAATGAGTTGAATTGCACTTTCTGGTGGAAAACTTATGGAGAAAATTTCTCATCCAAGGTGAAAACAGGTACTTTCTCTAAATTGTATTTCCATGTTTAGGTTGATTTTGCTTGATTGTTTTTATTGTCCATGAATCTACAAAATAATAAAAATAATAATGCATTCTTTAGGAATCTTCAGGAGGGTATTAAGCTGACAGCACTGATACTCCTATTCATGTTGAAATAATTAGGTATTCCAAGGCTATTAATGGTGTATTGTATGACTATTTTAGACTGGGTAGGATGAAAGTAAAAACCTTTTGGTGACTCTTGCTCCTACTAAAATTTAATTAGCCTTACTTGCTGACCTCATGTTTTATGTAACAGTACACTCCAAAATGACCTCTTAAATGGCTACTAATATGAAGGCAAAGTCTTCCTTTTTTTCTACAAACTGGCACAGCATAAAGGTTTTTTTTAAGGGTTTTAAAACTACTTTTGCAAGGTATTCTTATAATTGCTAACATTATATATTCCAGCATTACCTGCGGGACCAACTAACTCTGAATTTAATTGAAGTCAGAATGCCTCACTTTGACAAGGTTACTTTTTAAAAGGTATCATTGCACTGGATTTTTGATTTTTCCTTTTTGAAAAAGCTATAACCTGTAAAATCATTGATGAAGAGTTATATCTTTTCCATCAAATATTAGTAAAGACTAAAAATGAAAATGCTTCCATTAATGGGCAAAAAATTTATGGATTATGATGATCTGTACTAAATCTGAAAGGCTATATCTCAACAGTAAAAAAAATGTAACTGTAGTCAAAGAACATAAGTTTGTAGAAGCTACTTAACATGAACTGTTTAATTTTGCAAATTTAGACTGGTAGGGTCAAATTCACCTCTGTAATCACAATGCTTGAATGCATGCTGTTGTTTTACCTTCCTAAAAGAAGCAGGGGAAACTAATCAGATTAAAATCTCCAATCAAGCAATTTGAATCTCAAAATAAAGATATGACATAGTATGTTTTGCCTTAATTTAATCACATTATATAAGATAAATATAAGAGCTAATAAGTAGGTACTAAAACCAAAAGGTCTCAAGAAGGAAATGGGAAGTACATTTTAAACAATAAAACATTTAGCTGTTTAAACATATTATCAAGGATGAACTTTCATCATCTCAAATATTACCAAAATCCATTTGACAAAAGCACAGCATCTGTGGGAAGTACCTTACAGTCTCAAAAATTAGGAAAATAAAGGACTTTACATTAATATGACTCCTTCTAAAAGCTTGTTTTGGAATGGAATATAGAACAAACTTTCCATCTGATATGCAAAAGAAAAATCAAAAATGTTTTGAATTTTTTGCACTTATTTTTTTCACAGGTCTCTCTTTTTATGTTACTTATTTTGTCCATTTTGACATTAGAAGGGAAAAGAACAGAAAGGAAAAACAACTGGGGAAAAAAAATGGGGAAAAAATCAAATTAAAAGCTGCAAGGAAATATTTTTAATATAATTGCTTTTCTGAAAGTGTAGCATAAAATACCACATTTTTAAAAATTAGATTTTTAGCAGGATTTAAAAGCAGAGTGATAATTTAGAATTCCAGTGAATGACAAACAGAAACAAATTTGTTAGCTATTTTACAAGAAGAAACATGATAAATAATCTCTTGGGAAGGATTTTTCTGAAAGTCAAAGAAAAATTATAATATTTTCCTTTCTGATGAGTTTATTTCACTTCACAAACATATTCCAAAATGCAGTTTCTGAAAGTACTCCTATTATTTTGCTAATCCTTACATACAAAAATAGACCAGTAAGGCAAACAATACCATCAACAACTAAAGCCCTCAGTCTTTGGACATATCACAATGGCACTTTTCATTCTCTCTGGGAGAAAAAATCACAAATATATTTCAGCATAGCTCCTCTTCCATGCATATAAATTTTTTAACTTAAGGGAAAGAATTCTGCATTGAAAAGTTAGAAATACCAGACTTCAAATATTCAAAAGTTCCTTGGGCAAAATTTTTAATACTGGATCTTATGTTTAGCACATCTCTCTCTGCATGTCTTCTAAGGCAAACAAATCAAAGGACATAACTAGTTATTGATACACATTGCAAATTGTTAAGCAAATTTGTATTCATGAATGTGAGTCCTATTTTCATAGATAAAGCAACTGTATCTGATATTTTATGTGCATTAACATGCTTTCGGGCTAGCACCCATTAGTGTGTATATGAATGTATGTTTTGCTCTGGACAAAACTTTGGTGTGCATTGATACTCCTCTTGAGTAAAATTTGGGTGTCAATGTTTGCCTTATATCTATGGGATGACTATAATGACCAGAGCACACGCTGCAAAATATTGTCTACAGAAAATTTTTTTAGAATAGGTAAATGTGGGGTTTAAGTTTTATACAACTGCCCAAAGGCATTTAAATATTTTTTAAAAGAAAAACAATATAACAAACCTAAATATTCCCACAAAAAGCTACACAAAAAAGGAGTCCCAAACTTTCCAAAGTATCTTAATGAGGGTTAAAGGTCACTGCTAAATAAAACTGAGAAACAGAAAGGACCAGGATCCTGTTTCCTTTTTAATGTGCCTCATGTTTATGTTTTGCTGTCAGCAGGGGAAAGGCTGAAACAATTTCACTTACAAGGAGGTTACAAACAGGCGAATATTGCAGCTGGCTGGAAGAAAAAGTTGGTGCTCCACAGGGCTAAGGTGAATACGAGTTCACGCAGACCAGACACATGTTAAGCATGCAGATAATAGCTGACATTTCTCTGTAAATCCTTTTCTAAAAATTACAATCTAGGCTGTGGCCTGAATTCTAATTCCTTTAGATTATTTAGATTGGCCCAAACCCATAACATTAACTTTTAATATCTTCACCACTATTAAAGTTCAAATTTTACGGAAAATGTTCAATTATAAAGATGTGTTATGCCTGCAATTAGCATGATACTGAACAGAGGAAGATCCTAAATTCAAAGATCCCTGGAATAAGAAACAATTGCTAAGGTTACTCATCAAAGCAATATGGTGAACCCCAACCTATGTTTAATCACTTCTGAATTTCAAGTCCTAAAAAAAGACTGCTACTTTTTTGAATTTCATTTTAGTGGCTTGAAACCAGTATTATGATTTTAAGGAATTCTTTTCCTCTTAAAAATATATGTACTGTTCTGCTAAGCACATTCTGTTTCTATCATCTAGAATGTATAGCATACTAAATTATGAAAGTCTGTGTTTAATTAACACATTCACCTTAAAAGCTAACCCATCAAAATTTCTTATTTGGAATATAGGATACTTTGGGAGACTAGTTCTCAGTAAAGAGTAGTTCTTGACTGAGATATCAATAAATGAGTTTGGGCTCAGCTTCCATAGTGATGGCTACCCTCAATGATCAAACTTTAGCTATTTTGGTGAAACATTCAATGATAATTACATTATTTGACAGAACACTTACATCTGCTTAAGAAGAGAACAACATAGATTTTCCTAAACTGATACACATCAACAATAGAAGAAATCTCAGTAATCACTTTTCCATGGCCAGAAGTTCTAAAATGGATTTCTAAGCGGAAGACATAAAAATACAACACACCCAACTGTAATTCTTATAGTTGTGACCGGAAAACCCATATTACAAAATGTTCCTTAACTACTTGTTCGTTCACTCTAGTTAATCAACAAAAAAGACCAACTTCTTGTGAAGATTAGTGTAAAGCTGGTTATGCAAAAAGGTTGTCATCCTCAAAGCTTACCAAATGAGATGCTGGAAAGCAGTGCACCAGAAAGGGACCTAAGGGTCTATGGCAAGTTGGGTATGAGTCAGCAGTGCCCTGGCAGCCAGGAGGGCCAACCCTGTCCTGGGGGGCATCAGGCAAAGCACCACCAGGCAGTCAAGGGAGGGGATTGTCCCACTCTGCTCTGCACTGGTGCGGCCCCACCTTGAATATTGTGGCAGTTTTGGGCACCACAATATAAGAAAGATATTAAGCCATTGGAGAATGTCCAAAGGAGGGCAACAAGGATGGTGAAGGCCCTTGAGGGGAAGCCGTATGAGAAACAGCTGAAGTCACTTAGTGTGTTCAGCCTGGAGAAGAGGAGACTGAGGGGAGACCTCATTGCAGTCTACAACTTCCTCGTGAGGGGAGGAGGAGGGGCAGACACTGATCTCTTCTCTGTGGTGACCAGTGATAGAACTCGAGGGAATGGCCTGAAATTGTGTCAGGGGAGGTTTAGGTTGGATATTAGAAAAAGGTTCTTCACCCAGAGGGTGGTTGGGCACTGGAACAGGCTCCCCACAGAAGCGGTCACAACACCAAGACTGCCAGATTTCAAGAAGTGTTTGGATGATACTCTCAAGCAAATGGTGTGACTCTTGGGCATGGTTCTGTGCAGGAGCTGGACTCAATGATCCTTGTGCGTCCCTTCCAACTCAGCATATTCTGTGATTCCGTGAAATTAAATACTTTTGAATTTAGGAAATAGTATTTTACTGGCGAGAGATTACCCTGCCAACTATGCAAAATTAAACTTCAGTAGCAGTATTTTTGTCACCAATTATGAGTTCTTTCAATCATATCAGAAAGATATTATTCAAGGGATACCCATACCAAGTAGTTTATTTCTCATTATGTTATTGAATCACATTAAGCAGTTTGCAGCAATTTGGGAACACTAATTTAGAAACAAGATTCTTCTTTGATTTTTTTTTCTGGTAAGTGAAACTAATGTGAGTTGCACTGCACTTGCTGTTCTGAAGTCATCCTGAGAAAGGAATAGATCCAAACAACTACCTTGTCTGACATAAAAATAAATTACTTTTATATCACAGAGAAAAATTTCAGTGGACCAGTGGATAAATAAGCCACCAGGATTTTTATTCCTGCAGGCAATGAGTCTCAACAAGTGAAAAACTCAGATACCACCTATTTCTATTGAAAGATACTTCTGTTCTTGGTATCTTGCTTCTGTCTTGCCTAACCTGAATTTAAGTTGATGTGTTCTTACTATTCCTCTGTTATGTTTCAGAAGAGAAAAGTGTCTACTCATAAACAGAATGGTCTTGAAGCATTCTTCTAGGTAAAGCAACCTTTCAGTTTAGCAGATTGTCAGACCACAGAGCACACCAAACATTCCTAGGAGTGTAGTTCCATTCCCTTCGGGTCAGCTTTCAGAAGGGAGTGCTGTCTGAGAAGATCCAGCTGGCCTTGAAGACCTTGAAGACCTTTGAGAAAAAGATGGAGGAAGCTGCAGCAGGAGTTCCTATGTCATTTGGTTGGAAAATGGACTTAAGCAGATGTCATACTTGGTCCATGACCAAACTGAATTGTAGCTATTGATCTGGACTCTGTAGGTGTGGATACTGATCCTGACCCATGGACTGAATTGCTGGCCTGACCTCTGGCATGCCTCATTACAATGAACTTGTCTGGACATCTGGATTCCTGTCTGAGCCTACTTACTATTACCAGGTCTGCCCTGTTTGCCTCACTCTGGTGCTGTGGGACAGGACCCTTGTCAGTAAGGCCACTGCCTCCGCTTGCCTTGCTGTCATTCTGGGCTGCGGGCCATCCTTCTCTAGGGAGTAGCACCTGCCCTTGGTTCATCCTAGCACAGGCGTCCTTAACCAAACATAAAGACCTATACTTAAAACAAGGAGTAACGTCTTAAAAAAAAAAAGGCTAATTCAGGCCATGAATATATTGTTTGTGCATGATATTTTTTATAAAAAAATCAATTCTAACCTCCTTCCCAACCACCTTTTCAAGATGCAATAAGAAGGATGAGCATCTACAGTGCTCAAATTTGGACAAAATTTAGCACATTATTTGTGAACAAAATGGCAGATCAAAATGTCTTTTTCAGTAAAATTTTAGTTGTTTTTTTTTAATGCAGCAGTAAAACTAAAGCTCACGAAAACCTTTCCAGGCAGCCCCAGAAATTTTAAAGCCAGAATGAGTAACTCCGTGATGCTCTATAAGAAAGGGCAGTGAAACACTGCTTAGGAGATGAATAATTTTCATAGTCTTTTGGCCAGGCTACCTTAGCTCTCTTCAGACATTTGCACACAATAAATACACATGCCTCACTGCAAGTCTTTAAAAAATTTCAATCAATTAAAATATAACATTTATTCCATTACACTGAACTAATGGAAGAAATAGAGATAAATAATTAAATTTCAAAATGTGGATTTGGCACTGGAAACTTATTAACTCAAATGCAAAATTACATATAAAGGATATACAAATGAGAATTTTGAATCATATTTACACTATTGAGTTATATCTGACCATGCATCTGTATTAGTTTTTAGGAGGACATACTCAAAATTAGATTTGCAGTTTGTTCAAACATCAAGTCCAAGCTTAGCAGTGTATATATATATATATATATGTATACCGTTTTTAGTATACCATCAAATACCATTCAGACAGTCTGCCTATAGTACTCTAGTGACAGCTCTTGTGGAAGACAGAGAACAATGTAGACATATTCAGTGACACAGTTATTTAGTTAGTGTAAAACTGTCGTAGCCATTGATTTCAACAAATCTTTGAGAACAAACCAATCCAGGAACTTCCCAGTGTTGTTTTTGGTATCCTGTTTTGTGATGCTCAGATGTTCACCACAAAATTCTGTGAACACCCTAGAGATAATTTCTCTCTTCTTCATAAAACATGCCATTTTTTGTTCTATGGTTTTCACAGCTCTCAATGGAAGAGAGAAAAAATATCCTTTGAACAAGATTCTAAACTCCTGAAGAAATGACTAACAATGGAAAAGACCATAGTCACCACAGGGAAAAAGCACTTCTAGTGCTACTAAAAGTCTCTTTACTATGTACTCCTGCTTACTTTGTAATGATTGCATGTTTTCCCTTCGGGCCCACTAAAGTATTTAATTGCAATTACACTCATTTACATAGCAGATGAGGCTAATTGCTGGTATTAGTTACCAAATGTATGCTTGTATTGTGAGGGTAAAAAAATGCCCTACAGAAAAGAAAATGACTATGCCTCTAATTAAGGAGCTATGAGTCAAAGTGAGCTTGTTCAGAGATGTAAATATAGAATCAAGGGCTTTCAGAGTTCTGCAGTACATTTTATTATGCCACTTGTTCTCATATTTCAGAGATAACACTGGCAGACCCCATAGTACATACAATGAACTATTCTCATTTTCCCAGAAGCAGGAATGATGGGCTCCACATAAAGGCTGAGAGAGATCTAGATTTCTAAAATTTTTAATTAGAAATAAATGTGAATGTCATAATAGGAAAGCTCTTTGTGTATAATAGATACACTGAAGTTATTATTTGAAGCAGTTCCATCACCTATTCTTTTGGGCTAATTCCCAAGAAAAGTCTTTTTTTTACATTATTCAGACCCCAAACTGTTTTGCGCCAATGGACTTCATTTTGTATGCAATTGTACACAAGGATTTTTAAGATACTATGCTACTAAAGTGAATGTGAAAAGCATCAGGTCAAGTGGAATAACATTTCCAGTTTTTGGTCCTGGATACCATTCCTCATATAAAAATTCTTTAAAAATTTGAATCCATACATCTATCTATATACAGAGAGAAGGTTAGTCCCGGATGGTGAAAAGAAGATTTGTTAATTTTATTTAGCTTCAGGAGGTCACAGTGAGAACAGAAGTGTGCCCATCAGTATCCTTTGGACAGGGTTGAAAAGCTCCCTATACACATTTAAAAATTAACACTTTATCAAACTGTGCCTTAAATTTTTTCCTTTTCCTGGAAGTCTACCAAATCTTGACAGCAGTTAAGCTGTGGGTGTGCAGAAGCACCACATATGATATTTACTATTATATTCTTTTAGGTACTTTCCCATTAGTCTACTATGTTTTGCCTATGTTTAAAATTTAAATTCTTTTGGTTTTGGAATTTGTCATTTTGTCTTCTCATTTTATTACAAATTGTTTCTGCCTCCCACCAAAAAAAATTGCCACCCTCATGCAAAAAATTAATTCAAACCTGAAAATAGCAAACTTGACTTTCTGTTGCCTTTCTTGTAATATAATGCAAGTACTATGTAGTATACTACTGTTCTCATATAGAAAGACTTTAAGTGATAAAGGGCTGATATAAATGAGAATCTATCACTCTTGCTTTGTTTGTTTTGTTATTCCTAGATGCTACTTATTGCTAGTGTTAGATTCATCAGTGTTTGGTTACCTAACTGGTCATTTCATAAAATGAGACTGGCTATGAGTCACCTTATCAGCTGCTCCCTCTTTTCTTTCTGAATAAAGATGAAAAAGTTTTAAACCAACCGAAATACATTCCATGGACACCAAGGCCTCTCCCTTCTGAGTGCTTATTCACATTAAAAATATACTTTTGTAGGACTGATCCCAAATGGTTTGATGACAGAGGTCATGCAAGTGTCATTTTTCAAACTTGACGAAAATCCACTTCAAGTCATCTTCCCCTCTTATATTTCACCTTACCACTGGAGTGCTTGTGCAGCATACTTACTTAGCTAATGCTCAAAATGTAAACAGGACATCCTCTCAGATAGGAGATCCCAACATGTTGAAAAGTATATGCCTTAGTTCTTAATCAGTTCTGGAAAGTATCCCAAGACTTTCACAAAAAGATACTGTTTCTGCTAATGTGGAACATAAACTTAGCCCTTAACATAAAACAAAACCAAACAACATCTGCCCTTATAGTTTGATTGTTTGTTCCATCCTAGTATAATTACTCTTGCATGACAGCAGCCCCTGCAGGCTATAGCCTTGCTTACTCTACTATGCCCTAAAAGCACACCCAGCATTTAGAGATGAAAACACTGTCAGAACTGCTAGTGAACATTCATTTAGAAATGCTTAGTGTTACTTGTGTTATTTGGGATCTTTTTTTAATAGCATTTTGTCAATCCAAATTGACTGAGAAAGATTTATGTTTCCAAAAATGACAGTCTCTGAACAAATCTCTGAAGTTTCCAAGGGGAATAGTGGTCCAAGAGGCAGAGAGATCAGTTTTTCACCCCTCTGTTTCTTTACAGGATAAGGATTTCTTCTAATGTTTGATCATTATTTTAAGGCTTATTTGTAGTTTTTCTAACCAATGGCAATAAAATATTAAATGGGTATAAAAAAAAGGGAGGACGTGCTCTAGTCACTTCTCCTGCAGATAACATGGGGAGAGTAAAAAGCCACACATTTTCTGCCACTGTGACCAAAATGGGGTCAAAGCAACTGAGCTCCCAAAACAAAAAAAATTACTCAAGAAAGGAGGGTACTCACCAGAGGAGTGCTATTTCTCCAACTATAATAACTTTTTCAATATTTTCCACAGACTTTGCACTAAAGTCGTATGCAATTTAATCCCATTTCTGAACTAATATATCCTTGGCTGAACATTTAATTTCCTTTGGTCTGTGGATCTGCAGAACTCCCCATGGGCAGTATGACTTTGTCATAGCCATGAGGCTGTCTCTTTCTCTTTAGAGGTATGTGGTCTGCTTGGAAGACTGTCAGATGAGATAGTGTGAGAAAACACCCTTTTTAAAACTTGGTGCTACAGGGATCAAAATAATCTAACCTACTCAGAAATGTCAAAGAACAGATATAGAATGTGTCTTAACTGCACCCTCTTAGTGGCATATTTCAAATCCCAACTATGATCACACAAGCCCTGGTTAAAGTTCACAGCTAAACACCTGAATTATCATTGCTACCTGTTTTTCTGATCATGTAATTGCAAATGTTTTCTGCTATTCTGTTTAATACCTTTCCTTACTGTTCACACAGAATGAAAAAGAATTACACCCTTTGTTTTGTGCTAAGTGTGAAAGTTCATGGCTTGTTACATCAGTCTAGTTCTCCATTATTAAGTTTGTCTTTTTTGAGTTTGTCTTTATCTATTATACCCAACTATGGGGTTGGTGAAATGGCTTTTAGAGTCAAGGTACTCCTCTCATTTTGTACAGTATTTTTGTTCTGAACTCTCCACACTTTCTGCGATCAGAGAGGTTGTGATTTATTATTTTCTTTTAGAGATCAGTTGCATAAACATTTCAGGTATAAAATTTAAGGAAGTAAAATACAGTATTTTCATAATGAAAAAATGAAGAGTAGTCTTAAGATCAGTAACCTGATCCTAAAGTTTGTTTAATTTTAAGCAAGAAAAATAAGTCACTGAAACAAGAGACAGCTTCCCATGCAATCTGTGTGCCTGAGAAATTGCTTTAGAACAGGATGGAGCTTTTGTTAAGAGACCAAATTTTCTGCTGTCCCCATAAAGTACACAATAGAGACTTACCTCTGAAGACTTACAGCTCCTAGGCAGATTCCTCACAGTCATAATGTTCCTTTAGTAGGAGAGGCACTGTGAAGAGAACAGAAGCCACAGCTCATAGTGAACACAGACAATACCCCCAGAATTCTTTGCCAAAATTATAAATTCATCACCTAATCACTACTTTTATCCCCCAGTGGCCAAAAAGTTAGCAATAAATTTGATTCCATGCCTTCTAAAAGCAGTGTTGATTGTATCTCTACTTTTACCTTTCTTTATTTACTGGAAGGAACTCGATTACAAGAGAATATTCCTTAGCTTTTTCTCTCCTCTGCTCATCTATGCTCAAAATAGGATCTTGGGATTTATAGGGTAGATGACCCACAAGCTGTAAATTATAGTTCATTCACTTCTATATGAGCTGTGGCCTTATCCATTTAACATTGCTATAGTTGTTCTGTGATGTGGAATGAACAGAAAAACAAAGAGCTAGAAGAGGGTAAAAGATTTGGCACTGTCACCTTGAAATTGGCTGGTAGCCTAAGTGTTATTTTGCTTTTTAATGAGAATTTCTTTCTTGACCTTTAAAATTTTTTGTCTACCAACTGTACTATTGCAAGAACCAGCCCTGTTGAAACACCCATACCATGTATGTTATTGGTAAGGCTACAACACCCCAAATAAGCTGCTGTTTTAAAAGTGCTATTTTTGAAAGAAAAAATAAAATAAAAGAGTAATTTGATTGATTGTTTGTTTAATCAAAGAACCTAATTATTTTAAATTTCATGTTTTTAAGTTCCTTACGTATCTGTCAAGTCTTCATCAAGGGAATTATCCCTGTCACATCTCCAGTGTGGTTTTGCTATCATTTGCATTCATTGGTTCATCAAGAATTGGACGCACAGTAAAGAGGACTATCTGAACATCTACTAATTAGTAGGGGAACCATATTCTTTTGGGGTTTATGCCAAACATCTGAGAGCTGGAAGTGAAAGGAGCTTTCCTTGAGAAGGCCTTCAGCAGCAAAATTCCCTTAAACCAATAACCCTGAGAGACCAGAAAGTACTAGCACAGTCCCCTAAAGAGCATAAAGTGTAAAGGGCAGTAGGCAGAGAAGCCAGGGGATGCACTAATTCTGATATCCCTCCTGAAACTTCCACTCTTAGAAATGGAACTCTTAGACTTCCACTTCTGTAGACGTCTCCGTAGTGATTAAATGCTCTTTTCTGCTGTACATCCCCTCCAGAAGACAGTGGAAACATCCCCTCCCCTCTGCAAAATGAATCACCCCTGGAAAGAACAGGCGTAGCTGTTTGTACATCTCTTATCATACTAAGGATGTGCTAATATCTTGACCTGCAAACCACAGGACTACCCAGGCCTCTAGAAGCTAAACTGAAATGATTCAGTTATAATTTATGTTGAGAGGTTTCCTCTGCAATACATTCACCCTTGAGGAGATGAAGAAAACACATACATTTGCCCATTTAATCTAGAAATGAAAGAAGAGGATCAAGTATATTGTAAAAAGCTCTCAAAAATGAGTGTGATAGCACAAGGCATGGTCTCCTAGATGTCATACTCAGATGAAGATGGACACAAAATAATGCATAGTCACTTGACCTGCAAGGAAGATTAAAAACTCAAAAATGGAAAGTAGAGGAAAGACCACATGTGGAGCTTGGGAAGAAAAATAAGTTCTGACAAGAAGGATTTGTACATCTAGACTGTTTCCCTCAGTACAATCTTCCAGACAAGCAAAGTTTGTGGAGTCTAAATCCTCTTCCTTGTCAGCCAAAAATTTTCTCTTTGGATATCAGCATGCAAGTTGGACGAAAGTCTTACGTTTTGGCTGAAGTATTGACATAAGTTTGTGAAGACAAAATTGTTGGAGAATGTACTGTGAAAAAATATCCAAAAACAAACAACAAAAAAGCTAAATTTCCATTTTACTCTCCTTTAAATGTTCACGGTGGCTGCTGTTCACAACTAAGAGTATTTGTAAAAGTCAGAAAAAAATCACAAACTGTTTTGCAAGTTCTGAAAAGTTCTCATCATATATAATGTTTCTATTTGAATTCAAGGATATAATAAATAAATTTTAGCTGTTTGCCAGAAGAAATATGAACCTACAATTTACGACATTATTGTAAAATATGTTCTTCGAAAGTAAAAAAATTATTTAAATAATTATTTAAATAACAGCTAACAACAGGTATTTCTCTTAGATCTGTCAGATCTCACGGTGAGCTAAAAGTGAATGTGATCAACTGGAGTAAGTGATGTCTTCTCATAATTCACAACAATATTAATTACATTGCTTTTTAGAACTGGGTTTTTTACACCAATAACTGAAAGATATGTTTGGTGTACATGATGTTATATTTAAAGAAAACCAGAATATCTCTTTCCCCTTAATGAAAAACATTTACAAGTCTGAAGTCCACAGAGTCACTCCGTATTCCCACTGCTACAGAATATGTGAAAACTGTTAACACAAATTACATGTTTCCTAAGGGAAATCAAGATTCATGAGGACTTGATATGTGGCAAGAGGCAGGATTTGCCTGCTTATCACAAGACCAATTTTAAAAATATGCTGGTCTAATGTATCATGGGAGTAAGGTTTATAGAACTTTTGACTACTAAGAGAGACAGTTTAAGTCAATACAACCTGCAGGGATTCAGCTCCCTGAAAATCAGTCACTGATAACGTAAACCTCTATCAAGCATGGATCAAGAACATTTTATCAGGCACTCAACATAAATGGTCTTTCAGAAGATGACTAATTTAAAAATATCCAGAAAATGTAGAACCCTTTTTTTCTCCTTTAAATGTAAACATTCAAACACATTTTAAACCAAAATCCTTGTAGATATCCAGGTTTTTCCAGGTATCCAGCAAAAGCTGGATATTTCCAACAAAAGCAGAGAGCAAATTCCAAAGCAGAAGACAGTTCTTGGACAAAGATTTACTGAAAACTTATTAACTTGACAAAACAAAGGGAAATCTCTTACGTCACTAGCTCCCAAGAGATGTCCATGATTGATAGCTCACAGTACCCCCACAGCCTCTTTAAGAGACAACAGCCTTTCCTTTTGGCTGCACCTATTTACCTGTACTCTTTCAAGTATTCTCTGAGTATTTAAAAATTTTGTAAACCCTGCTCCTGCAACACATTCGGCTGCACCCAATCCACCTTTAGTGTGCATCAAGGTTTGTACCTTGCACCAGTCTTATGATTGTCTTTGGCCTCTACTGAAAAATTATTCACCTTTCCTCAGTCTACTTAGAGCTGCTTGTGCACAGCAGTAGAAAGCATAAACCCAAAGCATATGATGAAGAGCTTCAACAGATGGGCTCTGGCAGATCTTTCTGCACTACCATAAAATTTTACCCACAGCTGACTGCTCTGTTTTTTGCTATAGCTTACAGCCCTATAGAAGCGTTAGCAAAAAGAAGTGTGTATCCACAGCTTAGCCTGTGCTCATTTAAACTGTTTTCTCTGGTGGTCATGCTAGGGCATGGACATGTATCTCCTTTTCTTAATATTTTCTTAATATTTAGAAATAGAAGACAGGGGTGATGACTTACAAATTATCGTAATAATAATGGTCAGAGCTTGTCTGAAAAAGATCCAAGATTAAGTTCAGCTTCTGTATAATACCAGATACATTTGCTATCTGGGACTTACAGGTATATCCTGCAGTGGTGAGGGGACGGACATCTGTGATTTAATAGTGGTTTTGTATGTCTTTTGCCCAGTTCATTGACTCAATAAAGTAAATATGGTTACTGAGAGGGAGAGGAATGATAATGGAAAGAGAGAGAGTGAGAGAGAGAAAGACAGGGAGGGAGAGAGTTAGGAAAAAGAAGAAGAGAGGGGCATATTTCATGATACCTATATAACAATGTGATATTATGTAATAGCTTCAATAATTCCCAGGAGATCAGGAATGTAACGATTGGTTTTCCTAACCTGAGAGTATTCTTCTTGAAGAAGATGAAAAAGGCATTTTTTTTTAAAGTGGTTGCAGAATTCTTAGGTGATACTGTCTTCAGTTATATGTATATCCATGTATCTATGTAAACTGTAATTTAAAACACCATTCTGTTCCCCAGCCTATTGGCGGACGGAAGGAAGGAAAGAGATCAGTGGAGAGGAATGTTTAAATAGCTTCTTGTTTTTCACTCACAGGACAGATGGCATGCAAACTAATAAAAAAATAAAACTCCAAATGGCATTGTATAGCAGCTGTGTAGAGTGTCAGCTATAGGAAGAAACACGGCCCACTGGATAGACTGTTTTACTAGAAATGAGGGAACTTGGGTTCTCAGCCCAGTTTCCTCTCCTCAACATGCCTATACTTTTGTAAAGTCTCTGTGTTTCAGTTTCTTCATCAGCAGAATAGAAACAATTAGATGCTTTACTTTATGAAGAGAAGGACAGAGAGAAAAGAGGAGAACTTAATTTTTGTGGGAAAGGCCTTTGAAAGTACAAAATATTTTACTTAACTAATGAGTGGCTGCATTACATATATGAAGAAAACTGGGCTTTTCCACTCTTCTAGAAGTACTTTTTTTTTTAAGTGAACAGAATTAGAATATTGTGATACTGGTAATAAACCTAAGATTTTGCTCACAACTCAAAGCAAATGAAATTCATAAAGTTAAAGGTACAGCCCTAGAAAAAGAAGGGACCATGACTTACACTTTTCCTGGGGAAAGTTTTATATTTTTTTCCAGAAGGCCAAGTTTTTCTCTTTGGGTCTGCAAAAATTTGTTCTGGTATGTGGTTGACCTTCTTCTTTTTCAAGTTACTGTTGCTGTCAGCCTATGTCATTATGTGCCAATCTTTTCTGCTTTGAAGGTGTTTTGGATTTGCTTTTATGGGTGCTTTTCCTTCTTAATGCATCATTGTCTTTAAACCCCAGGAAGAGTTGGTATAATCACTATAATCACAGCTTAGTCTGGGATGACACAGTTGCTTCTCTACTTAAGTCAGAACACAACAAAATTGATGTGATTTATGTCACTTTCCTAAGGTTCAGGGCTAGCTGCAGGGGTTACCTTAATTATGATTGGTTGCAGTTTTTTCAAAACGGAGTGGGAAGAATCTTTCTCATACCTACAATATTCTTTCCTATCAGAGTACTATACAAAAGTCACATTAAATTTTCAGAGCAGCAGTCAAGATAACATTGTACCTCTCTCTGACGCTTTGGATACTATCAGCATTGAAAGGAAGCATGTGGAAGTTTAAAGTTGCAATGATTGTGTCCAACTACTGCCTCTTTGATATACCAGTTCTTCTGTTTATCCACTGGATTTGTGAGGCTGGGGAGAAAGCACTGCTGTGATATGATTCAAGATGGTAGATATAAAAGAGGAAGACAGTTCCCCCTTCATTCCCAGATTCTCTCTTTTCTCTAAAAGACTTCAGAACTAATTCTCTCCATGGGGATTTACACCTGAATGAAACAACACCGGTACTATGGCATTCTCATAAATAGTACTATGTACCTAATTTACTTAGCTTCGCTTTTCCTGTTTATTAATCTAAGGATACAGCTAATTTTTCCTGAATATGGGAGTTAAGTATGATGAGGTTCAGGGAATTTCTATGCTATGAAAGATTTGTGCCACAAATTAAATTCTTATTAACTAGCTTGCCTAGTATATTTGTGACACAAAGGGACATGATATCATACTATGGTATTAATAATAAAATAGAATAACATGGATATCTTCTTAATATTACCTTGTGAAATAATTCCATCACATATTGTGTTATCAGTATTTAAGATTGCCTAAGAATATAAATTATACTGGCCATATATGTAACTACATGTGACATCAGACTAATTATTATAAAATAAATGAAGGAAACTTGTTTATTGTTGCAGTAGTGGTGGAAGTGATGAAGTGGTGCAAATGCAATGTTTATCATACTGCACACATTAAAAGTTATGACTGCATAGGAACATTTCCCACTTAAATGGTATGTGTCGAAGAAAATTCTGCACCAAACGACAAAGAAAGGAATAAATTTTGTTCCATCATCCTTTTCCCTTTTTTTTTTTTTTTTGAACTAGATCCCCAGTGTAGCCCACACGATACTTTATTTATGTCACTGCAGTTCAGGGCCTGCAAACCAATTCATCATGTTTCTGCCGTGCCTCATCTGCTGTAGATGAATGACCCCTCCTGCAACTTTCTGAGGTCTGTTTGCCATTATGTAGATTAGTGCAATAAATACACATTCATGTGTGGGTGAGAAAACGCATTTATGGATGACATTGTGTGGTGTTCCACAGCCAGCTCCATCCAGAATCTCTAATTTAGCATTCAGTAAACACAAATGCCTCTCCAGTAGCACAAGGAAATGTGTTCTAGTAAGTCATATCAATTTTTTACTTAAATGTTATGAAATAGATATTAGCTTGCACTGTCTTTTGTATGCAGTAATTTAAATCAGATTTATAACTTCATGTTACATGTATATTCCCACCATTCATACATAGTGTGTTTAGAAAGTCTAGAATAAAGTAGAAGACCTGGACTGCTTTGGGTCTCTTCTTTGATGATTTGCACTGCAAACTAATTCTGTACAATTTTGAGTTTGTATTTTACAGCTGAATCTGATTTGTCAAAAGGTAGGTGAAAAAAGATGAAATTTTTGAAAAGGGTAAACAAAAGGACTGTGAACCAAATTCTGTAAAGAATATTTTTCAGAATTAAATTAGCACTGAGGGACAGTTTAATCACTTGACTTGCAGGTTGAATTATATGACTTTTTCTGCAAGCAGAAGAAAATTTTGATTGGAACAAATAACCTCTCTGGCCTAAGCAGAATGAGTCAAGTTTGTAAGCATTTAATGGGGGATTGAAGATTTCTAGGATTAAGCTGTTTTATTTTTTGGCCAGTGAGCAGTATGGTCACACAAACAATCAAATGGAGTAGATTTCTGCCAGTCTTGAATGTCTTAACAGTTTTAGCTTAGAAAACCCCAAAGCAACAAAAGAGAGTCCCAAAGAGCCTGCTGCTTAAAAATTTTGGCTTTTGAAGTCTTTCACACCCCTGCTTGGAACAGAGTCATTAAGGTTTGTTTCTGTAGATATTTGCTAATTCTGTAGATATATTCCATACACAGTTTAAGTCATTTGATGAATAAAAAGCTGGCAAAAACTAATGAATTTATGGAAAAGAATGGCACAGCATGTTAACTAAATTAAATTCAGGAAATTAAATAAGAATACCTTAACAATTTCAGCCGCTTATATCTGGTCCAGAAATTCAGTTCTTTGCTATTGATTTTGGTAAGCAGCCTTCCTCACTGATGAGACTATAAGATGATAATGTCATTCAATAACTCTCACACCCTTTCCTGCTATTTGTCCAGTGCAGGAAACTAAGGGCTTTCTTGTCGTGTGGACACAGAGGAAATATCCAGCAACCAAATACTGACCCTTGCATGCAAGCAGGTCCATATCCTCTTCCTGCCTGACAATTTCCTTCCTGCCTGGTAGGAACAAATCTACTCTTCATTTTTCCAGAGTTCTTTATACAGGCTACTCAGAAAGCCCTTGGGCAGGGACAACATTTTATTAACGTAAACTTCATCTAGCAGATGAATACTTAGAGCAGCCAGGCCCAAATTTACAGTACATAATTATTTGCTTCTTTTAACTACAGTTGCTGCAACTGAGTCACTAAATGTTCTGTGCCAGGAAATAATATGAAGAGTTTACTGATATGTCTGACTTTAGCTTAATGAAGATATATTTGTAATTCTGACATTTTGTGAAGGCTTAACTTAGGTAAGATGAATCTTATTGAGTCTTTCCACAGCATTTTTCTGCATTATCAAAAAAGTGATAGCCTTTTTCTGGCCATGAAGAATGGAGGTTTTATCTCCTGTCATGAAGTTACTGATCAGAAAACAAACAACAAACCAGCCAACAATCAGCTGACAGTTGATAGGAGAGAACCAGTTTCTCTGAGCTGTTTTTTTTTTCTGGGATTACCAATGTTATTTATTCTTTGAGTGAAAACTCAATTCCAGAATGCAAAAAGAAAGCCCAGTCATGTTCTGTCTTATTCCCATTGTTTAATTGCCTGGGAAATGTCCTGTAGCAGTACAAGATTTGTCACTCTGTGCTGTTGGAAGAACCTTAGAAGTCAATAATTAAATTGTCAAGAAACTTTGCCTCAGTCACATGACAACAAACAGGCTACTTTTCACTCTAAAGATAGTTTGATTACACTTAGCTTTAGAATTGTTCATTATACCACAACACACTGTACCCCATCTTTTAGGGGAATTAGTACATTTTTGTCTGATCTGGACAGGTTGAATTGATGGGCTGTGGCCAATGGTATGGGTTCAATAAGGTAAAGTGCTGGGTCCTGCACTTGGGGCGCAACAACCCCATGCAGCACTATAAGCTGAGGAAAGAGTGGTTGGAAAGCTGCCAAGAAAGCGTCTGGGGATGCTGGTTGACAGCCAGCTAAACATGAACCAGCAGTGTGCCCAGGTGGCCAAGGTGGCCAATGACATCCTGGCCCGTACCAAAAATAGAGTGGCCAGAAGGATTAGGGCAGTGATTGTCACCCTGTACTCAGCACTGGTGAGGCTGCAACTAAACACTATGTTCAGTTTTGGGCCCCTCACTTCAAGAGAAACATTGAGGTGCTGGAGTGAGTCCAAAGAAGAGCAACAAAGCTGGTGAGTGGTCTAGAGAGTAAGTCATAAGATGAGCAGTTGGGGTTGTTTAGTTCGGAGAAAAGGAGGCTCAAGGGGGACCTTACTGGTTTCTACAACTACCTGAAAGGAGGTTGCAGCCAGGTGGAGTTCGGCCTCTTCTCCCAGGCAGCTGACAACAGGACAAGAGAAAATGGCCTCAAGCTGTGCCAGGATACGTTCAGGCTGGACATCAGGAAGAATTTCTTTGCTGAAAGGGTTATCAAGCACTGGGACAGGCTTCCCAGGGAAGTGGTTGACTCACCATCCCTGGAGATATTTAGAACATGTGTAGATGTTCTGCTTTGGGATGTGGTCTAGTGGTGGACTTGGCAATGTTAGTTTAAATGTTGGATGTGGTGGTCTTAAAGGTCTTTCCAATATAAATAATTCTACGATTCTATGAAAGGGTGGTTAAAAATTGGAATGGGCTGCCCAGGGAAGTGGTGGAGTCACCATCCATAGAAGTGTTTAGGAAACAACTGGATGTAGTACTAAATACCAAGGTTTAGTTGACATGTTGTTGTTCAGTCAAACATTGGACTCAACCTTAATGATTCTATGATTTGCATGTGTCTGTTCCTCTCATCTGAAGATCACAGAATCATAGAATGCTTTGGGTTGGAAGTGGCCACTGGCAGGGACACCTTTCACTAGATCAGATTGCTCAGAGTTCCATCCAACCTGGCCTTGAACACTTCCGGGGATAGAGCATCCACAATTTATTTGGGCAATGTGTTCCAGTGCCTCACCATACTGACAGTCAAGAATTTCTTACTAATTTCTAATCTAAACCTACTCACTTTTAGTTTGAAGTCAGTCCCCCTTGTCCTGTTACTGCATGCCCTTGTAAAATGTCCTCCATCTTTCTTGTGGCCCCCTTCAGGTACTGGAAGGCTGCAATTAGGTCTCGCTGGAGCCTTCTCTTCTCTAGGCTGGACAAACCCAATTCTCTCAACCTTTCCTCATAGGACAGGTGACCCATCCCCCTAATCATCTTGGCGGCCCTCTTCTGGGCTCATTCCAACAGGTCCTTCCTGTGTTGGGGACCCCAGAGCTGGGTATTGATACTGAGGAGTGCCCCAACCCAAGTGCCGGACCTCACACTTAGATTTCTTGAACTTCACGAGGTTCCCCACTTCTCAAGTTTATCCAGGTCCATCTGGATGGCGTTCTGTCTTTCAGATGGATGAACCACACCATTCAGCCTGGTGTCATCTCCAAATTTGCCAAGGGTGCACTTCATCCCATTTTCTGTGTCATTAATGACGATACTAAATAACACTGGCCCCAGTACAGACCCTTGGAGGACACCGCTTGTCACTGTTGAACATTGAGACTCTGAGCCATTGACTACTCACTACCTTTGGAATTTGAGCATTTTAATAAATCTGCAGGCCACATCATGTATTAGGCTAAAAGTTTTCTTATTTTCAAGGACTTTCATGCTTCAACATCTCTCTCCTTCAACCCACTGCAGATGCCCAGCACTGTTACTGTACTTCTACAGTTTTTTCCCAAGGACTTGTTTTCCTTGATACACATTTAAAACATTGGTCTTGTGATATAAACAGTCAGATTAGAAACTGAAAATAAATTGCCTAAAGAAATTATTTCTTTAGTAATAGTAGAAGAAACTTAAACTGAAAACAATTATTTCCTTTTTCTTCATCTTGTTTGACAGGCATCTTCAGTTAGATGTCTTTCTTGAGTATTTAAAGTGCTAAAACAACCAGCTATAAGAAATGTCAATGTTTATAAATATAGTCAGAACACCAGATCACATAACAAAATACTAGTTATTTAGTAGTGAAGATAGCTATTTTTACACTTCTAGAACCTTATTTTGCTCCACATTATTCAAGTGTGTCAGTGATCAAGCATGTCAGTGATGGGACTTCCCATTCCCCTCTCCTATTTTCTTGTTAAGAAACTAAACTAAAAAATATGAATCTGAAATACAGGCTGTCAAATTGCATCAGTTCTGTAGTTTAGACTTAGAGTGAGACCATTAAGACAGATAGATCTATCTGTATTAATGTAAAAAAGTCTCTCCCAAACTAACTGAGATATCAAGCATGAGCATTTACATGTAAGAGAAGCTTACCCACTTCTGCCCTGTACATAAGTGAAAGATCCATTTCTTTTACTGGATAAATTAATCCAATTTCTTTCAAACAAATATCCTGTTTTTTAGGGAAAAGGGAATTGGAAACAAAATTATTTATAACATTAAAATATGCACACTGTACATGGATATATAAAACTGAGTGAAGTTTTTGTGTGTAATACTTGTGTAACAATCAGTATTTTCTTTCCTAAAAATATCAAGCATATTGTGTCTGTAGTAATCTTCCCTTCTAAACCCAGTAATTTTCACTTGCAGTAAATGGGAGCCACTGAATGATTCACACAGTAGAATTTTCCAGGAATGTACGAAAATGATAACAAAGAATAAAATAAAGATTTTTTTCGTGAAATTCTCATTGGCAAATAGATGCATTTCAATGCTAAACATAATTTTTTTTAATTCAGCTAACTGAAATCTGATAAACATGAATTTCTGTATTGATCTGTTTTCTGATGACTTTAAGCTGAAAGAGAATGAAGTTTTGAATTGCAGTGATAAAAAATTGATTTCTGGCACATGTGCAAAATTGTTTATTTTCATGGGTGACAATTAGACTCAACACGCACAAATGAGAATACATTTCAATATATTCTCTGTACTGCTTAGGTCATGAAGTCAATCAAACATCAACTGAAACAAAACATTCCGTTGGTAAATCAAAAGAAGTACCACTGAAATGTCATAGAGGAAAGCTTGGAGTCTTTCCATACTAATGTCTGATTATGTGGAACAATGTCAAGAACTCAATAGAGTGCTTGTCCAACTAGTATTTCTGGCCAATTTTCTTCTCTCAAAAATATTTAAATGTAACTAGAAGAATTAACATTTAAGGAAATTCAGCATTTTATAGGATCTAGTCTATTATTCATTGTGGATTTTAGAGAGCTTTTATATCAGAGAAGACAGAAAATTCCATACAGTCATTACTAATAGAGTGTTATATGGTGATGCAACGTATCAAACTGCCAGAAAAGAACAGCAGACCTTTAGGTTACATCAGAAATGGTACTGAAGGCCTGCCAGCGGTAGCTGTGCAGAAAATACTGGCACCATATTTTTTTTCTAGCTGTGGAAGCTGGACTTGAAATATGTAGCTCAACCAGCATGTTCATTCCATCTCAATTGCTATCATCAGATTTAAGGCATGACTTTCAATGGGTTACTTCCTCATAAGAATTAGTTTTGCACAAAGATCACTGTTGCCTACTTGTTCTTTCTATCAGTGAGAAGAGATGGGTTGGGATCTCAAAGAATATAACAAAAGCTCACATGGACCACCTTTGTATGAACTATTATCAAATATGTAGAAGTGGCAGAAGCCATGAAGGTGACACAATCAATTATCCATCTATGTTGTTCCTGCTAATTTGATTGTATAAACACAGTGGAACCTGATCAGTGTAGAGAAGCTCTGCACTTCCATCTGTCACTTCATTGCTGGTTGTTGGGACATCTTATTCATAAGAAACATAGACTCTTAAAGGAATCTTATCCACTAAACGTATTTAATTTTTAGTGAAATTGTCTCCAACTGCTTAAGAAGCCTAATGCTAATGATTCGTGACTGACTACGACAAGTGTGGGTAGCCTGCACTGCCATTATAGAAACACACAAAGATAAATCCTGTGTTTTTAAGCATGTAAATGAACATGGCTGTTTGTAATGTTTTTAGGCTTAGTGTTATTTGGAGTCACAAATAAAGCTGCCTATGTCATCTCACCCTTCACATCACCATCTTTATGAAGAGGTTTGTGAATCACTAGGGGGATTCTTCAGAAGACCCATGCTTTCAGGCATGAGATTTATTACCCAGTAAGTCTTCTATATGCAAAGAATTCTTTCACCTGCACTCCCTCACAAGGACATCTGATGAAGGAATGACAATTTTAACCTGCTAAAAGCATTTCCTATTCTAAGAAGGATTTCCTATGCTAAAACCATGCTAAAAGGAATGAAAGAGCTGGATGTTTCTCCAAGAAAAAGAAGCAATGTTTGAGTTGTGTCCTTTTGTGGATGACTTGTGTCATCCAGGGAGATTTGAATGAATCTGGTCCCTTGTATTCAAAACATGTTAATTCATCCTGTGTTTAAGCAACTTAGTCTTACAGTTTGTTTCTTTTTCCATATCTTTAACACTCCCTCCAGCTTGGAACTGGCATTACCCAACCGCTTCCTGTGGCTTGGAACCGGCACCACACTTACTCAACTTGAAGGAACCCCTTCTCCTCGGAATAAACTCCCTTCCCCCTGCCCCTGGTAATGATGTGAGGTGGTATAGAAAAACCTCTGGGTCCCAGCCATGTCCCTTCCTGACTACTGCAAAAAGTAACCCTGTTCTGACCAGAACCAGGACAGTTGCTCTTGTTAGAAAAAAAAAAAAATCAGGATGATTTGTTTGCCTGAGAGTTCTACTCACTAATATATCAAGTCACTTGTCTTTCAGCATGATAAGAGGCACAGGTTATTTTTGCTAACTCCATCAAATATAAGAATCTAAAATAACAACTGCTGGAAAATGAGTTTACAAGAGGGCCTGGAATGGTCACTGGGACCATTCAAGTTCAAGCTTTAGAAATCAATTGCATAGATAATTACTTCCGAGAGTGCATTGATGCACAGTGTTTCAAAAGACACTGAGAACTGAGTTTCTTGGAACTGATTTTTATCACTGCTTATTCTTCCTCAAGTAAAGTCATTACTTGTTGGCATACATGGGGACAAATCCATAATAACAGAAAGTGACTCAAAGGGATAGTGAAACAAATAAATATCCTAAGTTAAAATATTGTTATCAGTATTTCAGTTTCTAGAATAAATAAATAGAATAAAATAGAATAAAATAAATAATCTCTTTTATGTCTAAAACTGTGTACAAATTCATGACCAATAATATTTTTACCTGTTAAAAGATAACAGAATGCTATTTCTAATTCTTTTTATGTTTAAATATAGCATTTTTTCAAGTAAACATTTCATAAGAACCTTTCATGCATACACTACAGTACATGTCATAGTTGAACTAACATAATGGAGTGCTATGAGCTATTAAATTAATGAGTCATACTGAGGAAGATATACATCAAAGGCTAACACACTTTCTGATATGCAAGCATGCCTTAGTGTGTTACTTTAGGTGCTCTGGTACATGGAAAGACGAAATCCGCACTAACAATGTTTACTTGTAACATACCTGTCTCTGGGCATGGAAGGACTGACATCTACATCACTAGAATTTCTAGTTCAGGTTCAAAGTTGATATAAATTATGATGAAATTTAGTCACCAGGGAGTTGTTCTAAATGGTTGAACGACAATAGAAGTTACTGTAGCTTTCATGCTTAAATGAGAAGAGGGGTGGAGTTGTGAAAGGAGAAGAAACTAACAGAAATATTATAAAAATAAGTAAAGCTGAGGACTCTATTATGTTTCTTGAGCTTTATTTTATTGTACACAAATCCTTCTGGATTCTTGACATCCAAACTATGCTGGTTATCATTGACTTCCATTGACTTATTGATGAACTAATTACAGAACCACTTTCATTTTCTCTGTATATGGCCAGAGATGCATAACCTTCTTTGTAATATACAAAACTAATGTCTGATCCTCAGGGTTTTTTTATTGAAACAGTAACAACAGTCTTGATTCTTACTGATGGGTTTGTTTACACTTGAGGCAAGCATGTGCAGGTATGAGATCATGCATATTAGTATGTTCACATTCAAGTTGATTTGCAGCAACCAATGAATGGATAGATAGATGTTGAATAAAGGAAGAACAAGACAGACCTTACAGAACTGAACATTTCTAGGAATTGTTGTGATCTGCTACATACATAGTGCATTAAACATTTTCCTCTCTTCATTTCCTATTCCTATATTTTCCTAGTGCTAATACGTGCTATGGCAGATTTTCATAGTGCAAATAACAAAAAGGATTATAGACTGGAGAGTCATATAATCTATCTAATCACAGCTCAGTTGTTCATCTGTTGAGTAGGGTAATGAAGGAAGGATTCATACATTAAGATATTGGGAATCTGAAGATCTGGCTTTGCTTCCTATTTCTTAGGAAGATTTTATACTCAATCTTTGGCATATCATTTTGGGTTTGAATCAATGTCAAAGATAATGACAATCTTTATTTCTTGGTGCTAGAAGTTGTGTTGTAATGGAGACGGGTAATGGTGATGAAATTGTAACAAGGAGCTGGTTTGCATTTGTAGTGATGTGCTTTGATAACTCCAGATGTCAAAAAGTAGAGAAATGTAATGTATTTATTACTAGTGTTTTGTTTCCTATTTTATTATCTGCTAAAGGCCATAATTTGTTTTAAGAAAGGCTTTAAAGGATTACAGTGAAAATACATGTTGAAAAAAAATATTAATGCCAGTTTCCAGCATATTTCTGATGCCTGAAAGAAGTTTGACAAAGAAAAAATACAGATATTTTCTTTCATTTTCAGTTTTTTGCAGAAATACCATGGTGTGATATGATGTATAAATACTTAATATACAATAGATATTTGAAACTTATTGACTATATGTTTGCATTCACCCTCTATCTTTCCACATGCATAGGAGATAATATGATGATCATTCACAGAGTAAAAGAAAATGGATAAGGTCCATAGTAATGTTTCCAGTCTTTATATTTTAAAACTTTTTCAGCTTAAGAAAATACATGGAGTGGCTTAAAAAATCCTTAAATATATTACTCTAAAACATTTTCAAATTCTCCAGAGCAGGAAATGCAGAATCCTTTATTTCTATGTTGCTGCACCAAAAAACATCTAAAAAACTGATAGATAAAAAAAATTATAAATAGAAACATTATCATCACCCCTCTTATAAGGTTTCACCCTCAGTTGCACTTGTAAAACAAAAGAATGGAAAGAAAACTGTATAAAAAGGATGAATTCATAACTCTTAAAAGTAAGAAAAGATATTTTCAAAACAAATATTGAAACATATTTCAATTAAGATGAAATGTATTGTTTTAGGATGTCACCAAAGCCAAATTCTTTCCTGAAAAATTACTTTAAAGCAAAGGTTCATTTTTTGGTAAGACAAATGGTTGAAGAAGCTGTTCATGTACATTTAAGGTATGGCATTTTTGAAGCATCTTTACTGTTTCTAAACTTAACAGAAATATTTACTTTAGTGAGAACGATTAACACTAGGCCAGGATTAAATGCTTCAAAACTTCCATTCTTAATATCTGTCTCCATTCTTCCTTATAAATATGTTTTTGAGAATCCAGTTTTCCATCTAGATAAATTAGACTGTGGTAATTACAATTTTCCCATCCTCTGTGACAAATCAACATCTAAAAAATACTCTTAAATATATGTAATTAATATTGTGAAAGGTATGCATGGCTACTTTTGACTTGCTGCACAAAACTGTCTTGCACACGAGTTTTCCACACATATAACTGCAGCATAAAAGATGACATTATGAGAAAACTTCTGACAAATTGATTAATAATCTTGAGCTGCTGAAGTTCAGCTGAGTGAGCAATTAAACATTCCAAACAGCAATGAACCTTCAGAGATAATTTATTATAATTTTATGCACACGAGCTCAGTGGCTTTTTAATTTGATAGCATGTTAGTAGCATAGATTTCTAACAAGGGAGTTTCAGTGCTCCATATATCACTGAGATTACTTAAACATTTCAAATGTGGTTGATGAATGAAGTTTCCTGAGATGTGAAAAGATACAGAAAGTGTCAGAAGGTTGAGATTATTCATCATATCAATTATTGAAAGTGGATGCGTTGACATTATACTCCCAGCTCATCTTTTATGGTCATTATAAAGACAGAACAGAAATAACAGACTTGGTGAATTGCAGAACTGTCAGGATATCCAAATTCTTCCCTCTTTTATTCCAGCACTTTGCTGTCGCCACACAATTTTAGCATTTCCAGGTGTTTCTTCAAAAGTCATTCATAATAGCAGAAAAACAAGACCCTTTGAAAATCATTGACTAATACCTGGAACATGGCACATGGTGTGATTCTTGGGGTTGTTCTGTGCAGGGCCAGGAAGAGGACCTCGATGATCCTTGATGATTCAGGAGTTGGATTCTATGATCTATTCTATGATCTATTCATATCTATTCTATGATTCTATGGAAAACATCCCATACAGATTGAGAGAGAAAAAGGAGGTTAGATAACATAACATGAGTTTACAATTAGTTTGCCATAAATAAAAATACTGTGTCATTTTCTGCTGAAGGAGAGCAGGCTTCCCTTCATTCTTCCACATATTTTTTGTCCTTTTTTTTGCTTAAAAAAGCTACATTCAAACAGTCAAATATTTTTAACTCCTAGAATATTTCCCATTCATTCTTTTATTTCTTGTTTTGGCAAGTAAAATATAATGTTTTAATCTTGTGTTTCTGACATACTCATGACAGTTAGAAACACACTAAGCTGAACTAAAGTAAATAATGTAAAGGGGCTCTTTTTTTTATATGAACAAAGACTCTGCTTTGAACAGAACACTGAAGCACTCAGATACCACATTGAAGAGAACAGAGTTATTTGTTCTTAACACTACCATAATGGTCCTGACAATAAATCATGAATTAACATATCCAAACAATTATCTTTTCATGCATGCAAAGAATAGAATGCTGGAAAATAAAAGCTAAAATGGGCAAAAACATGTTGCTAGAAGGAGGACAGAAGTCTCTTACTTAAACTCCTTCAAGTGAAAGGTCATGTCATTTGTATAAAGCAACATACTCCTCAAGCTCAGGAACTACGCCGACAGCTTGGAGAGTGATAGGTGGGAGAGTGGGAGGTTTGCACAGACCTTGTGGCTTCAAATTCAACTTCAGACTAGAACTATTAGTCTCAGGCTAATGAAAAGAGTTGTCTGACCCGTTGCGTGTCTTTAACAGTATTGTTTCAAGGGATGACTCCACTACAGCTCAAAACGCAGTATTAGCACCTATCAATATAATTGAAAGTCTCCCACCCTTGAACAAGGCAGTCAATATTAGCAGAAGAATCACAGAAATTGATAAAAGTTCTACGGACGTGATAATAAACTTCTGCAACTCTCGCTAGACATCACTGAACAAATGCAACACAGCTGGCAAGCAGCTTCCATGTCCACCTACAGACAAGTAGGACTGAATTTGTGGCTTGGAAAGCTTTCTTCAGCTGAGTCAAGAGTTACTTCCAGTCACATCTAAATAAAGAGTATTCTTTTCCTAAAAGGATATCAAAATAAGTCCAAGCACTGATCATGGAGGAAAATTCCTTGGAGAAGAACATAAAGAACTTCAAATTGTGTGAGCAAAAATAACTTGTTATAAAACCCCACAACTTAGAAAATTTGACCCAATTAAAAGGTTAAAAAGTGGATTTGTTTCACCTACAGAATGGATTGAAACAGTGCTCAAACACAAAAAGTTGGTATAAATAGAATAATATTATTGTAACCTCTAGTATACTGCTGCAAAAATTAAATATTAAAAAGGAAACATCCTAATTATCATGTGAATGTAACCTTGGGACAAGGTATCTGGCAGCAAGATGTTGAGACATTTCCAATAATAGAGTATTTTATCAAAAAGTTACTCAAATAAATTTCATAAATTGAAAGAATATAGAATCATAGAATATTTGGATGTGGAAGGCACCCACAAGGATCATCAAAGTCCAACTCCCAGCCATGCATAGGAAAGCCACAAGAGTCACACCATGTGCCTGAGAGTGTTGTCCAAATGCTTCTTGAACTTTGGCAGTCTTGGTGTTGCAACCACTTCCCTGGGGAACCTGTTAGTATCTTCAACCCTTTCTCAGAACTGAGTATTGATCTTGGTAACTTTTCATGGTCTCTGCCTCAATTTAATGGCACGCACTATTAATCATTCTACTGGTTTGCACAATCTTGAAACCTCAGCTCTTCTGGATTATCAAAATGGTACTTGCCTGACTCCCTAGGAACTTCCTCAGGAAATAGCCAGTCTGGTAGGTAGGAAGGAGGCAAAAACTAAACTAAATGTCTTCTTTTCTATGAATCTCTGGTTCTCTTAACTCTTTCTTCTGAAATAGTCTCTGATTATTATTTTTTTTCTTACTCAAAAGGGTCAAATTTGGTAAGAATACTGGGCAACGATGTAAAATGCTCCCATCTATAAAGTTATAGTTTACCACAGTTCACATCCTTCTCAGTCCTATGCTCACAAATCTCCATGACAATGCCTTATGGAATGCAAAACAGCCAAAATTGCTGCAAATCCAGAATTTATATAGGCTTGCATCTTTCATTTTAATGCACACAAATAGTACCTGGAAGGAAGAAATTATTCACCTGCCAGTCTCCTGACACAGGGACATTAGGACAACATTTTCAGTCAAGTTCCACCACTACAGTTGTTTACTCTTGATGACATTTCTCTCAGTTACCCAGAAAAAGCTTCAAAACTGGTCTCTCTTCATAATGTTAGTGAAGAATGGGTGTCTCTAAGACTTTCTGAGAGTCAAATTAGGGAAGACTATTTTTATTCTCACCATCTTTTCTTTTTTTTTTTTTTAGCTAAAACAATGTGTATGGAGAAAGAATACTTAAAATCTTTTCTCTACAAGATGAATTATAACACCTTTATTAAGAAAATTATAGGAAAAGTGCAATTCTCATCTGAAAATGTGTCCTGACATACGGAAAATAAAAAAAAAATTAGAAGAAATTAGAAGAATAAATAAAATCTCTAATAGAGAAATCTTAGACCTGCTTTCAGTTGTCATTGCAGCCCTACATACAGAGACTCTTTTGATGCTTTCATAAAGTGCCAATCAATGCTCAAAAGCAGAACTAATTGTTTGTATTCTTGAAGAGAGATATGCAAAACAATTCTGAAGTCCTATTTTACTAATATATGGTAATGAAAATGAAATATTAATAATATAGTCAACAGTACTATAGATATGAAAAGCAGTGAATACCTAAAACTTGTACCTATAATATTCTTCTGACAGTAATATTACAGTATGCAGCTTTTGGCAGCTACATTTGTTATTTTTCAGGCAATGCTGGCAACAACTCAAAGAAAGGAAACATTGGGCAAACTCCAGCAGCCCTTTCTTAGGCAAGATGTCTATTTAAATGTAAGATTTAACCTACTCTTTAATAGAATAAAAATGGATTATGAATAGGGTATCTTAAACTTCCTGCAAAATAGGGTGGTCTCCTTGTTTGCACTATTTAACGTTTTGATTTCCCATTCATTGCTGAGGCTGTAATGAGCATCAGTTATTACATGGTGGCTCAGTTCCAACATAAATCATTTAAACTCCCCCTTTTTATTGATTTATATTAGCATTTATTGATGACACTCATCTTTAAAGAGCCTAAGATCTCACATTAATTAAGTTCAAATTAAAACAAACAATGACATCCACTACGGATTGTTGAAATATCCTTCAAGGTTTCTTGCCCCATGCCTACATTCACTTTAGACCTCATACCATTACTATTCTAAAAATTCTAACCAGACAAACCAAATTAAACTGAACAAATAAACACAGCAAAAAAAGAAGACCAGGGCAGGCTGAACATGAGCCAGCAGTGTACCCAGGCGACCAAGAAGGCCAATGGCATCCTGGCCTGGATCAGGAACAGTGTGGCCAGCAGGACCAGGGAAGTGATTCTTCCCCTATACTCAGTGCTGGTGAGGCCACACCTGGAGTACTGTGTCCAGTTTTGAGCCCCTCAGTTCAGGAAGGACACTGAGGTGCTGGAGCAGGTCCAGAGAAGAGCAACAAGGCTGGTGAAGAGACTAGAGCACAAGTCCTATGAGGAGCAGCTGAGGGAGCTGGGGTTGTTTAGTCTGGAGAAGAGGAGGCTCAGGGGAGACCTCATCACTTTCTACAACTACCAGAGAGGAGGTTGTAGCTAGGTGAGAGTTGGTCTCTTCTCCCAGGCAACCAGCAGTAGGATAAGAGGGCAAAGTCTTAAGCTGTGCCAGGGGAGGTTTGAGTCAGACATTAGGAAGAAGTTCTTCACAGACAGAGGGATTGGGCATTGGAATGGGCTGCCCGGGGATCGGGGGGAGTCACCATTCCCTGAAGGTGTTTAAGAAAAGACTGGATGGTCTAGTTAACAAGGTGGTGTTGGGTCATAGGTTGAACTTGATGATCTTAGAGTTCTTTTCCAGCCTAGCTGATTCTGTGATTCTCTATTCAGTCTTGAAATTACTATTGAATGGGTTTACCAAAATTATAGTGTTGATATTGTATCAGATGTCGGTCTTTTTTTTTTTTTTTGCAGTAGTATATGTAAGCCTATCTAGCTCAGTAGTATCTTTCTTCTGAAAATATTTTAATCATAGGGAGAACATTACTCTGTATTTTTCTGTTTTCAAGACCTCCAATGTTCTTCGATGCACAATAAGTTTGGGTTTTTGTTTCACTCCCAGGAAACAAATTTATACCTTCCTTCCAATACATTCATGTAATTCTCAATCAAATCTGTTGATTTAATACCACAACTATATTCAATGGTAAATGATAAGCATTCTGTACGATAGCATAAATATAGACCACTATAAGAACTTTTTTCCAAGCCATGAATGGCAATCTTCACATGCTGCAGGAACAGAAACACAGACTATAGTTATTCTTTGTTAACTAGATCTCTGCTAAACTATTTTTCATCCTCCACAACAACTATCAATATATAAGTATCATAGATATTATATAAATCTAGACTATTACTGAAGTATTATAAATATTATTATAAAAATGATCCTCAAGAGGATTTTTCTAACTCATATAGAACATTTAAAAGTTAATTCAAATTCAAAGCCCTCACATCACTGAAGCATTCATGAACACTTTCTATTAACTTAAACTGAAAACCTCACCTCGATGTATTCTGACAATTTTAAGAAATGTGGGAAGCAGCCACTAACTGGTTTTAAGGCAGCTAAGACTTAAAACACTTGTCTAAAAAACATATTTGACTCTCTGCCCATAAATCTAGTCCTAGTGCTAAGCCTGGGCAGAGATTTGTGCCACAAGACATGCTGAAGTAGTAGGTGGGAGAGAGTGCCCGTATTAGCCCATGGCGCCGCTATGGCTTGGCCAACTCTTTGCAATTCCACTCTTTTCATGGGTCTCATATGTTTTGCTCCTCCTATAGCCCTAACCATAAGTGTAGGTGGACACTTCTGTAGTGAAACATGCAGAAGACTCTTGTGAAAAAGATGCAACTGGGAGAATTCTCACAGAAGATCCCACTTTACTTCCTTGATCTTTTTGCAGCACTGCTCTTCCTATGGGTCTTGTATCTCTCTCAGGGAACAATAAAGGCAGTTGCTCCTTAGCAGAGAAAGGAGAATTTGGAAGCCAAGCATCACAGTATGGCAGGCCTCACCCACACAAGGGCTTAGTCCTGTGAGGAATTCAGCCCATGGGTTAGGGTCAGAGTCCAGATCAACAGGGCACAATCCCAGCATGGCTACAGAGTAGCTCAGTGCAGTCCATGCACAAGCCAAATGTGAGAACCTCTACTTAATGCAGCGGCCAGTAGGGGAGGTGGGAACCCCTCCTGCAGTTTCTTCCAGCTCTTCCTTGGAGAATTGCAAGGTCAGTTGTGGCTTCTCAAACAGGTCTCACGTGTCAGAGCTATTCTCCCAAGAGGAAGGAAGATTGTTCTCCTAACTGACCCTAAGCCTTCTGCCACAGGATATACTGAAGCCCCAGAGGAAAGTCTGAGTTGGGAAGATTTCTCATAGCAGCCCACATTTTGTTTTGTCCTTTCCAAGGTCACCAGCTTTTTCTTTCTCCCCAACCTAAACCTAGTTTTAACCATGGTCTCAGAGCTTTTAGTACACTTTTCATTAAGTATTTCTGCTAGTCCTTGAAAAGTAACTATTCTTTTAAAAAGACATAACTAAATAAAAGACTCCAGCTTTCCTTACCTACATTATCTTTTATTATTGTTTTAAATAAAATATAATCTATGTATATGGTTTCTGTGTGTCATGTGTGATCTTTATTTCCTGGTAGATTATGCTGCACTTTCATCATTGTTTTACCCTCAAAATGATCTGTACAGTGTTCTTTATGAGATCTCAGTTTTCAGAATAACACAGGTTTCCTGCTGTGATTCAGTAGTTTCATGCAAAGACCATAATATTGATCTGATTATTTTAACTGCTTCTGCACAGTAATGAGGTAGTTAGTGTAAAATAGTTGTTCAATTGTATAAACCAAAGTTGTATATTTCTAATTTGGATTTTGCAACCTCTGTGTAAACTTTATTTTAGGCTTACATGTTTGTCTTTGTCATGATGCTTCTTTAATCAGTTATTCTGATTATTTTACTTATCCTTGTAAATAATTTCTAACCAGTAGGTTATTCTGTTTTTAGTCCAGGAAGAGGGACATTATAAACCTGATCAAAAGCCATGGAAGTTAAACACAAATTCCAGCATTAGGACCAATTAGAAACTATCAGTTTACTTTGCCATTTTTTTTTGCAATACTGCTAAATGATCCCAAATCATTCTCTTGGACATTGTTACTCCATGTGAAGGCATTGAATTTTGCTGTCTAATTGCTGTTGGTTTACTAAGTGACAAAGTATTGTTTCAGTGATAAATACTCTGATAGAATAAAACTTAACACATTATACAAATACTTCTCTGAATTTTATTTTTAGTTTCAGCGCACACCTTAATGCCAGTGAAGCTTGATTGCCTCAGTGTCTGTAGAAATGAACACAAAGGAACTGTGAATACTTCTGAATCCAGCTCATTTTAAAACTAACATGATGAAAGTACAGATAGCTTTTTGTACTACCAATCACCTCTAAATATTATGATTGTTTTCCTCAGTAAGGACTGGCATGAGGTTACAGATTTACAGCCTCAAGAAACATAGCTTCTGTTTTGAAATCCTGGTTAAACATTTTAAACACCTGAGTAGTCTTACTCAGATTGATAATTCAACTGACTTTACTTTGAACTCAGACTACTCTTCTGACTAAAGTTTGGCAAGTGCAAGCACTGTCAAGACAACCTTGCATTTGTGGTTCTGAAACAGTTTGCCACCTAGTTTAAACCTTTAAAATGCTAAAGGAAAACTTAGTGAAATTATTAATTTTCAATAAAAAACTTAGGCAAATGGCTTTGTTTTCTCTTTGAACAAATAGATGTATTTTATAATATATTTATTCTGGACTTCGGTAAAGCCTTTGATACAGTCCCCCACAACATCCTTCTCTCTAAATGGGAGAGGCATGGATTTGATAAGTGGACCGTTAGATGGATAAGAAAGTGGTTGGACGGTCATATCCAGAGGGCAGTGGTCAATGGCTCAGAGTCCCAGTGAACATCAGAGACAAGTGGTGTCCCTCAGGGGTCTAAATTGGGACCAGTGTTATTTAATGTCTTCATTAATGACATAGATGAAATGATCGAGGGTACCCTCAGCAAATTTGCAGTGACACCAAGCTGAGTGGTGCAGTTGTCACACCTGAAGGATGTGATGCCATCCAGAGGGACCTGGACAAGCTTGAGAAATGGGCTATGGGAATCTCATAAGGTTTAATAAGAACAAAAGGGAAACATTACACTCGTTAATGACATAGACAATGGGACTGAGTGCACCTTCAGCAAGTTTACAGGTGACACCTGCAAAGATGAGTGGTGCGGTTGACACACCTAAAAGACGTGATGCCATCCAGAAGGACCTGGAAAAGCTGGAGAAATGGGCCCATGAAACCTCATGAAGTTCAGCAAGACCAAGTGACAGGTGCTGCACCTGGGTCAGAGCAACAGGCTGGGGGATGAACAGATTGAGAGCAGCCCTGCTGAGAAGGACTTGGGGATTGTAATGGTTTGAGAGCCTCAAAATCCAATTCCCAAGTCCAAACCCCCCTCCCACATCTCAACCCAGTGTGAGATGGGTTTTCCAGACACCACACAAGACTCAAAATGGGGGGAAGGGAATATATTACAATGACTTTACAAATAAATATTATAATATATTACACACACAATCTCAACTATCTCTACCATGATAAAGCAGTATTTACAATGGATCAAATCTCTTCTTCCTCCAAATAAAAGTCCAGGGGGGCAGAAGGAAGAGATCCTTTCCACTCTCAGAGCAGGGGTGTCTCTAGGGCAGCAGGCTCTCTTCTTCCATGCAGCAGTTGTAGCTGGATCTCTGCCAGTACACACAAGGGAGGTCTCCAAGCTCCTCTCGGCCCTTCGACTCTAAGTGAGGGCCTTTCTCTTCTGTGGACTGCATAGCAGGGACAAGGCTTGCCTCACCACATCATATCATGGGGTGTAAGACATCCCATGAAGGTCCCTCCCTCAGGGGATTCACCCCTGAGTCAGAACGTCTCGGGCAACTTTCAGTTGAAGGCCTTTGCCTCAAGAGTTCTATCAGAGCTCCTGTGCTCTGACCTCAGGTTGCTAGCTTAGCTTGGCAGCAGCAAGGGGGGGGGGTGAAGCCCTCCTCCGCATTCTTCTGGCCATCCCGGTCCAGCTCCAGGATGCCTGAGCTTCTCAGCTCCTCTCTGCAGTGCTGCTGCATTTTAGGACTTCCATTCAGTAGGAGTCCACCCCTTCCACTTTAGGAGAGATCTCAAAAGGAGTTTTGGGGTTTTGGTTTTCAGTTCTTACGCCAAACTCTGTCTCTGCAGGGCTTAGTCCTGCTATCTCTCTCTCCATTAGAGATCTCTATGTCTTCCTTGGCTGCATGACAGCTTTGCTGCTTCTTCAGTTCTTATCTCTTGGCTTTCAGCCATAGCCTCCATTCACTGCTGTTCTGCCACCGCTGCTCCTGCTGTCCACAGTGGAGGGAAAAAAAACCTCCCAGCTTCTCAGCTACAGATACATAGCCCAGTCTAACACTGTTCCAAGTCCCTGTAGCCCCCCATCTGGGGGCTGGGGGGGCTCAGCCCCCAGTGGGGCTCCAGGTCTCTCTCTTCGTGGCTTCAGAACATGGCCACCTCTTCTCCAACAACTACCACAACTACCTTCTTTTCTGGTCTGGGTGATATGTTTATATTTTGCAGAAGCGCTCATTGGCTCAACCCCAAGGGTAACCACCCCCAGGGGGGTTACCATTTTATAACTTCAGGGGGAAATCTGTTTTTTTTCCCCACCACAGGGATGCAGGTGGACAAGAGGCTGGACGTGAACTGGCAATGTGCACTTGCAGCCCAGAAAGCCAATTGTATCCTGGACTGCATCAAAAGCAGCATGGTCAGCAGGTTGAGGGAGGGGATTGTGCCCCTCTACTCGTCTCTGATGAGACCCCATCCGGAGCACTGCATCCAGTTCTGGGGCCCCAACACAGGAAGGACATTGACCTGTTGGAGTGAGTCTAGAGGAGGGCCATGAAGATGATTAGAGGGATGGAGCATTTATCCTACAAGAAAAGGCTGAGAGAATTGGTTTTGTTCAGTCTGGAAAAGAGAAGGCTTCAGGGTGACCTGATTGCAGCCTTCCAGTACCTGAAGGGGGCCCACAAGAAAGATGGAGAGAGACTATTTACAAGGGCATGTAATGACAGGACAAGTGGGAATGGATTCAAACTGAATAAGAGTAGGTTTGGATTAGATATTAGGAAGAAATTATTTACAGTGAGAGTTGTGAGGCACTGGAACAGGTTGTCCAGAGAAGTTGTGGATGTCCCATCCCTGGAAGTGTTTACGGTCTGACTGGATGGAGCTCTGAGCAATCTGATCTAGTGAAAGTCACACTGGTCCATGGCAGGGGGTTTGGAACTAGATGGTCTTTAAGGTCCCTTCCAACACAGGCCATTCTATGATTCTAGGATAACACTGATATAATTAATTTTACAATGTATTTTTAGGTAGAATACAAACAGAAATACAGAAAAATATAGGATATACAGACTACAACAGTTCTGTAATTGCTAAGATTACCGAGCAGAGAATGACAGAAATTCTCAAATCATTCTTTTGAAAGTCCAGGTGAATACATGAAACAAAGTATATTACTTTGTATGACATATTCTTGATGTGAGGGAGAAGAAAAACACATGGATATCAGTAATAAAACTTCTCTTAAGCTCACTTGTTTTGGGATCACATCCTAAATAGCAAAATTTTAATTAAAAACGTGTGAGAGAATTTTTTGCTTCATTTGGGATGCCTAACAGAGCAAAACAAAAAGAAAAAAAAAAGGCAGCCAGAAAAGAAGAAAACCAAGCTATTTCTCTGTTAGTGAACAGAACAGAGTGATTTGAGAATGGACCTTACAGAGGATGAAGGGAGAAATTGTACAATGTACTTACAGAAAGGAAAAAAATGTTAAAGAGACATTAAGGACAATTTCCTTCAGTCCCTGCTGTAAGAATCTGAGACATAGAGTGATGTTCACAGACAAAGTTCAAAAATATTTAATTACCACATACCTATTCAGACCTCACCGTTGGAGAAGATAGTGACACCAGCACTATGCACACATATAAAACCATATCTGTTAGTAATACTCAAATATTTTTCATAGTGTGTTTCTACTACCTGTATTCAGTTGACATCTTGTGAGATGCACGAGCTGAGACTCAGACCCCCAGAAGGCACCTGTTCGGAAGACAGACATACAGTGGTTACCTCGGCAACTGACAAAAATGAAAGTTCTCAGAAGATTTTTTTCTGACATAGTTGTTTTTTCTGCTCGTAGTCTTCGTTCCTATGTATACACAGATTCAAGCTACAAACTTTATCAATCAAAGTACAGCTGCAATATTTCAACTCTGACTTTTATTCTTTTCTACTTTCCAGTAGCTTATGATGAGCATTTGCTCACGAATGGAGAAATTGGTAACTATCTGACAGAGCATGATGCTCCACCAGAAATATACAAACCTCTGCTGAAACTTTACAGATCATTTACACGAAATTTTGAAGAAGGAAAAAGGTTTATATTACTTGTGAAGAGATGCCTATACACATTTGCACATGAAGAACTGCCTAAATCAGAACCCCAAATTGAATCTTACCAAATATTTTGACTTAACATATATGTACATGCATGTTTAATATTAAAAAATATGTTATTATTAATTAGAGTCAAAGTACTTTATAATTGTTAAGTATTAGCATCTCTATTTCACAGGCACAGAGAATGATCCCAAATCTGCAATATAAGTTATGCTACTTAAAATTTCCTCATTTTGGAACCAGTCTCATTTGGAATAAATTTTGCATCTTACAAATTGCTGTCTTATTACAGCAAAAATTTATTACTCATCTGAAAACATCATATAAGCAGTGTGTTTAAGAAGTGGATTGTATATCTTGTCATGTATAAATACTACTCTAATCAGAAATTATTAGATAGAAGAAATTATGCTTCATCAAAAGTCCGACAAGGGACAAATTTGGAAGGTCACTTTTTCATTTAACCCCCTACAGTTCCTTCTTCCAGATTAGTTCATGTTTGATTGGTTGGACATGATTATGCTCTTTATCACATTTAAAAAAAAAGAAGCTATCTCATTTTCACTGGTATAGTAATTGGTCTAGAAGCAAATCAAAAAGCCATTGCATTTATTTGGTGATCTTACTGTGTCCTCAGTGAGTGAAGAATCACTTTACATGATACCTATTTCTTCTGTTTTGTTCCCTGAGCAGAAATAATACCTTGAGGCACTAGTGGACTTTTCAGTTCTGGGAGGGTCTTGCATTTCTGAACCACAATCAGGAGCTTTTTTGTGTGCCTTCTCCTCTGGGCTCCTGATACTGGTAGCTAATGGTGCTAGTAGACCTCATCCTATTGTGGGACATTAAAATATTATCTCCCACAAACTCTTATATAAAACCACTGAGACTGTAAACTAGGGCCTGTTGTATTAGTAGAAAGTTTCCTTCATTTTAGGTTTTCTACTTCTGCAGTTTCTACTGATTCATTGTACTAATCAGGATACATTTTTTTTCTGTCAGTATAGGTGAAAACATAGAAGTGTGCTTCCTTATAAGTGAGCACTATTTGTAATGGAAAATACCAGAAATGCAAAACTGTTTTCAAAGTACTTGAGCTTGAAATAACAAGTATTTGATAGGGTTGCTCCGCAACTATTCATTTTGTTTTGAATTCTTAGTTCTCTTCCTGTCTCCTTCTGTCTCAATTTTTTTTAAAAGTATTCATCACTAAATTGTAAACCTGGCCTCTATAGTGTTCCTGCTCTGTTTTAGTTTCCAGTACAATAACTACACTATTTTACAGTAAGGCTAAATGTGAAGGATAGGTAATAATTTGTCACTGTTTCAAGCAGAATTCAGGGACAATTGTGATTTGGGCTTCCAACTTTAAAATGTGATGTATAATTGACATTTTGATACTTCGAGGCCATGGTGTATTCTCACACTTCCATGAAAAAAACCCCAACTTGCTGACACAATCAGGAAACAGATGGTGACAAAGATCTTGCATTTAATATGCCAATCATTATGCTTTACTTGCATATTATCATCTCATTCATGAGGCCACTATATGAAGGAATTTTGCTATGCCTCTACAAATCAATCAAGAACTCTTTTAGTATTTTTTTAAATATAATTTAGTTCTTTCTTGTCCTTTCTATGTTTCATTATATTTGGGGTGAAGTGTTTATGCAAATTTATTACACATGAAAAAATGCTTTGACAATACTGAGGCTAGAATAGATGTCAGCAATGAAACATTCACTATAGATAGCTTCAACAGAGAGACCAAGAAATGACTTGGCAACTGAAGTATCTGCATTTTCCGTACTTTGCTGTGGTCCTTAATCCAAAGGCAGTGACATAGTAAGACACTATGAAGGATGATGTTGAGTAGGAGGATGGATTTGGTAATGTGGCCTCCTATCTACTAAAACCTGGACTTCAGTCAAAATTTCTGCTCAAGAAAACCACAGATGGCAGATTACCAATATATTTCAGTTAGAGTTAGCACTGGATTTGAAATCAGTGAGTATTTGACCCAAGCAAACCTTTTTAGCTCTGAAAATAGGCATTTTCCTTGTGAGTGTCTGACAGAGTCCCTTCATACAGGAGTGAATTCATCCTCTCACAAAATGGGCAAGGACCCTTCTTGGACAGCCTGAGGTCCTCTGAAGATGTTTTAGCTCATTATTGCAACTGGTGAGCAAGGGCTGGTTCTTTCATTTTATTTCTATTCTGCAATGTCCAGACAAAGCTTCTTCCTTCATAAGTACCAACTCCCTCTTCATATTTAGAGGGAGTTGGGATATAGTTGGCATGATTTTTTTTTCTGTCTCACTCCTACTGTCTATCTGTAGGTTCCCTAGATTCTAAAATGTAAATATTTCCATTTAAAGAAGTAAAAAATATTTCTGGTTCTTTGTAAAAGGATCAACACTAGCAAGAGGACACAGCATGTGTTTTAAAAGTGCCTTGTTACTTGGGATTAAACACGCATCTGACCTGGTTATAGTTAGGTAATTATTCAAAAACATATATTTCTCCTGAAAATGTTCCATCCCTGGAAGTGTTCAAAAAAACGCAGATGTGGCACTTGGGGATATGGCTTAGTACTGAACATGATGGTGCTCAGTTAACGATTGGACTTGATGATCTTAGAGGTCTTTTCCAACCTTGGTGATTCTATGAAGTGAATCGAAATAAACACTGACTTTCCATAAAAGGAATTTTATGCCATTGTTCACCACAATCCAATGCCATTTCAGGGACCGTACTCTTCAGTAGCTATTTCCATGAGACAAGTCTCATAGAAGCAAGGTGGTCCTAGATGCATGAAAAGTGAGCCTGTGTTTCTTTCAAATGTGTCACAACACAGAGTTTATGGTAGCCTTTCAGCATATAAGTGTTTCATTTAATTTTTCTTTCTTAAACTTCACTAATTTCAGATTACTTGCAATGTACTTCATTAGACCAGATCTTCGCTGACTTAGAACTGGGAGTTCTGTCATCCCTATTTTGTTCTATTCCTCTCATTGTATGGTATTATTCATTGAGCTTGTCTAAGCAGGCTTGCGGTTTACAAAATCAGAAATCCTCTAAGTTGCAATTCTGTGTTCCTTTTAAATTGGTTAAGAAAAAAACAAATACCAAAAAACCCCACCAAACCCAATACAGCATTGCGTAACAGTTAGTCTGCTTGTAAACACAGGGTCAGATTTATTACTTGTTTTATTACTTAACAAAGAGAGTGGCTTACACACCTTGCATTATCTAGACAGCAGTCTCTTGGGATGTTAAAAGTCAGGGTTACATCAGCTCTTGACTTTATCCAGGCTCTGTTGTATAATGTCAGTGTAGCACAGCACTTCCTCTTTGTTCTGAAGGAACTTGATTCATAATGAGTCCATCTAGAGTGTAGTCAGATTGTGATAAAGAGCTTTACACAGAGGCTCCTATTTTAGCAAAACAGGTGTTGGCTTTGATTAGAGAAAAATTACATCATCCAAGAGAAAGGACAAAAGAAAAGCAAAGGGAAAGGAAGGCAAAAATAGAAAAAAAATGGCAACCAGACACAAATACATTTGCACATATAAAGCTGTTCTAATGAAAGCCAAATTGATTTGACATTCAGTGGCAGTTTGAAGCCAAAAAAAGCAAAACAGCCTACAAAAGGCCCAGCTCATTGTTTATGGAGTGTCATACTTCATCATTTGTGAGACCAATAACAGTGATGGGAAGACCTTTAAAAGCAGGGAGTTTGCTCAGAATGGCTGTGTGGATACCGCTGATGTCAGATCCAATAGAATGATTGTGAGCTATTTCCTGAATTGAAATCATGTTTGTCAGATGAAGTAGATGTTTTCTACAGATTATATCTTTGACAACAGAATTTAGTACATTGTTAGAATTCTTGGCTGATTTCTGCTAGGCAAACAGAGCCACAATACTTACCTTTTGATGGGTACTGATCATCGAACTGCCCTGAAGAAAAATCCAAAGAAGAGAAAAAATTGTGTAACATGCAAATGCAGCTTCCAGCACATGAAAATTAATCTCTATGAAAAAGAACTTTGTGCAAAATCATGTAAATCATGTAGGCACCCTTTCATCATCTTTATTTTCATAAATTACTTTGCAAATATTTTTACAAACAAAATTTTTTACATTTTTATTAGAATAATGGACCCCTGTTACTAGCAGACTGCAGAATATATTTTGTCCACCTCTGTTTTCAGTTAGAACACCTGGTGAGGAGTGACATGTTTATCAGATGTTGGTGAATGCCAACATGAATTAAATAAGCCTTCAAAAAAAGTGAGATACTATAGGCTTGTACAGGAAAGGATATGTGTGGAAAGCAGTCTCTCTCTTTCTGCCTTCTAGCTATGATCTCAATCTAGATATCACAATATTGATATTAAATTCTGATACCAATGTTTCTGTTTAGATTTCACACAAAATCTGTTTCTTCGTTGGGGAAAAAATCAGGAATTTCAGACTCCTGGATCTCAATTCTCTAATGACTCATTGAAATACAAATAGACAGTGATCTCAAACTGGCAAATCATTAATCACAAGGCACATATAGTATCTAGTGTGGCCTCGAAACTCAAAAAGCATTATCAAGGTGACCAAACTTATTAGGGATGGCACAAGTGTAGACAAAAAAATTAAGAGAGTCAAGATACATGTGGGTAGGTCTAAGTGCATAAATGAAACATTTTATTTCATTCACATTGAAAACAAAAATCAGTTTAACTTGCTTGGGTGTGTGTGTGTGCGTGTGTGTAAACCTTCCATTCTCTTTCATGGAAATGTCTGAATCTGTGAGTTTATTAGCATGATCACCCACCACAATAATTAGATCAGTAGGTCAAAATGTTTAAATATTCACAAAAAGCCAAAATTATGTCTATATTAAATATTGTACTCTATGACATATGAAAACCGTGTACATTGTTTGTTAATTATGTATGCAGATATAGTTCCTGCTGTGTTAGCTTTGCATTGTAAATCATATGATTTAGCTTCTTTTGTCATATTTAGGAGAATTATAAGCCATGCTGGAATAAATTACAAATTTGGAATATTGCAAGATAGGTTTCTAAATTCACTTTGTCATAGTATCTAGTGATTCAAGGCCATATCTATTCTACCACATCCTTGACTTCAGTTTGCAGGGGAAACAGGGTTGCTATGTGTCTAACAAACAACCACCAGTTTAATAGTCAGTCTGGAGTCCTCCACTGATGGCAATTAATTCTACTGAATTACATACTTTACTGCAGACAGCATGATAAGCCCCTCAACAAGTGTATTTCACTTTCCTCAGGCTGTAAGTGTTCTCATGGATAATTGTGTTGTGAAAAAAATAAACAGGAAATCAGTTAGTGAAGACTGAAGAAATGCTTTGCTACCAAATTTTGTTAAAACATTTAAAATGTTACCTTTTAGGATTCAGTGTCAGAATTATAACACCACAGAAGTGAATGCAAGCAATTTACATTTTCCTTAGAGCTATTGTTTCACACTGTCTGAAGATTCAGGCTATGTCTTTCACTGCTGAGAAATGATGTATTTCACATCAAGCAATATAAACTTTTATAAATTAGTGAAAACAAGGAAGAGACAAATTTCACTTTAATGTAGCTAGTCAAGGTAAACCTTAGGCCCACATCTGCCATTATATTGACAAAATAAAAAGGGAAATCATATGGTGTTAACAATAAAAATATGGCAGTTCCAAGAGATAATTGTATTAATACTTGCTGTTCATATTGGAATATTCTCTCCACAGTTCTACGCTCACAAAGTCTGAAAATACCTTACAGTTTGGTTTTGTCTTTCTTTTCAAGTCTGTGAAAAGTAATAGTTTTTATTTGAAATTTTTCCAAAAAGAGTTAACCAAGGTAAGTAGGCTCAATGTATAAACTTATGCATGATACTAAAAAGAAATATATTAAAAATTAAATTTTCTTCATAAAAAATTACAATGAATTGTTTGTATTAGTTACAGACAAAATATTTTTTTTCACTTAGTCCCTTTCTGTTTTCTGTGCTATATCAAGACCAAATATTATTTGTGGAAAACATTCATAAGTTATCTTATAAATGAAGAAGAGTGAATATGTTAAGTTTTTAGTCTGGTCATGGAAAATTTATATAACAAAAAAGAGACGTTGACAAAATAGTTTTTCATATTGAATTTTCCTACCAGACAACCGGTATCATAAGCTGGAAAATTGTTCTCAAATATCAGATTTAGGAACTGCTTAGTTCATCAAGGATGTGTAATTACCACGTATGAAACAGTTGTTTCATCTAGCAAAAGAGCTAAGCAAGTCGCTAACAACTGAAGATAAACTAAGAAATAAAGATTTTAGTTTTATTTTGTTTTCTTAACACTGAGGGTGATTAACTCCTGGAACAAATTAACTCAGCAAGTGGTAATTTCTCCATTGCCTATATTATCTGCAACAGAAATGGATTTTTTTCCCCCGTGAAAGACCTGCTTGACTAATCCAAAGCTGACATAAAATCTGTTGCTGGAGATAAATATGTGGGAACTCCCTTTTTCTGATAACTTATACTACGTGTGTGATACTTGCATAGCACTTCCTTGCAAGTAAGGTTTGGATGGTTTAGATAAATGGCTCCTGAGTGGTGCCTGACACAAGTTACTTGGCTCAGAAAAGAGACATTAGATAAAATTTTATATGCTTGTGTTTTATGGAGATCTAATAGTCTGGATAACCTAGGGATTTCTTTAGTCTTAAAATTGATAAGTTTCTACTAGCATCTTTAGGACATACAAGTACACTCAAGAAACAGAATTACATCCTACAGGAGTGAAAATATTCCTTTAATCAATTCCAAAAGTGGTTCTTTAGATTTTTAGCTCTTCAACACGGTCAGTCTTTTCTGCAGTATTGTAGCAAAAATAATTTTAACTACATTCTTTTTACATCCAGTGACCACAATCTGTTTACACACAGCTAAGTCTGACTGTACCATATTTTATTCCATTTATCCAGCTCCAGCTTAGTAAATTCCAGCCCACTACTCCTTTTACAGCTCAGTAGAGTCACTGAGCCTGCTCAAGTGCTGCTAAACACATTCTGAAGACTCGGAGAAAAAGGTATACTGAAAGCCTCATTGATACAGGTATTCTTTACTGCTGATGGAAAAAAGACTATAGGATGGCGTTAAAAAAAGAAGGTAGGATTTACTCTTAGGTAACTAAGAGAATTGATACTGGGCCTGTAAACGGAACAGGTTAAACACAGACACTAAGATAAGACCAAGCAGTTATACACATTTTCAGTATAAACCTTCAGTGTAAAAAAATCTCTTTTCAAGGAAGTGTAGCTGCTGACTACAAGCCCTACTCCTCCCAGGCTGGTTATTTTTTAAAGAGAAAATTTTCTCCTGCTTTGGAACCTAGTAATTATTTGAAGAGGAAGGAAAGAAAGACAAGAGGACTTATCCTGGAAGAAAACCAAAACTCAAGTCCCTCTTCCTCGTCTTTCCTACCACTCTGTATGCCAGTCTCTTGTTGCAGTGAGCTGTTTGGAGGCTAAAACAGCTCCCAGACAGATAACCTTCACTCATGCCAAACTGTTAATTTTAAAGCTTCCTTAAGTCTAGGCTTAACCCTCCTTGCACAAAACTATGGGAGGCTTCAAGGTGTCTCCTCTATGTCTTTAAACCCACCTGTTCACTCAAAAGGCTCTTTCTAAGTAGTGATACCAGGTCTAACTGTGCAGCTGAAAATGACTGGAGATCAAACTGTGATGCAGCAACTTGCAAAAGTTGAAAATGAGCAGTTCCTGTGAAGTTGCTACAAAAAGTTCACGTGACATCTGTTTCCAAGAGATACACAGACACAGTTCATGCACTGTTACAAGCCCATCAGTTTCTTGAAATGAAATGCATGTACCTGTACTGTAGTACACAGATCTTCTGTGCAGAGACACAGGGTTTGCATAAGTATCTCCAAAACTATGTTTTGGTTTTAACATGATGTCTTAAGGTGTTTAACTACAATGTATGAACTGAATGCAGTTCAGTGGCTATTCTTTGTAGTTCAGAGTGGAAACTTAACTTAGATGCTCTGAAACAGTTCGCCTTTCTAGACATGTCAGAAGTTGGATGAATGTGGCTCTCTTTTTGAGTAAAAGAAAAAAAAAAGGAGGGAGAATCAATTAAGACAATGGGAGAAAAATATTTTTATTCAAAATCATTAATTGCATGTCATTCTTTGTGCATTGCAGGATTTTTCTTGTTCTGAAAACAAAGTGATTTTTATTTGTTCATCATCATGAACATGACTTTTAGACAAAAAAAATCTTTAAACCAGATGTCAAATCCCTTTTCATAAGGAACCTGCAGCATAGAAAACTTCGCATTATATGTAATAAAAAGAATGACTACACAAAGTGTAAAAACATCTGCTGGCAAGATACCTGAACTACAATAAAACTGATATCTAAAATAAAATATTCCTTTAACAGTAGGGATCAGCGAGAAGAGGTATTTTATTCCTGGCCCTGCCTGTGCAAAGATGAGTAATATTCTCAGATCTATGAAAGCCCAAAACACAGAACAAAGAGAAAACAACTCTGCACTTCTACCCAAATCAGCAGCAGAAACTAGTCAACAACCGGGTTTTAGTTAATAATTTTATTGGTAAATAAAAACCAAATGAAAACAAAACACAAATACCATCAAATTAGATAAGGCAGTTTCTCGTGCTAAAAAAAGTAAACCAGTGTGGTTTTACTCCACAACACTCTCCCCCAGCTTCTTTGCTCCATTGCTTTATTCCAGCCCCTGAAGTAAGAGTATGTATATGTAGAAAGAGACTAGTTCAGTAAAAAGTTGTTTTCTTATACAATTACTTTTTTATTGTAGAACTACACTAAAAAAAACTAAAATAAAAAATACGGCAGTTTTGCAGCAGGTATTGTATAAGCAAGTGTACCTTTATTTTCCACATACTATGCAAAAGCAAATTGAATGTTTTTTGGTCAACTGTGAAATGCCATTTGTAAATGGTTCATTGGCATTTCTTTTCCCCTCTAATTTACTGCAAGTTTGGTTTTGTTTATGAAAATAGATTTGATCAGCTAATCGGAGTGTAGAGTTAGTGTTCACTCATTCAGTGATATTCAGCAGGTTTTATTCACTTTTATACATAATTGCATTTTCACTCTTGGAAACTCATTTACATAATCTCCGTATGGTCATTTCACAGTAACTGTTTGTGGCTCTGGTTATGTTAGCTAATAATTACTCTAAGCTATCTGACAATACCCCACTGCACATTGAATATACAGTTATTTCTTAATATTTAAACTCTAGATTGAAAGCCTTCTGACTAGTCCAATGCTATGAAATGTCAAGCTGTTACTAACAACAAAGACTGTGCCTCTGCTTCTCAGCTCCTGCAGTGAAGCCAAAAATGCTAGTGTTTACTTAAAGAAGGGGAGGAAAACCCCTCTCCTTCCTCTATACTTGGCCCTATGGCTATTGGAGTGAATAGTAGTTTTTTGTCATTGATTTCAATGAGAAATGAATCTGCCTCTCTCATCCCTTTTATGCTGCCCTCTGCATTTCTGGCAAATATTACACAATTGTCATACCACTACACTTTCTGTAGCTGAGATCCTGCTTTAATTCCTCATCTACTGACTTAGGTTAGGTTTCCCATCATCTTTTATGCAGAATCATGATGTACGTGTCTGTGTATCTAAACACAAAATTTCACTAGAAAAATAAGAGAGGAAACAAGAAGTTTCCGTTGGAACTTCTGTAGGACAAAACCTGCAGGTATTTTTACAACAGCATCCCAGCTTCCCTGAGCTTTGGTGAATGCTTTCCAGCATTACTGTGGCACGAGATAGCTTACAATGAGACTGATTCCTTTGAGTCAGTTTGAATTGAATGACTATGGAAAGGAGCAAAGGCAAATTATGAAAGGCAGGACTTTCCTCCCATTCCTCCATAGCAATTGAATTTAAAATGCCACTGACTTTAATCACCAGTTACAGGGTATTGAATCATACAGGGTTTTAGAATTTGGCAGAAGAGGTGAAAAATTTCTGAATGGGGATAAAAGAAAACACAGAAAAGCCTATATACACTGCAGGGGAAAAAAACCTTGTTTGATATTTGACAGAATACACAGAAATAACATTTGGATAATGATTAAATAATACTGAGAAAGTCTACTGTGCAAACAAGGAATTTCTCAGGGTTGTGTATGTGTGTGTTATTTAATTGTTTTGGATTTTTGGTTCAGATTTCTTTTCAAAAAGAATGATGTGCTCTAAAAAGAGAGGACAAGCTTGGTTCAGTTATAGCTTTCATATAATTACTACAAACTAATGCAAATTAGACTCTAGGTCTGCTCAATGTACATTTCTGTGCTTGCCAAATTATGTTTGGCAGTGTGGTCAAGCAATAACAGATGCACACTGTGCCTAGTTTTCTCGGGCTGTTCAATAATTAGGAGGGCCATGTATTATAATAAACCACATCCCCTTGGCTGAGATTTGGATGCAAATTGCACACTAATTCACTTTCAAGTTTTTGGAAGCATACCAAAATACATGAAAATTAGGGAAATATACTATTTACTTCATGAAATGTGTTTAAAACTAAATAAAGCTCATTTGTAAGCAATGTTCATCTATTCCATCCTTGTAAAAAAATTAACGAGTTCCTTTTCCTTTACACTATTTAGTTCAGCAGCTAATGTGACACCTCTGCAATGTTCATGGCATCTCTATTATTTTTGCACTGAGACAGTACAATATAAAAGACAGTTACTCTGCTTTGTATTTCTCTAAGGTATTGCTGAGGTTGAGTGGATAATATCAGTTCAATGAAAGACTTGAATCACACTGCAATCCAAATTCTTTGCAATCAGTTGAGTTGTAATGGCATGCTGTTTATAGCAGAAAATTCGTCTTTTGAAAAGGCTGAAGATTCTTTACCCTTAGTTATTATACAAAGCTTGAATGGACAGATTTAATGAAAAAAATGACACTTAATGAGGGAAATTCTAGGAAATCCAGCAATGTAATGTAGTTGCTTGTGTAGATGTAACTACACTAGTCTCCAAATTAGAGAGAAACATAAAATTAAAACAATTGAACTTATTGCTACACATATTAGCAGGTAGTTAGATTGCCCTTGAAATCGTTTAAAAGCGAGCTGCCTTGTAGTAACAGTTAACACTCTTAACAGATGAATATACTGCAACCTAAAAGTGGTGTAATAAGAGACACATCTCTTGTGTTTATTGCCTACTAATTGTAATGTGATTGCACCAAAGAGACAGGCTCACGAATTAGGATTCCTCTGTATATGCTCTAGACAAATACAAAAAAAGGCAGTGAAAATGGAAAATATCAGAATGCTCTCCTGCAATATTAAGGGGGTTTTTTTGTTTTAAGAAGAGATAACATGGAACATAATTTTGTAAATATTTCCAAGTACTTTAAATTTTACAGTGATGTTCAAGCAGTTTGTTGCAAGAAAACAATGAGGCAAAACGTTGCTTGCCAAAATATAAAAATTCATTTCAATATATTCTACACTGCCAGCACAATTTTAGTGACTACAGTGTATTTTTGACATGGGTGACTTAATTGTAAACTAATTCACATGGGCACCATCAGAAATTTTTATAATAAAGCAGAAGTCAATAGATTACTGAAGTCTTAACTATTAAAAATTTAATAGTACAGAAATAAAAGCACAATGACAGGAAGGAAGTGTCCTAGGATTGAGATTGGTTTTAGGAGGATAAATCAATGCTGTGACATCCAGCTATGGCTAGACTGCTATGTATGTCAGGTTTACAGAGTTTTACAGCAGGTGTTTTTTAGGTGTTTCTTAGGTGTTTATCCTATTTAGTGGTTGTTGATATAGCAACTATATCATCACAGACTAACAGAACAGCAACAAAATTCTTGTTTCCACCATGACGAACACAGAGTTAACTACATAAAAGCAGTTTTGGCAAAAGTACTGCTCACTCTGTATGTTGAAACTGAAAACAGGCTAAAGACTGAACGTGGTAAAGCAGCTGAAATTGTAAATTTATTTGCATCATTTAAATTAAGGGACTATGAAGAGCTTTAGGTGATTTTTGCAAAAATAACTGATTGAACAACTGAGTAGCAGATAAGCCTCAAGACAGATAAGACACCTGCCCCCACACCCCGCTAAAACATACTAGTGGAAACAGTCTAATGTATTTATACATAATGATGTCTTCTGAATTAGCTGTAACCTAAAAAAAAAAAAAGATCCAGGAAAAAAAATCCAGGCATTACTGTAGGCAGCTGAATGAAGAGACTTGTTCAGTGGTGATTAAAAAAGCAAATAAGATGTTAAATTGTGTTAAGAAGGGAATAGAGAATAGAAAACAAAGGATTACAATTGCATGATATAAATCAATGGCACATTGATTACTGTATTCAGTTAGACATCTTATTTTAAAAAGACACAAATGAGAAGGTGAAATGAAGTACAATGAAAATGACAAAGGTGTTACTTTCACAGTCACTAAATTACGTCAGCCTCTCCAGAACCATAAGGGACTAAGTAGAAAATGTTAATCCCAATAGATTAGATAGAAACATCCCAAGAAAACTAGCCCTTTTTCTAACATTTATCAGATGCAAACCATCTCATTTATGAGACAATGCTTCAGCATGCTGCCAGTATCTGGAAAATACAACGATAGTGTAGAGACTTTTTTGAACTCCAGCCATTCTGTTGTGTGTGTACTCACAGCAGATGCAAAGAATGTGTAAATCCAAATCATCACTTGAGAAATAACGTGATTTCAATTTTTTGATGAAGAATCTTTCTCTGAAATTAGTCTATTCACTTAAACTTCTGGGTTTTCCTAGCTTGTCATATTCCCTTGTGAAGGAGGGTGTGGGGGGAACCTGACATTTTGGGGGCTTGGAGGTGGGAGGAGTTGTTAGTGCTTTTTTGAGGATTTGGCTATTCTTTTATAGAAACAAATTAAATGAGATCAGTTAGGATTTATTAATATTTTTTTTATTGTTGTGAAGTGATGAGGATCATCACTTGACTGAACTGTTCAAGACAGTGGGACATATATGTAGTAGCTCCCTAGACTTGGAGAAGACCTCTGAAAACATCAAGTTTGTGCATATTTGTGTCTGGTAAAACAATATGTGTGCATGTTAAACATTGAAAATAGTCCAAGAGCTGCCATTAATTTGAATTGATCTGAAATCATTATCTAGAACTGCCAGGAAATTGAAAAATGAGTTATTTACTCAACACTTATCTGAGATACTCTATATCTTTTGAGGAATGTACAACAACATAATTATTATCATGTTTTTAACTTCAATGGTACATTAATTCATTAAATATGAAAGAAAGCATTCAGAAATGACATTGGTAACATATCCACATCCAATTATGCTCTTTAACTGTTGAGCTCATTTGATAAGCAACACATGAAGAAGTCTCTCTGGAGTGTTATTCAGTAGAATAGTCTCCCAAGAACTTTAGGTAAACTATATCTCAAGTTGTGTAAACCTATATAATGATAAATATCTGACAAAACTTTGGGTATAGGGCAGACCAAACACATTGTCAATTGTCTTGGTCTTGCCAGCTATGTTCCTTCAGCAGTTGACAGCTTTTGTGATTTTTTTCAGTCTATTTTACTAGAGATGATAGAGTTACGCTGGCATGTCTTGCATATCTATTAGATGGCTGCCTGCACTTAAAGCTCAATGATCCCTGCAGATTCCTTCTAGTCACTCCTCCTACATTCCTTATCAGAATGTTCTGAGAATAATATCACCTCTACTGAAGTGTCAGGTGAAAGCTAAAATAAATTAATTAATTTCTCTTTATTTGATTAATTGTATGACATGTTAACACCATTGAATTGATCATTATGACTTGAGGTTTTGCTTATCAGTGTCTCCCTCAATAGTTCTGGCAAGTTATACAGTTATATTGAAACAGAGCAATAATTTTTAATTAACTGACTATCAGAAATCTTTTCAAAATTTATAGAATTCAAATTTTTCAAGGAAAGATGGAGAAATTTATTTTCTGTTGAAAATAACCCATTTTCCAGTTAGTCCACTGAAAATTTTGGATTATCAAGTGTTTAGCTGAAAATATTGAGATACATTTTTTATTATTATTACTACCATGCATATATATCTTCCTGTTTACTTTCCTGTTCATTTATTTTTAAAGCTAGAGCTCAAATTTGCAAAGGTAGATGGTTGAGTTAGGTGCCTAAATACCTCCACAGATGTGACAGTAAGTCTCAGTCAGATTAAGGTTTAAAAACCTGTTTTCTGCTGCAGAATAATACATTGGGAGAAACACTTGCAAATTATAGTGTTTTCATCACTCATTTTTTTATTCTTTTCTAGAAGACTTTGGGAAGCTCAATACCACTATTTGCTAAGATGGTATGCTTTGTTCAAACTTAGGAACACTCTAGCAATGGTGTAACGGTTGAGGATAAATTGTTGTCTTCCAGGACTTGATGCTAGCAATGTGATCTGCTTCAGCCCAGAAAAGAATATCAATTCCACCCACATCTGTCACACCCTCAGCAAATATTGTAGCAAATACCCTACCTGGGATGGGACGGAAAAAAGGTGGTCCTTCACTTCTACCTAGTGTTGCTTCATGTTTCCTCTGTGAAAAGACAACTTGCAGGAGCAGTTTTAGGGTAATGAGTATTTTTGTCCTAGATCATCTCCTTGCAATGTGTAAATATCACCTCTTGGAGACTTAGGAGAGATGTCTCTTTTCAGTATTTCCCATAAGTTATTTTCAGTAACTTTTGGTCTATGTTATACTTTTATGGATCCCATTATCAGCTTTCTCTCCTCACAGACTTCATGCAAGGTAGTGAAACACCTGCAATAAGTGCAATTCCAGTAAGTGACAGGTTTGGTGCTGCAACAACCAGACAGTTTTTGAGGCCCCAAAGTGTTTTGCAGTAAAGTTTTATATCCTCAGGATTTTGACAACCTTTGCAATTTTCAAGAAGTGGGATAAAACTATCTCAGAAGTGGTTACAAAAGCTGGGGACACTTTTGTTAACTGAGCTGTCATTTTGGCATGGTTTCAAGTGCATGGCAGACTCACTGAAAAAATATTGCATCATAAAATAAACCATGTAACAGAGTCTCAGCATGGAATACACCTGAGAACATGAGGTCAATCTATGCTTGTTATCTCTTAGAGATTAAAAAAAAACCCAAACAACTGAAAACCCCAACCTAGCAGAGGGTTAATTTAAAACTAAGAAGAATCTACTTCAGGCAGTAATGTTTTTTAAACCTTCCTTTATAAATTTTGCTTATCAAGGAGTGCCCTTCTGGTATATCAACTGAGCCAAGACTGAGTTCTCAAATACTATGATGGCTTCTGTTAATTAGATAGTTTATCTGTGATGAGTTGTTGACACTGAGATGATTTGTGTTAAATAATTTTAAAATATTCTGTGGGGCACTAACTTAGATGCATTGTTTGTTCATATTCCAGGCCCCAGCTTCAATCTTTTTTACAGTCCTCGACAGAAATGATGTTGATGCTTCAGCTAACTTCTTTAAGTCAGAACAACTAACATTACAAAGATATTTTTTGAGTAACTGGAAATCTCTGTAATATTTATTTCTTTTTATATTCTGAGCTTTAGTTTAATACCATAAATTTGAAGAACATTTTTTGTAATATTATTTAAATATGCTAAGTTTTGCTAGTTTATAATTTCTTAAATGTTTCTTTCGTGATGTTTTCCCTCTCACAAATCCATCTCCAGTCCCCCACTTTGGGGTAAAATGCAGGGCAGCCTGGCAGAATGTGACACTTCTTTCTACTAGGGTGCTATATTTTTCTACATGCTCTATATTTTGAAAGCTTTACTTTCACAGGAAAGGTGGACAGGCTGGGTTTTAATTGTGAAATACACTATTTTTTAAGGAGTGTGCTTCAGTGATGCTTACTGCACATTACATCATTTGAAACGAAAAAAATTTAAGCCTCCATGTAGATGAACCAAAGGTAAACACTTAAAGGGTGGAAGTTACTCTGGCACCATAATAGCAGCACATCCTTATTTGTTCTCCTTGTTCTTCTACTCCATAAATTAGTTCTCCCCTCCTTGCTTCTCTATTCTTAAACCTTTCAACCTTGCCACATCTCTCTATTCTTTTCTTTCCCATTTACCTATTCCCCTTTTCAACAAAAATTATACCCTTCTTTCTGACTGTTTTTATCCCCTCTTCTCTTGTTTGTCTTCATTCTCTCTCTAGTCTTTAAAGCCCCAAATGCTCCCTTTTCCTTCTCACCGCCCCATCCTTCCTGAGTGGGAGTGCTGCCCATGCCGCGATAACACCTCAGACTCTGTTGTGATCTCCATTCTGCATTTGCACATGGATACAGTCCCCTAATTGAGAGACTTTTTTTTTTTATTAAAAGCATTAGACATTTATATGTAGGAATAACACTTGCAGAGACATTCTCTAGGTTAAAAGTTAAAAGGGATGTCAATCATCATACTTCAGAACATAAACAGATTGCCAGCGTGGGTTGAAAAGGAATTTTCCCCACACAAAATCATAGAAGTTTGCAATAGAAAAGAACTAATAGGTCAGCTAATCTATCTACCTGCCAATTCAAGCTTCTTCCACAACATGTATTTTGCTGCTCCTTTGGCCTTTCAAAAATCTCAAGCGATTGGATGTTAATGCTTACCCATAGAGATTATACAGTTGTTTAGTGCAACTAGTTTGCTCTCCAGAATTTTTCAGGTAGACAGATTAAACTTTATTTTTTTACCTTCATCCTACTAGTCTTAATGGCACTTCCATCTATCATATTAAATAACATTTCTCTCCTGACTTATTTTTCACACCTTTCCATTAAATATAAATTGCTGCCACGGTCTGTTTGATGATTCTTACCTGACCTATTACATGCCTTTAGCTAAACAAACAATACTTTTCAGTATGACCTATGTTTAAAATTATACTCTTGTAACTACAATGCAAATGAGAACAATCAGCTTTATCATGACTGTAGGCAAACTAGAGCTTCTGAATATATAAATGAATATGCATATATTTGTCAACAAGGATATCTATATATGTGGTAAACTTGCACCTATGCAAAATGAACATGCAGCTAACTCTATAATTTCTAGCAAGACAGCTCTTTCAGCTATATGAACTTTTCTATGGTACTCTTTTCTGTTCTGAAATTCTTTGTTCAGGAAGGAAGATAGCTTTCCAAATAAGGTGTCTGTCTCTTCAGACAAAAAAAAATTGTTTGGGGATTCAGAACAATGAAGAATTTTCAATAAAATAAAAAATACAGAGAAAAGCTTTAGTGTTTGATAGGGAGGTTAAACAGGTAAAAGAGTGCTGTCCCTTCCAGGGCCACTTATAAATTATCCCACAGACCACAAAAATCAGTCAAACCAGAATTCTCCAGCAGGTTTTAAAATTCTCATATTCTAGCTTGTAAACAATGAGAAGACAAAAAATGCACAGGTAACCCAAACAGGCATAGGAATACTTTGCCTTGGTCTCAAAGAGACACATACTCTTGCAGATGTGACAGTGGACATGGCGAGAAAGCACTACATTGCTGTCCAAATGTATCACATGTGAATCTTCTGTTATTTGTGGGATTAGTAACATGTTAGAAGAATGAATCGGAAGGTATAACTCTTCTTGTACTCTGTGCTATTGTTACAGCACTCAGGAGTCAGAAAACCAACACAGAAAATGTCAACTCCTGCTGCAAACAGCTTGCAACTATCCAGTTTCTGTTTCCCAAGACAACCCTCCACTCTTTGATAGCTCATATCATCATTTTTCTAGAGCTATGGCTCTTGCAAGTGTAAGGCTTTGCTACAGAGATATTTTGAAAGTCTTGAGGTCAAATTCCAAGCAGCTGTCATAAGATGAAAGCAGTCAGTGACCTTCACCGCACTGCCTAGCCCTCAAGATACTTTCAAACTTCATTGACTTAAAGTGATCAGTAGTCAAGGCTGTTCATACAGCAAACACAGATTGCAGTGGTTCTCCTGTAAAAGTGTGTTGAAAAGTACAATATAGAACTTTCTATTTTAGATCAGTTTCTATTACAATTCTAACAAGCAAGTAGGTAATATGGTTAAAATATAGGTGATGAAATGGTTACTATAAAGTTAATATAAAGTATCCTAACTAGACACATTTCTGTAGCTCTGTTTTTATATTTCTTTATATCCTTCGTAGATTAGCGTAAACACAATTAATTAATCATGAAAAGCAACTCCTACAGAGTAGAAGCAGGATTTTAGCTTCCAAAGCAACTTCCCTGCCAGACCTGAAAAATCTTATTCATTGTCAAGCAGTGTCACTCTTCTTAGCCAGCCTTTGATACCATGAGGTGCAGCAACCAAGAACTGCAGCAGTCTGCCTGTTTTTTGACACGGATACAGGATTGAAATATACTGGGCTACTTGCACCATCTGGTACATGCATTTCAGTTGAATGAAAGCAGATGAACTCCTGGGCACTTTGGTGATGAAACACCAGGAGAAAAAGAAACAAAACCCAAGAGACGAAAAAGTGTTAGTGAGGAAAAGAAGCTGAATTGATCTCATTTCTGGACTACAGAAGGCCATCTTCTAGGTTTCCTCACACTTGATATGGGACTACATGTTTGACTCCTTGCATGTTTGGAGTGGGAATGCGTTAGATTAAGCAGACTGTTCTAATGATCTTTTTTAGTTTTGAAATCTAGGGATCTATAAATATGTATATATCAATGTTGCTGTGACTATGATTTGCAGCTGTCAATCAGTTTGCCTTTATGGCTGTAAATTTTCATTTCAGTAGATTTTTTTGCACAGTCTTCTGAAAAGAATAAAAGTCTACTCTACATCTCCACATTTTAGACAGAAGAGTAATACATGATTAACAGTATGGTGAGAGGTGTCACATTCACATTAACACTGATGTGTGAACCAGTGGTCAAATGGCAGATTACATGTCTGTCACAACACATCAGGGCAGTGTTCCAGTCTGCCAGCTTTACCCTGCCCAGCTTCTTCAAACAAAGAGTTCTTCTGAAAAATGTAGCACAAAAAGAATGTTGAGCCTTTGGGGGAAAAGAAGTCGATCTCACAGTCAAGTTTTTGAAGTCTTTGTAACATCAAATGGCAGAAGGGGTTACTCACAGTCACATAACCTTGCAGGTTCATGGATCTCTATAGCACAAATGTTGCATAATGTGGCCTTATCAAAGATTTTCTGCATGATAACTGTATTACTGAAAAAGTACTATGGCTGGCATATTTCGATTTGGAGAAAGGATGTCAATTGTATCAAGGCTAGGAAAACTCTGATCCAGTTCCAAGACAAAAAGCAAGTTTTTGGAATATCATTTGAAGTAAAAGTTCTAGTTCATTGGAAATATAATGAAAAGTGTCCTTCTCCTTTTGTCTTAAGGATAGAATTTTATTTTTTAAGTGGGTAATTAACTAGCTGCTTGACTTCTTACATAGCAAATAGTCACACCTGGAATTGAAGTGACTTTTAGTGGATAACGATGTCTGAAGCCAATATGTATAACGAAGTGTAACATATTTTCAATCCCTTGGGATGTTTACATATATTAAAAGCAAAATTTTAGACAATAATTGTAATATTGTTTGCAAAATCAAAAATACTTTCTCAGGGTTTAAAAATGCTTTCTAGGGGGTTGCGAATATCATGCTTACTTGAACAGTGCCTGACTTCTTACATGCTCTAAGTCCCAAAAGTTATGCTAAATTTTCCTGGAAGTTAAATTGCTTGTTCCAGCAGTACTCTCACTACATTGAATGCATAAATTGGAAGATATCAAGGCTAAAATGCTTAAAACACTTAAATAATGTAAAAGTTAAGTTCTATTTTCAAGAACATCCAAATTACATAGGTTTTTCTTTGCAACATAAACCCATGTCAGCTAAAGAATATTATCTAAATACTATACTGGTGAATAGCTGGCATGTGAGTCAGTATTTGGACACAGTCCAAAATGAGTAGTTAAGTATTGTCTTGGCTCATCTCTTAAATGTTAATATGTGTTTACTATATATAAAGGACTTGACGATAACCTCTTATAACATTTTAAACATTGACTTTATCAAAATCACTCCTGATTTACACAAAAACAAGAACTGGAAGATGGAATCTATGCATAGATAAGATATGGAAAAAGACACACACGCGTGCGCACACATATGTATATGTATATATACAAATGTGTGCATCCCCATATGCTATGTATAATCTCTCTATATAATATCAAATACATAGTCTACATTTCATAAAATATTGCAAATTAATTTGTAGAAATTTACTACTCCTTATATGGGAGTTATTTGGATTTTTACAATGATTTTGTATGGAAACATACTACCATGCAAATTATTAGCAAATCTAGTCCTTTGTCTTTTACTAAAATACTCTTATCTGGTCCCAATTTAAAATAATTAAGAATACCTATATAGTTGCCAAGATCTATGAATTATATAGCACATACACATTTATTTTAAAACTAGTATATTATGGTGATAAAAAGGATTTTTCATACTTTTTCCTTTTTTTAACTCACTGCTTTGTTAGTAAAATGAAGTTCAACAACACTAAAATGAGCCATGATTCAGTTTGTCAGGTTTGGCTTCCTTTCATCATTTTTTTTCTTCCTGACACCATGAACCTGCTGCTACTGTCATAAGATGTAAAGTTTATTTCTGTACACATTTTGTTTCTCGTTTCTGTATGAATGGCTCCTATGTCTTGAGGGATAGAAATGTAATTTTCTGTGGATTGAACTTAAACTTCTCAAGAATAACATAGGTATGGAATGTTACAAGGAGGAAGAGTAGCTAGAGGGTCTGAATTCCACCTTTAGCTATCTTCTTTCTAAGTCACTTAAAGTCCCTTAAATAATTACTCTTAAGCAGAGGTTTCACTGTATGTTACAGCACTATATAAATAGCAACTAGTGTTGTGCAGCACAGCATGGTGTTATAAATGATACAGCTGTACAACATTTTATATTCAGAAACTAGATAAAAAAAATGTGCACAACATAAATGCTATTCAATGATATTCATTAAATTTATTCTCACATTCAAAGACAGATAAACTTAATGAAATGCTTTTTAAGCTCTCATAAGTGCGCACTTGAGCGATGTAAAAGAAGCGTTAGAAAATGGTCTGATATTATGCTGGTAGGAAGGAAAGAGGTATACTTGTATGAAAATATTCTCAAGAAAATCAGAGCTGATACGTAGAGTTTCCTATCCGTGAAGATCTTTAGTAAAAATAGTAATGAAATAGTACTTACAAGCGGAATTTTCATAAGAATTTATTATTGGTCAGCTCTGTTTCCTTTCAGTTTCATGCATGTTCTCAATAATTTCTGCAGGAGAAGGGTTTCCTGAAGTGTAGGACAAGATTCATGGGAAGAATTATGCTCTTAAAATCACAGTTAGGCATCTAAATAAAGCAACAATATTTTATTCTGTAATGTTCACAAAATCCTTACTGAACTGAAGCCTGTAAGTGTCTAGAGCTGCTCAGCATCTACATTTTCTGCAAATAATGTTCCTGTAATGTCATTAGACACATGCTGAACAACTCATACTTTCAAAACACCATGAATAGTATCAACTAACACTCTAAGCCCAGAGTAATTCACAGATTAATTTCACAGCCCTGTCTGGGGGTCCTGAAAGTATTGCCTATACTTAGCTGTCAATTAGAGACTAAAGTGATTTAAATTATCCTTGTTAGAGTTTGTTTTTGCTTCCATAGTTCATTTCAAAAATTAGTTACACACATGGTATTATTATAATATAATGAGTCATCTGTTAATTATTTTGGACATCTATGATAAGAAAATACACTAATGTTCCAGTTATTAATAGAATTAGCCTATGTATATGAAACTCAAATATACTGGATTGCCATGATTGTTTGACAAACTGTCACCAACTCACACTTTCATCTTTAAATGGCGCAGGTACTTTTTGTATCTAAGTTCTGTGAAGACAAGTACAACCTGCAAGTGCGGCTTTACATAATTTCAGATAAGCAGTGTTTACTTTAAAGCCTTTCACGAAAATGCATGACTACACATGCTATCAAAAATAATCTTCAAACGACCACATGCTGTGTAAGGGTACCAGTGAAATACTTCATAAACAGACAGAATGCAAACATGCACAAACACACAAACCACTAATGCCATAAACAACTTCAAGCACAGTACAAACAAAATGCATGCCAAGAAACCTGTTTAAAAATGTGTATTATAGAAGAATGCATTTTCAATTTCTGAAGACTTATTTGACTACTTATTACACAATTAACAAAACCATGTAAAGTCTGTGATGGGTTTTGAATTAAACTTCTGCCAAGTTCCAGAGACTGTTTATTATTCATTGTTACTAAACAGATATGTGTTATGTATGATATTTATGGTAGCTCTTCTTTTTCTCCATGTATGTCACCTAATAAAAATGGCAACGTATATGTGCTGTGATCATATGTCCCTTACACGCATATCACATTTATAAACAGCCAGTAATTATTGGGTGAGAATTTAGGTACTCAGCAAACATAACAATCTAAATCATGCAACCAATTTACTCCTGATAAAAATCCACAGACTTCAATACCACTTTGCATCTGTAAGTAAATTTACTTCTATAGAGAGTTTAAATCTAAGAGTTTCATTCTTATTGGACTGATTACAGTACAATCATGTCAAGGCCTCACAACAGCATCACAAAGTACCTAACGTGTCAAGGGGCTGCCAAGTGAAACCCTTAGCCCACACTTGGCAAGCAGACTGGCTGGAGACAAATCTGGATAGGATTTATGTTAGTGAAAAACAGAGAAGGCTGCTGTTACGTAGGAAATACACAGAAGAAAGTCAGAGCCTAGAATCTGTCCCTCAGAAGGAGTTGGGTCTATGAGTCCAGTCTATGTGCTGGAATTTACTCTGAGGTTCCTCCCTTCCCATCTCTTCTGCGGAAGATTTTGAGTTAGGACCAATTTAGTGCCCAGCTTTAAGACAGAAATGACAAAAGATAAAAATTCATGAAAATTACTTCCAGATTCTTCCTATATACTTTTACTACTGATATGGAAAACAGCAACACAGTGTTGTGGCAGGCTCTGAGCTCCATACTTAGTGGATGGTCAAATATATAACTACCAAATCTAGTCTTTTCCTTGCTGGAGCTCTGACTTTTTTCCTTCTCATATAGGTGTTTAGCTTCACAAAATCTGCAGGAATCTTGTGATCATGAGTCCTTTGAAAAATTCACTTACATTGACAAAATATTTACAGGAAAGGCTGTGGCAGAAGAGGGCAGATTAAAAGATGGACTGGTAGCATGTGTCTGGGTTCTTAAGGCTAAATCCAGTCTTAAAATGCCTAGCCAGACACAGAACATAGAGACTGGAGTTCACTGAAAATCAGAAGTGAATCAGAGAATGAGCTGACTGGTAAGAGGTGCTGACAGGACAGGGTAAGCTCAGGCACAACACCAGTCCAAGCATAGGTTCACGGGGCTAATCAATGGCTACAAAAAAATACTGAGGTAAATCTTTCAGGGCATGTCTAAACTCTCATTCCAATGCAAGAAGATTTAAGAAGCAGAGTGAAAAACTGTGAATGGTCTCAAAGTAAGCTAGAATTAGAAAATTACTAAATTAAATCAAATAAGTTTCACTGACGACTAAACAGACCACAGCGTGGGCACTGATTTATCTGTTCTGATGACTCATATTGAGGCAATTTAACCAGTTGTCCATCCAGGCAGAAGCCACTACCCCTGTGGCAGAGAGAATGTTCACTCCCCAGATGCTGTTGTTTATAACTAAGCATAATAGAATAAATGCAATTAGTGGTCTTGCAAAGTAACATAGAATTTCACATCCCAGATTGGCTGAAAGGTGATAGGTCATCTCTTCATTCATGCTGTTCAGCAAGAAGAATTATCCCCAAGAGAGTTATCATTTAAATTCAACAAATACTTCTAAGATACTAATGAATCTTCATTACCAGATTGCACTGATTAAACTAGTAAAATTCTAAATTAATTCAATTAAATGGGCATAACTTTTGCACTGTGTCTCAGTGCTCAGAAAGGAACCACGTATTAATTAGATTATTCACTGTTTGTTTTTTAGACGTTTAATTTGAAACTGAATAAATAGTAAGAAGTAAAGACCTTTTCTGAATTTTCACTAAAATTTCATTTAATGCCAAAAACATGTTTCTGAATACTCCTCAGGAACAGGAAATGCTTCAGGAGAGGGTGGCAAACCAAGCTATCCTTGAGATTTTAAAATTTAGGGAAAAACAAAAACATACAAAAATTTAACCATGTGGACATGTAAAGAAGTGAAAGTTCCTATATTTTTTTTCAGAACTTTTCCTAAATCTGAATTAAGTGACAAGATAGTAGTTATTTTCATTTTATTTACCCTTCAGATCTTGCTTATACACAGCTTTAATGTTTTCCTTTATAATCTGTGCATCCTTATTATCTATGTGTCTTTTCCCTGGTGACTGTCTGCCTCTGAAAAATATTGATTAAGGTGAACCCTGTCTGCCTTTTCATGCTCAGCAGAAGCAAGTTTTTTTCAGGTTTTCATTCTGACTAAAGATCAACTTAGGACAATCAACACTACTTCATTTTTTCAAACTGAAATTTGATGATTTGCTGGCTAGTACAAAACGAAACAGTATACTTTTGTAAGCTTAGAAAGAACTTTCTCCTGTTGGTAGTAGAATTCTGACACACAATTTTTGTGGCTTTTTTCTTCCTCAGACGTAAGGAAGTTGCTAGAGAAGTTGCTTGGGTTTTCTAAGTGGTTAGTGACTTGCCCAAGTTCTTTTGTAGCAACAATCCTCTCTTGTTGCAGTGAAATAACTTGGGTTCATATTTAAAAAAAATAGAGAAGTTAAAGCTCTGGCTTTGGCATAGAGGAGTATTATTTGCCTGAAGTCATGCTTGATTTGGAAGGTTTTGACTATGGTGATGCAAATCCCTCTACTCAACTTCAGACTTTAGGTCAGTAGGTAATATTCAAGTTCCTTCCTGATAACTGAGCATGACTCGGTGATTAAAGCTGTCAGGTGACCTGACATCTCTGGAGGTCTGCTATGGAAAAAGTCATGGCCAGAAGCCTTTAAACCCACATACCTGTCTCTGTGTTTATTAATGTCATCACTAGTGGCAAATGTAACATACAGTTTAAAAAAATAATGCTCTATTTTTTTTAACTGGATTTATAAAGTCCAAATGTTTACTTAGAAATTAAACATTTTGGTACTGGGGCCTCCAGGATATGTTGGCAGTGGAAAAACTAACCTACACCAGATGGCAGAGGTTAAAGAAATACTATAAAATATGGCTTCTATTCATACAGTTCTCAGACAAACAGAACCCCAAGCAGAAAAAAACTGTGAAAGTGGAAAACCTTTTCATTTGCTTACATTTCTCTTTGCTACTCAGCAAACCTGAGAGGTATTGTATCATCACGTATCAAGAAAGTAATATGCCAGATTGCTGTAACAGGTGGAATATGTTTGTTTGTAACACGTTGAATCTGAAATAAAGAAAGGACCAAAGTTACTAAAGGTTTTACAAAAACATTTGTAAAATGTATGTAGCTTGGTTTTGTACCTGCAAAGCTTACTGCGTAAGTGACAATTTGAGACAATAGCTGCATTTTGCACAAAAAATAAAAAAATTATACTCTCAAATTTTCACAGGTTCAGTTAATTTGTCTAGGTGAACATGTAAGCTAAGGAGATAATTCTGCATTAGCCTTTTTAATTAAACATTTCATAAAACAGAGCAATTTTTATCTATACTTCACACTATTATACCTAAACCATATAATATCTAAACGTCATCCTTAGTTTTTGTATTTGTTTCTAAAGCTTCTTAAAATCACAACTGTTTTGTAACCTCAATATACTTACATACCATTTAATGAATTTATTCTTTTTATACTATAAATGCAGCCTTACAATAGAAATACTTCTTTTACAAATTTTTTTCAGTTAAAAAAACCAGTAAAGCAAAATGCGTGATATAACCCATTTTCTTACTATATATGTAATCACATGATGTTAAAAAAAAAAGAGAGAAAAAAAAACTGATGTGAACTTGGGCACAATGGACCATGCTGTCAAAAAAAATCAGTTGTCAAAAATGCAGATGGCATAAAAACACAGAAACAGATCAGTTATTGGAATAATTTTTTTAATAAGAGCTATTGCATGGATTTTTAAAATGGATTATGTGCCTAAATATGTGGGTGGGTAGCCACTAAGGTCTTCAAGGATACCTAAAGGTTTCTTGAAAAACCCATCTATCTGAACAGTTAGGCAATTAATACTTTGAGAGATATGGTCTAATGTCCAAGACAGAAGTAAAGGTTCTTCCATATAAATGAAAAGCTACCTGATGACTTGTCCTTTTCCATTTAAAAAAAAAAAGGGAGAAAAAAAAGAAAACAAAGCTGCAGCAAATGGAAAGCTCTGCACAATGAAAACAACTACTGCGCAGTTCTCGAGAATATTCAGTAAAGACTTCATGTATTTGAAGTGTCTGAACTACTATCATACTACTAACGAAACAGCACTCCTGGGGGCATTCAAAAGGATGATTAAGGTTGCTAACTAGCTACCTGGCCAATTTCAAGAGTTCAGCTAGAGGCAGGCTCTGCCTTTCCCTCCTGAGCAAGTTCCCATGAGACAGAGAGAAATCTTGAAACACAGAACATACTTAGAACTACTATGACTGTTTCCTCCTTCTGCCTACCCTATTTTTGCCCCTTTTGCCTGTAAGATTAGTGGCATTTTGGTGTGAATACAAAGCCTCTTTGCGATGGGTATAGAGTCAAGTGTTCATAATAAACTCATCTCTTATTGCTAGGCAACACTGAGCAATGTGAATTTGTCACTTCTGTTTGGTGCAACTTTCGATTTCACCTCCAACTGTAACAATATAGCCTGCTATATTTTAGATGCCACTGTGGTTGGATGCCATCCCAGGAAAGATGTGAACTACTACTGACAGGGAGTGAATGACTGGCAATGGGCATAAGCAGTTTTTTGATTCTTAAGCCTTGACATATAATTAATTGTTAGATTTATTCTTCTACGAAACATACTTCATGATTCCTATTTACTGGCTGCCTTTTAGAAAAGGTAAATGGAACAAACAAATTTCCAGTGAGGGGAAGTTTTGCTTGCCTGTTTACCTTTCTTTTCATGTAGTATTTGTTCTGTTTGTATTTTTCTGCTTTGACTGTCTTTTTGAGGGGTGGCTATAAGTAAAATTCAGATCTTAAGTACCCTCAATGAAGCAAATATCAATATTTCTAAGGCATATCCAATTATTTGCTTGAATCAATATGTTCCTTAGCTAAGAAATTGAGGTTCAGATTATAAAATATGTTGAGCAACTCTTACATACTGCCCTTTGCATCTAACACCACCCATTGTCAAGGATCTCAGATTATTGCAGAAAGAATACACAATTTTTTCAATCTGAAATGAAACTCCCCATCCAATACAAAATAAGACAAATGCTATTATGTGCTACCTAGGCTTTGGTTTGTTTTTTCTTTTTTATTAGAGAACTGATGATTTTGGTTTTAAAATCTGTGTGTGATAGCCTAATCTGTCTATGAGGTCTCAACTCTTTGATCTTTGAAGACTTAGGTCTCTTTGAGGGGCAAAAAAGGGGAACTGAAAACTGATATTGTTTCACCACCTTTGTCTAAGACATAGTCAGAAAGAAGGACGAATTTATACATCAAAGAAAGCACACATCTTCTAAAAAGTTAGCATCGCTATCAACAGTTATTTCTCTAAATGTTTAGAAACATTTCCCAACTACATTAACTACTGAAATATGACAAACAGCTGAGAATCTTAGTAATATTTTAGTCTTTGCATATTTTCACTGACTCACTGAAAACAAAAGGAGTTTCTCTAACTGTATGAATGAACCATAGCATGTGTGTATTCTTTTAAGAAAGGCCAAGGGTGCAGTTCTATTTTCTTAGCTCTGCTTTCATATTTATGTGTCTCATTTCCAGCTCATTGCTGATGCCTTAGTTGCACTATCCATCAACACTTTTATCCTCCTTGTTCCTCAAAAAGAACATAAAATCCTTTTTTATGTTGTGGTAATATTATTGCAAATAAAAGCAAATACCAAAATCTTTATTAGTCTGCCAAAATAATAAACTATTTAATAAAAGCATGTTGTAAAAATAAGGTCATTTGCATCACTCAAGTTCCTTACAGAAAATACAGAGAATTATTGGTCAAAAAGTGCAAACTGACAGCAATTATTTCTGCTGTTGATCTAATGCTGCCTGAAAATGGGTTAAAAAATGCACTGAGGTTTTGCAAGTTTTCTGTCTTTAACTGTTTTTAATGCTGTTGTATACTTAAGAGCCTGGGAGAATCAAATTTTTTAAAACTGTATTTTAACCAATCTTATCCATAATGGAAGAAAGAGAGACTGGATATACCTATTAGAAATCTTTAATGCAAACTTATAGTAACCTTCTGACTTCCATCTTGCCACAAGATTTATCATCCAAATATTTACCATTTTTATATTTCTTATTAATTGTGTTTCATTAGGATTTGTGTCAGCTTTATCTATATGACATTTTTCACCTTTTTCTTTTGTCATCCTTGCAGACAGATCAATGACAAGCTGATATTTAAGAAGTTTGTCAAATGTTTAAACTTACTCATAATATGTTGTTAAAATCATGTATGTAAGTCTGATCCTTTTTCCCTGTACTACAAACCTCACCATTATTTTCTCACTGCAGTTTCTATCCCCATCTGGCAGTTTTGCAAATATGTTACTGATAGAGCACAGAAAAATCAGTTGCCGTGGTGAGATTTAAACACTGCTTGTGATGTCCCTGAATACTTCCCCAGATGAATGTGCATATAAACATTAAAAATAAACCAATCTTATAAATTTTTAAGATTATAAATTATCTCATTCCTTAGACACAAAGTATTTACCTTAATTGCCATTATCTAAATGATAAGAATTATCTTTAGAACCATTAAGTTAAAAGGTTTATGAAAAGACTCTTTTTAAAATACTTATTATAGTGATCTTTTGTAACTTACACAGTTTTAAAACCCCATAAATCTCAAAATACTCTGCAAGGTATATCTACGTCACTTTACAGAGAGAAAGACTGAAACAAAGAGCAGCTGAAGAAGCAGGAATGATTGAGCAACAATCAACAAGTTATTTACCAGAAAATAAAATATTAAGATTCAGACCACTGGTGCTGTCTCAGTATTTCTGGGCTCTATTGCCTCTGCTTCTTAAGCTCAATAGAGATGCTCCACTTATTTAGAGGATGAGACCTGTATAGAGATGAAATATTTTAAAAATACATTATATATATTGACATGAGTATTTCACAGAGCCCTGTTAGTATATTCAATCATGCTTTAAACTATTAAATCAGCCAGGAGTTATTCTCCTTGCTTCACAGACTGCAGACTGCTGAAAGCTGAATTTAATGTTTAGGATGTCATGTGATACGTGCAGGTTAGATAAAAGAATTCATATTAGGAACAGAACTTTTTTATTCTGAAAGTGTGGAAATTTACTATTTGCATCCATTAGTACATTCAGTCAATGTAAGTTTTTTGTCTTCCAAACCTGAGCTGGGTTACACAATCTGGTAAAGTCCCTCATATGTAGCTAAATCAGTAATTTCCAAAGTTTACTTATTTCGATATTGTACACAGTAACAGCAGTTGCTGGACTAAGAGCTCTCAAATATATGCAGGACTGTGTACTTCAGAAGGAAGGTGTTTAAACCTTATGACAACCATACAATTGAAATACAGAATATGTACAAGAGCTTCAGAATACTCCATCATTAATCAGTGTTAGGGTTTAAATTAAAAGCACTTGCATTGTGTGTGCTTGGTATTTATTGGGATTGCTATGCTATGTATACATCATTATGACAGATGGGATTATAAAATACTTAGATAATTGCAGAAATGTTAATTAGAGCTTTGTCTATTCAGGCTAAGATATGCAATAAAGACATCACCAAATTACATTTTTCAGAATATTGTGTCTCGCATTACCTGTAAAACAGCAGATTTGCAAAGGTCTTCTAAGGATTATTTCTGAGCTGTGTTCCTTCACATAAGAGAATTAAGTAAATCATCAACAGTGAAACAAACCAATGGAAGATTCCTGTAGATAATAATTTGTGACTTGAAAAGAGTATAGATTATTTAAATTCCCTTCAATACTTTTAAAAAACCCCACAACCCAAGCAACCAAAAAAACCCCAAACAAAAATAAGCAACCCAAACCGGACAATGGCAACTAGCAAATTGAAATTAATGTTCACACAGCAAAAACCAGGGAAGGCTATTCCTATGGGTTAGTGGCATAGTTGACTACGGACAGAGAATCTCCGAAATGAACCACTGGTTCACAACCCTCCTTTTCAATCTCCGCAGATGGGTGGTAAACTTTTGCTCATATCAGCTCTTATTCCTGAAGTTGTAACGATTTTTTAATGTTACTGCAATAGTACAACGACTGCAAAACCGTATGTTTTTGAAAATCATAATGCTTAAATGAAAACCAGAGAGCAGGTGTCCTGGTTTTTGCCTTTGCCCAATTTCTCAGGCACTACAGAACCTATGGGACAAGAAGAAGAGACCTTTTTGTTCAAAACCGATTCTTATCAATATGGTAATCAGAAGTATCTTTCAGACTCTTGAAAAGTATTTCTTTACTTCAAGGCTTAAACAACATCAAAGAAAGCATACAGACAAAGCAGTGTTGGAAAGGAAGTAACATGCCCTTATTTTTAGCACTTGCCCACTTGTCACTCTTAAACTCTCATCTGCCTTTCAAATGTAGTGTAATCTAATTTTTATGCATACTGTATGCTCATACAGACAATTTCCTCATTTCAGAGTATGCTGAGTTTGGTAAAGGTTTTTGTACTTTTTCTTAACCTGTTTCAGAAATAGCACTGTCACCATTTGTCTCAGTAATATACAGGATGATGGAAATTGACATTTTTCTATATAGAAGTGAAAAGAATATTAGTTTTACCAAAGACTAGATCCCTTCTTCCCCTCCAGTTAGATTTGAATTTGGTCACTTCAGGGCTTACTGTGTAGGATGATTTTAAGCAATGGTCCCTGTGGTTGCTGGCTCTATCACCTAATAATTGACCATGACAGAAATTATATGTCTGAAGCCAAGGGGTAGAGTGAATAGCATATGTCAGGGTCAATTATAAGGTGGAAGACCCTGCAACAATAAAGACTGCACTGATTAGAGCATGATATTGACATGGGAGCCGAAGCTTCAATGTTATTTCAAAGGGCACTGTCACAACCACCCTTCCTTGAGGACTCAAAATCAGAGCCAGATTATGTCAGTGGTTTACACAAATGATGTCATAAAGTTCAATGGGACACTGAAAGTTACAACTGATTTGTTGCTTTTCTTTTCAGCAATAAAACGCTTTCTTGGAATCACTCATAATTAAGCTCGCTATTTTGCTAATTAGGTCAAAACAGCTTCATACTTACTAGATTAATTCTTTCTTGAAAAATCCAACTCTCTGAGATGAAGAGTATTAAACGTGACACAGTTAAATACTGGTTTGATTGTTAAAGTTATTAATATTATTTCTACCGGCAAAACTGAACAGAATAGGAACCATGGAATGGAAAAAAATAATCCTTTTTATTACTTTTATTACTTAAAGCTCTGTTATAAATATTTTATGGTATGGGAAGATTTTTGCAGTGAAAGAAATGGGCCAAAAAACTTGCTGTTTGCTTATTCCCCTGAAACTTCACCAGTTTTAACCTACTCAAATGTTCTTAATCAATGATGAACCACAGAACCATTTAGTAAGTGAGGAATGATCTCAAATTATATACCACTACAATAAAAGACTATAGTTCCATTTTAGATTTTCATTCCAATAGTTCATTTTTCTGACTCTTTTCACTGAAGGCTGTTTATCTAAATTTCTGAGACTCTGTAAAAATATCCCAGCCACTTCTGCATACAAGATCCCAGTGGTTTAGCTCATGATGATGAAGAGGATACTGTAGCTTAACCTCATTAACTAGATAGCTAATTTCTCTCTGTTATCATGGGTTATTATCCATGACCACATTTTTCCTGGGTGTTTTGCAGCCATCATATAGATGGCTAACTCCCGATAAATTAAAGTCTATAGTTTTAGATTCAAATTTGTTGGATGATGAACATATTACAAGGATTATTGAGCCTAAAAGATCTCTTTCTTCCTCCCTAGAATGGTTAATTAGGAGATCATAGTCTTTAACATACAGTTAATATAGCTTCACAGGAAACATGTCATATTAGATAACAGGGACCTGGTTTTGAATCTTGTACATGTACTTCTTTACAATAAACTCATCTCTGATCTACATTTGTTTCAATGTAACGTTAGAATAGCTCTCGCATTTGTTTTGTATTTAAAACTTACACAAATTTAAAAATCTGAAATGTTTTTTTCTAAAAATATCTATTTTTTAAGCGAGAAAAAGACAGGAAAATATAGAAGTGATTTAAACCTGTAAATACAATATCCCCACTTAACTTTTTAATTGCAATCAAAATAGATATACGTAGAACAAAACCTCCTTTGGTACTACAGGCTTTCTGGTGATCTGGAGACATTTTTTTTTCCCTTGGAAGTACTTACAGACTTCATATAGAGAAAAATACATTTAAATCCAATGGATTAAGCTGAACAGAAAAAACATAAATGAATGATTTTGCCAGTCACACTTGACAGTTTCTCTTGGTGGTAATTAAAATTAGTGTTTTTACCGATATAGTAAAAATTTCAAACACTGAAAACTCATCTAGTCGAGTGAAAAACTGTTCAGCTGCCAGTAAATATGAATTTTAGCTTGCACTAGCGTCTGATGGAATGGAAACATTGGTCATTTGGACAGAGGCATGATGGTATAAGGCTAATTTTATACTTTTGACTCTCTGAAGATTAGTAGATTGGTTAGCGAAAATTAAGTTCAACAAAAGCTTAGAAAATCTGGCATCATATAAGGACAATTACAGTCAAGAACCTATATAAAGCTACCTTAGGCTAAATTCTATTTCTGTCATAGTAGTTCATAAGCACAGGTCTGACAGTCTTCAAAAATTCTATATAAAGGACAAAGTAAAGTTGTGCAATTTCATAGTTCCTCGAAAACAAGTCAAATCACCTATGAAAATGACAAGTCTTGTCTTACTAGAACTAAGAACTATAGGATTAGCTGTATATATATTTAGTAGTGTTTATATGGAGCACTTAAGAACAAGGAGCCCACAGGCCCAGTACGTCATTCCTCACATACAGCACTGATCACCAGGGTGATCACCATTATGAATATCTGTGTGAATGGTTGGAGATCAACCAGAAGTATATGTATACCTATTTCTGTCTAAAAAGAGATGATCAGTGTGACAACGTGCTCAAACTAATCTTAACAGGCTGTTTTATTCTGGGCCTGGTGCACTGTTAGCATGGTTATGCAGCATTCAAGCAATGCTCTTTACATCTGTTGAGCTGTAGAAATGTTGACAGAAGGACCTTGAGTCCTTCTACCTCTGAATGGGGAGATACGCTGCCTGAGAAATTTCTTTCATTCAGATTCTGGTAGTATGTCAATACATCTCAAGCTGCCAAACCAGAGTATTTTTCCCAAAATTTAATTCAAGTTTATCTTGTGGAAGAATTGATAATACCATGTTTACTGTGAAGTAAGTGAAAATTCAGGAAAGTTGTCAATGACAGGCAGCTAAAGGAACTCTGCAGCCAGTTTCTTAGTGAAAAAGTCCGATATATTCTCTTATAAAATCTCAAACCATTTTTTCTGTATTACATAAACAGTTTTGGGTATTAAGAGCAGCAAAAATTCTGCCACCTGTTAGATGAGGAAAACACCTCCGACTGCAGGAGAGTCAGAGCAGGACACTCTAATGAGAGGCAATAGTGGCACACTGCCAGCTACACCCGTGAAAACCCTGACATTCCCATTTTGGACAAGCCATGGTGAGCAAAGGAGGAGATGATTTTCAAAACCTTTTTTTTCAAAATGGAAATATTCTTCTAATATTACACCTGCTTTATATATGCAGTATTCTATTACTTACTGGTGATTATAATAGGAAATCTTTTAATTAAGAACTTCATTAGTTCACCTTTAAGTGCCAATCACCAGATAATTGGCCCTTTTCTAAGAGGCACTGCAGCTCAGGTATGCTAAAATGACTGTTTCTCAGAATAACTTACTGAAAGTAAGTTATTTTTGGAACTCATTTATAAGAGGACTTAATTAACTATTCCAGATCATTAGGGATACTGCATTGCGTTTTTTAATCCTCTGACAGGTTCCTCCAGTTATATTAATTCATTAACATTATTTTCAACTCTCTAGGCAGAAAAGGGTGAAAAAGAAACACTGAGCCATTGCTGGCATTCTGTACAAACTAGCCAGTAGTCCTCCGAGATGAAAGGCAGCTTTGGTGGATTTTATTGTTTCAGCTGCTGCGGCAGTAGAGCAGAATGTCTTGGGGCAAGCAGCTTGAGAGATGATGCACTGCCTTTTGTCCACCGTCGTATGGCAGAACTTTTCAAGAGCAGTGACACTACAACAGAGCTATTCCATCAGGTGAATGAGAGCAAGCAGATTTTCTCACAGAATATATTCCAAATAATCTGAAAACAGCATCTTTTTGGGGAAAATCTGTTTTGAAACCCCAACTTTATTAATTCGATTTTGATACATTTCGCAAATTCTGGGAGCCAAATCTCACTTTTTTATTTGTGCAAATAACCACTGATGTCTTCATCAAATGGAAGCAAAAATTCCAATCTCACTAGCACACAAAGCAGACTTTGGTCCTAGAGTGACATATGTAACTTCTACTTCAAACAAGTCTGACTTGTAAGTGGAAATTTGATTTTTTTGGAAGCTGTAAAACTGAATGCAATAGAACCATCTGCTAAAAAAACAGCAACATTGTATCAGAATAGATTAGTAATAACAGACCTTTGCAAAAAAGTGGGACTTCAGAATTACTCTTTTCCAGATCTTCTAACAACGCTACTTAGAAGAGATATTTACAAGTCTTTAAGTATTTGTTCTAAAGCTGTCTGATTAAAGTTACAGATTATATGGCCTCTCCATTTTATAAAGCATCAGAATAACTTATGTACATGATTTTTAGACTTTCCATGTATCATTGCTAAATATTGTAAATTAGTATCTTTTAAGTATTCACAACTACTAGCCGAATTATTCTTTCTTGTGATAATAATAAACATATTTAATTCAAACACAGAAAATATAGAGGTGATGTATGACAAAATTACCACCTTCTTTTTTTTTCTTTTTTTTTTTGGTCAATAAATGAAATACCTTTGGTCTGTCTTTTTTTACAGTTCCTCAGAGGTGTGGTTATTTTCTACTAGTTCATATACTATGCAGTATTGCTTCATTCAATTTGGTAATCTCTGCTAAAATCTCCCTTTTAATTCAGAACACGTCTCCATTACCTTTCTGAGCCAAAAAGAGAAGCCCCAATCCCTACCAAAATCCCTGCCCTTTCATCAGAAATTCACATCCAAGTTACCCTTTTAGATCACCTAAAACGTCTTGAAGAGCAAAAAAACTTTCGATGAATTACACATTATGTCATCACCAATTAACTAGCAGGAAATTCAATTGTCCTGTAAGTAATTCTAAGGAAAGTCAAATATTCTCTCTCATAACTGTTGGCCTGTGATGGTCAAAGCATGAACCAAGGATTTATTTTCTTTTAAACATGTGTGTTTTGCGATTATTCCAATGCAGAAAAATCCATGTAGTGTTTACTACCTTTTTCAAACTACTTATCAAATAATTTTTATATTGATTGTCACTTTTTAACTTTTCAAAGTGTATTTAGGAAGGCATCATCACGTTCATATCTGCCCATAATTATCCACTCCTATTTTACAGTGTTTTACTGTACAAATCATGTGCTGACTAAAATCATCTCAAAAAAAAGTGGTCTTTCAAGCTGTTTCATGAGCTGTGCATAAAAAAACTTATATATTTGTCTCACTAGGCATTTATTTTGGTACATTTATCGCTATAACAAAATGTTTTTTCCTAGAATATTTTCTTCCATATTTTCTCTTGCTGGGACCTTCATAAACAATTTGTGTGCAAGGAACTTGAGTAAACCCTGAGCGGTACAGATTGTTATACAGCATTGTATAATATCATGTTACAGGGAACTGATAACTTAGCACTCACAGTGCATAAAGCATTTGTCCCAGGCTTGAGAAACAAAGCCTTTTGTGATCTGCAGTGGTTGCTGCAACCAAACTCAAAAGGAACCATAAATCGGCGTTCCTGGTCACTCCCAGTTTACAGGCTGGTACCGAGGCTCACCCCTGAGGCACTGCACTTGTCCCCGCTGACCCTGCACACCAGGCTCCACCGAGAGTGACCAACCAGCAGCACGCCAGTGACTTCCTGCCCCCACTTTAGTCTCATAGGCCCTTTGAATCAAAGCCCGGACAGTGGTGGGCCCTCAGACTGCTTCTCAAAACACTGCCACAATACACCAGCAATGGCTTTATCTGGTGGTATAGGATTCCTGAAGTTAGCTTAGTAGTACAGTTTCATGGGCGGAACTAACTCACAGGTTTCTTCTGTGACATGGGAGAAATAGACTTGTGTCTGGAGCCGAGATTGGGCACAGCCTACAAACCTGCAGTGCTGCCTGTTGGCCTGCCTCATGGCGGGATTGCTCAAAACATTGGCCCAAAACAGGGATCAGATGACAAGCTCAGATTTTCGATATGCAGAAGCTGAACCCAAGGGTGCGGGTGGACATTCTGTGCTCGCCGGCGAGCAGAGAACCCTTAGGGGGGCAGCCAGCTCTGCTCTGCTGTCCCTCCCTGCTCGCAGCGGCGATTACAACCGGTCCGCGGCGACTTCTGAAGCCCCGCGGCAACTCCCGCCCTCAGAGCGGGCTCTGCCGGCCTCCCAGCCCCGGGACGCGGTGCAGTGGGGCTGCGACTGCGTCCCGAAGCGTCCCCAGCGGTCACCCCGAGGGAGGGGGCGGCCTCGCTCGGTCGACCCCGTTCCCTACACAACAGTCGCTTGCAGCAGGTCCGTGGCTCTTCGCTGAAGGCCAGAAGGCAACAGGCGGGCACGGAGGAGGTGGCAGGAGCGCCGGGCAATGCTCTCACACGGCCGGCCTGGGCCTGCCGGCGCAGCCGCCCTGCCCGCCATAGGTGCCCCGCGTTCTGCCTCCGCCGCCGCGCCCTCCTCCCTCCCGCCACCGGGCCACGCCCGGGCTCCGCCGTCCCGGCCGTGGCGCAGCCTTGCGGCGGCGGCAACACGCACCGCCGGGCGTGGGGAGCCGGTGGCTCGCCGAGCCTCCCGCCTGCGCAGGCAGTCTGCCGGCCTGCCCGGGAGGAGGGTCCGCCTAGTGAGGCGGCCAAGCGGTAGCATCGGAGGAGCCGGCGGCGTCCGCGGCCCAGGGTAGCTACGGCGACCGGGCTCCTTCCCTGCTGCGCTTCTCGGCTGTCGCGCACCTCCCTGTCAGTGTTACCGCCCCCGGCCTGTGACCAAGATGAGAGTAGTGGCTTTGATCAGGTAACGCGCTGAGGGAGCGCCCATGTGAGCGAGCGGGGCACGACTCGCAGGCGGAGGGAGGCCGCGGGGAGAAGCCGTGCCCGCCCGGGGGTCGCGCTCCACCCAGCGCCGTCTTGGAAACCTTCTCGTCCGGCCCCTCCCGCCCATGCGTTTCCTGCCGCCCCCCTTCCCCTGCCCTGGCGACTGTCGCCCGGCCGCCTGCCGGCTCTGCCCTCAGGGTGAGGATCTCACAGTTTCTTTTCTGGTCTCCCCGTGTTCCCGAGACGCTTCAGAACCTGGTGTCTGTTAAAAAAAAAAAAAGGAACCAGCAAAAAAACCCACCAAAAATCAAAAACCCAAAAACCCCACAACCAACTAACCAAAAGCCCCCAAACCACCACCCACAATTATTTTCCCCGATCGCCTGTTCGCCGCTCTCCCAGTGTCACGGGTTATCCCGCCGGCAGCGCGGCGGGAGCCGGAGCCGCGGGTAGCGCTTTGCGGATCGGAGGCGGCGTCCCTGGGGGCGCAGGGCTCGGCCGCGTGTCCTGCCCTTGTAGAGGGGGTTCTGCTCATTTGCAGTTCATTATCTTAACGCTAGTTTTTTCGAGTATTTCTTTTCAGAGAGATTTAATTTTGTAAAAGATGAAGCTCAGTCGTTTATATAGTTGGAACTGGACACAGCCCTATTTGTCGGGCTGCTGTGTTTGCCGTCCCAATCGTCCCCTCGCCCCCGCTGCTTTTAGTTAGTTTCTGCAGTTCTTACACTGTAAATATTTATATTTAGAAACATTAATATATTGTTTCAAGGACAGGCGTGTTCTTTTCTTGAAGAAGTAATACTTAGTTTAAAAAGAACAATCTAGAAAAACTAAATGGAAAAGAATTGTGCAGATGTGAGCAGTGTATTTTTGGGTGCAGTAGCTGTTTACTTAAGCCTTTAAGGTATTACATTCTTTCAGGCATTGTCTAAAATCAAACCTTGTTGACATTGGGGCTTGGCCACAACAATTGCAAATCATTCCAAACATCATCCAAAGAGGAGAAAATACAGGAAATGTTATCTATGTTTTGCAAGATTTGCTTAAATACAGAGTAAGAAAATATCAACTTTGGTGATTTTTCGTGTTTTATAGATAAGACTTTGTCTTCCAGGTTTACTTACATTGATTTTCTCTAAGCAGAGGAATGTGTTAAAAGGCAGGATGGAATAAAATCCTAAAAACAGGTTTTTAACACAATTGCTATTTTAATGGGCTGTTTTACTAGGATGGATTTAGTTTCAGTAATAGTTTTAAGAAGAGTTTTAAAGAAACGTCAAAGTGTCTGAATTTTTTGTAACAGAGCTAGCCTCAAAGATTAGAGGGGAAAAAAAGTATTTGAAAAGTGCTTCTTGCTTTTTGAGAAGGTCAGGATTATATATAAAACTGCTTTAACCTGTTTCTATTCCTTCTAAAATGCTGGCCGCACTTAAAGTTGATAGTCTTGCTTTAAGATGGTATTTATGGGGTAAACCCTGTATTGTGTTTTGTGCTAAATCATAGGCATTTTAAAGTCAGTCTTCAACCTGAAATACAATGTTTTTCAACTCTTTAATTCTTCTAGAATTTTTTTAACTGTAAATGCTTACACTTACCTTTAGAAAGGAATTTTGCTCAGAAGTCTTTTACAGGCTCATATCTTTATTGTTACTATGTTTTTTTTTTAATCTGGTATTTTGTTTGTTTGTAAGCTTGCCTGTTAACATGCTCGCAACCGTGTCCAAAAGAACCCTGACTTTGGTCCCACTGAGGAGTTTTCTGCAAAAAGGCCTTGTGATTTTCTTCTGTGATGAGAACTGAGAGGAGTTCCTGACCTACCTCAGTATATGCCTTCATCTCTCTTATGTGGACTGTGCTGAGTCCACCTTTCTCCCACAGCATGGACTGTTTTGGCTTCACTGATCTTAAACATAATGTGTTTTACAGCTAGTTTGGAAGGCCTTGTAGGTAGGCATGGTTTTGTTTTGTTTCTTGGTACTGTTAGTTTTTAGGGATAAGCAATATAGAAATTAAATAACAGTATAGTAGCATGTGATCCAGTGAGCAAAAATTTCCACCAAGTAGTTGGTGGTCTAGTGGGGGAAATACAAATGCAATCTCATCTTAAATGTCTCTTTATATATATATATCAATTGGAAAGATTAACAGATTTACTCCAGTGACCTTTTAATTTTTAAATATTGAAATGCTGTAAACAGCATAGGCAATTATCTACTGTTATATAATTCTTTTTTCTGAAGTGGTGTTTGTCACTGAAATCAGAACTAGTGGGAGACTTATTTTTTAGCATAAAGTCATTCAGCAAGAAAAGAGCCTTTGTCTCATTATGATTCTGCTAAGCCTGAAATTTCATATTATGAAGTGAATACTATCCATGTTTTCAAGCTATCAAGCACAGTTTTCAGAATTAATGAATGTATGATTTTTTTAAATTTTTTTTGCCATATATAGGTTAGAAGAAAATTGTAGATATGCATGAGAAGAATGTTAAGCAAGAGATGGAGCCTCAAATTAGGAATCTATTTATCATATTTATATTTACTTTTGTAGCACTGAAATAGAGGCAACTACTTTATGAAAATCCATTAGGTATGAAAAAATGCCCTGTTATTTATACTATTTCTACTTTGGATTTACAGAGCAAATGAACTACAGCATACAGAATTTTAGCATGGATAGAAGCAGGAATCAAGGGGAACAGCTCTATGGTTGCATTCCTGGAAGGCATTTTCAAGCTCTTGCATAAAGAGCTAAAGAGGGGAACTTTACGTTTAAAATTCTGAAGAAGTTTGTTGCAGAGTCACAGAATTATTTAGGTTGGAAAAGACCTCCAAGACATCCAACGTTTGACCAATCACCACCTTGTCAATCAGACCATAGCACTAAGTGCCACATCCAGTCATTTCTTTAACACCTCCAGGGATGGTAGCATTGGAATGGAGTCCATTCCAATGCTTGACAGCCCTTTCCGTGAAGAAATTCTTCCTGATGTCCAACCTGAATCTCCCCTGGTGCAGCTTGAGGCCATTTCTTCTTGTCCTGTCTCTAGCTGCCTGAGAGAAGAGGCTAACCCCTGCCTTGCTACAACCTCCTTTCAGGTAGAAATAGTAATAGTGTGGTCACAAGGAAACCAACGGTCTACTGTAGGAAGAGCTGCTTGTACTATCTGTTCTCCTGTGCATATCTTGGTGATTCTAAGAAAAGATGCAGTTTTACAGAGCTTGTGTAGATCTCTGTTCCCGTTCCTGCCCTGGTTTTTGTGCCATGGCATTTAAAGAAGCTGCGCAGAATCTCCACCTGCAGTTGTAGTTTGAATGCCGTGAGTCTAAACCTGGATCTTTTAAGCAGTGTGTATTCTAGAGTACTCTTAGTTTTATTGATTGATTGTAATAGTTCTTTTGCTAGTGATTAAAATCCATGAGAAGGACTTTTTCAGTTACATCAGAAGAGCAAGATTCTTTCCTCACTGATAGGGGAAAAGGTTCCAGTAGATCTTGAAGGAATGTCAAAATTAATTGTATTCTCTGTGTTGGATTATCGTGTGTTAGCCTCAGAGAAGATATAGTTATGTTTGGGTTTATATTTTTTTCTTACTAGCAGTAATTTTTATTTGCAGTTAAATGAGGTAAAAAATGTGTATATTCAATGCAGTGTCAACTGAAACTGCTGCCTGTAATAATTAAAGTTTTAGAGAATGGGAAGGACATTTAAAATGTTGAAAGTTTAGGTTAAGTATCCCACAAAGGTGAAATGTTATTTTTAACATAGAATCAGCAAGGTTTAGAAAAGATCTCTAAGATCATGGAGTCCAAGCATTAACCTATCACTACCAGGTCCACCACTAAACTGTGTCCCTAGGCACTATATCTACATGACAGACCTAATTTAAGAAGATTGCTAATGCTGACAACTCTGGAACAGATTTTGGTTTTCTGATCCAAGTTATCTGGTAATGAGTACAAAGTAATTTGTCTCTGGAGTAGAAGACAGTCTTTGTTTGAAGGAATTCCAGTGTCAGTGGCTGTTCTTCATGGAACCTCTCAGATTAATAAGATACAGGACTGGTTATGTGCTTTATGGATACTGTATTTAGGCCCTATACATATATAGTAATTTTATGGTGAAATCATTCTTTTCCTATCACTAATATTTTACAACTCTTTTCATATTTCAAAACTTTATAACCAACTCTGATTATGGTAATTTTTAAGCCATTAGGCAAAAGTTATAAGGGAATGAAACTTTTTTTCTTTTTCTTACAGTGGTGGGAAGGACAGCTGTTATAATATGATGCAGTGTGTTGCTGCTGGGCATCAGATTGTTGCTCTAGCCAATTTAAGACCTGCTGAAAACACAGGTATGAAAATCACATTTCTTACAGGAGATTTTTTTTATATATATTAGAAACTGAAGACACAACTGTGCCTGAATTAAGTTCCTTTATGTGTTTTTGTAGTTTTGCATATTGGAGGCAATATAGAAAACTTAAAAACGTAAAGAAAAAGAAAGTATTGTGAAGATGTATTAAATGTATTTTTCCTCATAGGGAAAGAAAAGCTTATAAAAAGATGAACATCAGTACAAGAAAGGTTTACACAATTTGAAAGAGAGAATACAGATGTCCTGGTGGTAAACAAAGGGATTGTGTCAATTTAGTAGCACAAATGTTAAAAGATGGGAGAGGATATCATCAACCAAAAGTAACGCTGTAGTTCTAGAAATGCTTTAAACTGGCATAAACCATTCCAGCTGCCAAAAACGTGCTATTATATGTTTGCTCATCTGTTTTTATCTTTGTGTGTGTTCCTTCATTATTCTAACCCAGCATCTGTGAACTCAATTGGGGAACTGATCTGGGTTGGGATTGACCCTGATGCACGTATTTTTCCTGCTTTTTCCCTTCCTTTTAGCTTTGACCAATTTTCTGATTAGTTCCTCAGAGGTTCCACCTAGACTTATTTCTGTGAAAGGCAGTGGGAGAAACTCAGGTAGCCAGTGGTGAGGTGAGAGAGTGAGCTGAGTACTTTTATATTGGACTGGAGCATAAATTGAATTTGAAGCGAGACTTGAAAAGCAAGTGAGTTGTTTCCCAGTTGGTAGGAGAGAATGTTAAAGGATGTTAACATACACTGACTGTTCAACCTATGTTAAGCGATTAAGTATGGTATCTGGTAACTGTATAGTGGGAAGATAGACAGAAAGTGAAGAAAAAAGGGAGCTGCCATCACAAACGAGTCACGAGCAGAACTGGCAAATGCTAGGGAAGTACAGGAACAATTTATTTTCTGGGTAGCTAGGACATAATAATCTCTAGTCTTGTTGAAATATGTTGTCTTTAAACTAATTTATCCACATCAGAAATGTAGAATATTGTCATTAAAGTCATAAAATGCTCTCTTTAAGTGTGTAGTTGGAAATTTTGTAGGAAGTTAATTGAGGTGCTTCAGGCAATAGCGAATTCTATGTCATTCTTTTTATTTTATCTTGTACCACTGTTGCCTGGAGAGTCTCAATTAATAAAGAAACTTTGTATTCTAAACAGAATATCAGTTAAAGACCTTGTCATATTGATGTATGTTGAAAAATACTGAATTTTCTTTTAAATCGACTCTTCTGGTCTAGGTTGGTTAGTTGTGATTATGGGTTTGGATTTGCCTATTTTGAGCAGAAACGTATCTGTTGTGTGGCATCAAATGTAACATGACCTAATTGTTACATCACGAATCAGTTATCTTGATCAATGTTACAGATCTTTTTCCTTGCAAGAAGTGCTCTGTAGGTATACAGCAGAAATGCTTGACGTCTCTATGTAAATTCAGAGAAGTATCAGTATTACAAATTAGCATTAAAATAGTGAGCTGTGTTAGCTTTTAATAAAGTGGAGATTTCACCAATAATGATGTATTACTTTATCAATCTCTTAGATTATCTGAAAGATTTGATATGTAAATGGTTTATTGTGTAGTTTGAGATTTAATTCTAATCCATGATGTCTGCATTTTAGCTGGTTTTTTTCTCATCTGGTAGCTACAAACTGCTTGTAAGAAAATTCAGTTAATTTTTTCTCCTGGTTAAGAAAATAGCTTTGTGTTGATTAAGCAATATCAAAAAATTATAGTGGTCTGCTTTTATTCTACTTAAGCAGAAATAATTTCCTTTCATGATGACCATGATGACAATTTTAACAGTAAAGTTTTTGTAAATTTTGACAACCTATTGCTTATTCTCAGAGTTGCAGTGCATTACAAATTTTTTGCTTCAAGTATGTTGAAATGTATCTGAGTCTGTGCTTCTGAACTGTGTTCCTATTAAAATTACTATATAAATAGGGGCAGAATTGGACTGGTATGAGATTTTCGGATGAAGCGGGAAGAAGAAAAGGCACCACGATTTGCAAATAGGCAGCATGTTTGTGACAGATGTCTTCCTCTCCATACGTCTGTTGCGTGGATAAATCTATTTTTTTCTTTCCATGTTTATAGCGGTATTGTCACCCAACATCTGTTTGTGCACTGAAAAATATTAACATTTAGATTTTTTCAGTGCTTTGTAGTCTTTGTATTATCTATAATTGTTGGAATAATGTACGTGATATGTTTGTTTCTTAATTGTGGCAGGGCAGACTGATGAATTGGACAGCTATATGTACCAGACAGTAGGACACCATGCCATTGACCTGTATGCTGATGCATTGGATTTGCCACTCTATCGTGGTTTCATAAAGGGTACCAGTGTAAATACTGGAAGAGTGTATAAAGCATGCCAGGAAGATGAGGTTGAAGACCTTTACCATCTCATGAAACTTGTTAAGGTATGCTGATTGAAAAGAATTATATAGTTGGGAATAATTATGTTGCTTAACTCATTTATGAATTTAAGTGATCCACTTAGGTATTTATGGAAAGCTTTGAGAAAAAAATGGAACACTTTTACAGGTTTTATTTCTATTCCTTTCTTTCCTTCTGGCACTGTAAATATAAAACATAACTAAGTTCCTTTTTCCCACAATGTGAATCAGATTTATTAATCCCCATTTCAAGCCAAAAACTGGTTTCTGTTTAATAAAAACACCTGTAACAGGTGCTTGGCATATACTACAAAAAAACATAATTGTGACAATCACCTATAAATAGAATGTTTAAGTTGCTTTGTATTTGAAATAATGCATCATTTCATTACTGTAATGAGAGATCTTTTGGATTTGGGGCATTTACCAATGTATTGAAAGTAATGTCTAGACATTTCCATTTGAGTACACTTGTACTCTGTAAACCAGAATCTGCTATTTGTCTGTATGTTACAGATCATTTATGAAGTATTACAGAATATTATACAGTGATAGTTTTGATCCTGGTAGTCCTGTATCTATATTCTAATATATGACATCATAGCAGTACCATTTATCAATCCTTTTTAGCTGTAAAATCAATTAAAGGGAGATGATGAGCTTATTATCTGAAACACTTAAAATTTATTCTCTGTTCTTTTTCAAAATCTGTCATGTAGTACTTTATTTTCTGCCAGAATTAAATCAAATCTCATTGAAAAAAATAGAAAACCTCCCATTGACTCTAGAGGTTTCCCACAGAGTTTGAATGAACATGCTATGTTTTCAACTAATTGTGTTGATGACTGCTGTGCATAATACTAAAACCAATACAATGTTCAGAAGATCATAATTGTTATCTTAAAGAAAGTAAATACATAATTTTATTGATCAAACTGGTAGACTACTTTCTGAAACTTCAATTAAAGATGTTTTTAGTCTTCAGGTCAGGTATTGAGCATTAATTATCCAGCTCCTTTTCTTTCACTGAAATGAGAATTGAGAGTCATGAACCTAAAAGCTTCAGGTTTTATTCTGTGTTCAGTTTAAAAGCAGATCAAATTGCAGATAAGACCCCAAAATGTGGTTGGAGTGCAGAGTGCTTCCTGAACCATCTTGCAGTCAAATGTTACATCTTCTAAACATTTTTGGCAGGAAAATCCTGTTCATCTAAAGTAAAATTAAGATCATACACCTGTGTTAGAGTATGAGACTACAAAACAGTAGAACAGCATGTAGGCACTACAGCCTCAAGTTGTGCTGGGGAGGTTTAGATTGGATATTAGGAAAAATTTCTTCACTGAAAGGGTTATCAAGCATTAGAACAGGCTGCCCAGGGAAATGATTGAGTCACTGTCTCTGGAGGTATTTAAGACATATAGTCTGGGTGCCTAGGGGCATGGTTTAGTGGTGAATTTGGCAGTGTTAGGTTAGTGGTTGGACTTGATGATTTCAAGGGTCTTTTGCAACCTAAATGATTCTATGATTATGCTCTAGAGTGCTTCATAGAGGTTTTAAATGGAATGTGCATATCATGCAGTGCAGGAATCAAAGGCAATATGATACAGCAGTTTTAAATTATTTTTGAACCATGATAGCATTAGAAAGTAGAAGGACTGGTATCTGCTGTCTCTTAAAGCTGCATGCTAACAGCTTTCTGCTGCTGGGTAAGATAATAAATTACTGATCAATTTAAATAAAAATGGGCAAATTAGTGGCAATTAAGATGATACTTCCTTTACGATTCTTGCTGTCTTTGGAGGAATGGATGCCTGACGTAAATTAATGCTAATGTTAAATCTTGACAACTTCTGCTTTGGAAGTTTGTACATGATAATTATAACTATAGTTGTTATATAGTGTATAGATGTTATCAGGTTGTCTGGAACTAAATAACTATTTCTTTCCTATATAGAAATATTAATTTCACTGTGTGATATCTCAAAGCATACATATTAACAATATACTGCCTTTATGTTAGACTTTGTATAATCATGTTTTTAGAGTCAAACCTAGCTATGAAATTCTGATGCAAAAGTTTCAGGAAGATGTCTCACATATTTTGATGAATAATGACAAAATTATCAGAGGGACATAAACTACAGCAGCTGTGGTTTTTTAATTTTAAGAAAAAGACATTAACATTTTTCTTCTCTGTGTTAACAGTAACTTTGAGAGCTTTCTGGTTTTATTTTTTTCACATTTTTTAATAACTGCTGTTTAGTAGCTTTACTATGTAAGTCTTAATCACTGAGGATTTTGCTTTAGGAATGTTTTTCCCCAGATGTTAATAGTTTTAAACAGTGAAGTCAATTTGCATTCTCTTGAAGGGAGGGGAGGAATTTTGTGGAAGCCTTGTCAAAACCATCCTTGAGTGGTTGTAATTTTAAAACACTGGTCAAATAACATAGCTCTGTTTTTCTGTTAAATGGTTCAGGGCCAAGAATATGGGAAAGGTATGTCTAGATCAAAATGACATAGTGTGCCTCACTTTCTGTTTGCAAAGAATGCTTGTATTGCAAGTACTTCTTTAGTAAAAAATTAAAACAAAGCACATTTGAAAAACTGTATGAATTTGAAAGCATTCAGTGTTTCTAAAAACAACGTTATTAGAACAAGATTTCCAGAAAGTAAAATATTCCCTTGCAGTTCTGGGAAAACCAGGACAACAATCCTGTTCTAGTCCATGTGCCTCAGCGAATGATATTGACTGCCAGTGATTGTAAACCTGTTGATTTTATTGTCACAAAACCAGGTGATTGATAGGTATAAAGGAAATTTATGTTTATTTTTTAGTTGGCTAATGCCACGTTTTAGATTCTGTACTCAATATATATTGTGAAGCATATCAGAGTATTTATATGATGTTTAAATGTATCTCACTAGGCAGTCCTCACCTGATAGTAGAATATTTACATTGTAAGAAGTGTAAATCTTGAACTCTAAGGAATAATTTAATCTCCTTTCAGTGTTACTGAACAGGAATTACTGACACCCTTGTTTGTCCATGTTTGTATTGGAGATTTTCCCAGCAAAGCATGTAAGCACTAGTGTTTCTTAGTTACCTGAATTATCCTTCATTCATATTTTCATTTAGAAATGTGGGGGGAAACTGTATTTCATTCCCGCTAGTGGTGGGAAGGACTGGAGTGTGGAGAGCTTTGGGGAAACTTTCCTACAACATCTCAATTTAGGGATATTGAACTGTTTTCTCATCTTTTCTATTATGATCTTGTTCAAATAATACATTGATGATTTATGCAAGCACATACAGAAGTGCTATTAGATGGGTTGAATGTTGGATTATTTTCTGTATCTCATGGAACTATGGCTTAACTTTAGTTTAGCAGCTTTCAGCCTATACAAACCAATACATGATAATTTATTTCAGTGCTTGATTTCAGTAGACAATTCTGTCCTCTTTCAAATTTCTTGCCTTATCTCCTCAGTGAAGTCTTTGCCTTTTTTTGGTAAGTTTCCACTGCTGAACTAATTTGCAGAGTTCTTGAATTTGATAAAAATGTTTTTCTTCTAGCTGCTTTTTTTTTTCATTTTTGTCAATAACACGTTTAATTACTTGAGGTTTTTTAATGAGTATTTTAAAAGGTGATTCTATATATAGTTCCTTTATAATATATTTCCCTGTGTTTATTATAAATCATGAAAATGAATTTTTAGTGGATTTTCAGTTTCAACATATAATTTCTGTCAGAGTTCTCTTTATTGTGCAGTTTGTGGATTCAGAACCTGCAAGCTCACAAAAAAATGGAGTCCACTTGAAGGAAATTTATATACTGGTGCTCAGGACTGAAGGACTATTAATTATGAAATCATCTATTGATCATCAACTGAAAAATAAGAACTGATGTTGGATATATTTGATGTATGAAACATTTGAATAATAATAGCCTTTGCTTATGGCACTGTTTCATTTTATCAGAAATGTGGAAGGGCAAAGAAAGAAAATTTATTTTCTAAAATATTGTCACATTCTGGAGCAGTGATCTTATAACTCAGTCAGTCACTAAGAATAAGTAACGTATTTTTTAGTTCCAGAAACAAAGAGCTTAGTAAGACAGTGTGACTTCTGTATTTAATAGTTATTTTTAAGGACAGGATCACGATTTTTTAAATGGTCCCAGACTGATGTTTACTGAAGATGGACAGTATTCCTGCCTAAGAGTTAAAATTACAATAGCAATGACATTTTAGATGTTATTTAAGATGATATTTTGTCTCAGACAAGGTGTATTAACTGTGTGAGTTCAAGTGGAATAACTTAGGTCCTATAGTTATTCAGTGAAACTCCTTGAGACTTGGATTTCTTCAGAAAGCAGTTCTTTGGGGTTTGGGATGAATGGATGAAATACACAAGGTTATTCTGTGGCCTTCAGATAGGGATTAATTCCCTCACAGAACATAAAGCTTTCAATTCTTTGGTATTGCTAATAGTCTTCCATGCTAAGGAAACAATCTTCCTTTCACCCTTCTCCAGAATTCAGGTGCTTTGGCCAGTGGGTAAAAAGAGTTCTCGGATTCAGTTTGCCGACTGACTTTCTGTGGCTTTTGTACAGCCAAAGGTTTAGGTGTTCCCACCAGGAAAAATACATGAATAAATGTAACATAGTGTGTTACTGCAGGTGTTGCTTCATTGTCTTCACTGTCATAAAATGCATTTAAAAGAAATAGTAAAGTATATAGGAATAGCCATTTGGCTTTTAGGTGTCCATTTTAAATCAACTCTTGGTATACATGTGTGTGGCTTCAGTTTTAGTATGTGCGTGATAAAGACTAGTAGTGTACTCTTAACTCATACAGATAATGTTTGCAGAATTTCTTAGGAGTCTTAAAGATCTCAATAATTCTTAGCTATCGAATCCTGATTGACTTCAAGAATCTGTCATCTGAGGTTCTCACCCTGACGTTCACCAAACTATTTTTGCAGTTTTTAAGTTCAGACAAAGTAGGTAGTTGATGGGATTCAGAGAGTTTAGAAGTGTGCAGAAGAGTTTCTGTTCTAGTAATTTCCCATGTTTTCAGTTGAAGAAAATCTGGTATTTTCCCTATTATGATCTGAATTAACTGTAGGTGTATAGATTAACTCCTCAGTGTTATATTTCTCAATTTTGGAAAAAAGATTAAATTATAGGGAGAAGTATTTTTCTTTATGCTGAATTTCCAAAATAATCACTCCTCCCTATTTTTTTGCCTATATTTTGCTTATTGCAAATCACAAATACTGTGTCCTTGATATTTTGATAGATTAACTTCATATATAATTCAGCGGCTGAAATATAGAATTTATGCATAGCAAGGGAAATTATAAGTATTGAAAAATTTGTAAAAAATCTTCAATGTCCATTTAGGGGGAACAGTCATAGATAAAACAATGGAATTTATTTATTGGGCTCATTACTAACACATGGAAGTTAAATGTGAACTTTTAGAAATTGTATGAAGCGGCTGCCTAGACTGACAAGAAATAAATAACTGTGCTTCTTTGTAAAGTAAGATTTTTTTTTTAAATCAAAATATTTGCTGTGTTTTTTCATAGACTAAGTTCCTCTTCCTTTTATAATGAGTAGATTTTTATCTGCAAGGATTTGAATTGTCCCTTTGCACTCATCATGTTAAATGATTACTTTTTTTTAATCGACTTGTTATTTTTTTCTTTTAATTAATTCTGGATTGGAGCTCCATAACTTCCTCCACCTAGGGGATGACCATTGTCATCAGAAGTGAATAAGAGTGTGAATTAAGGGAAGAGGGTAAGAAGTAATTGCATAGTTGGCAGTGCTTTAAGCACTGTAAAAATAATTAAGTAACTTGTTCCATCCAAAAGACAGGGTTTGTTTAGGTTGGTTTGTTTGTTTGGGTTTTTTATAGTATGAATGTTAAAATGAGATGGGAACAAGGAAATTTTTTAATCAACAGGATGCCTGTCATTCTCTGTGTCTCATCTGAACTGTTCAGGCGGGGTCAATTTTTTTTTTCCAGAAGGGTATCTTCAGCAATATCTTTGAGGTAGTTTCTTCCTGTGAGAAATGTTGAGCTTTATGTAAACAAAAAAGTCACTGTATTTCTCCCTACTACATGTGTGGAGTTGTTTTTACTCACTCTCAGTCTTGTTGTGTTAATATTGAATAAGCAGAGACAGTCAGACTGGTGGTGAAAGATGGTAAGCAAGCCGGAGGGCTTGTTCTGGTCAGCTTTAAACCTCTGATTGCCAGGTTTTCCTAATTTCCCATTTCCAGGGCATCTCTAGTGTGACCTTGCCTGCTGAATATGATGTTCTGGGTTGCAAGATTCTCACATGCATTTGGGAATGGGCAGCCAGGCATTGTTTACAGGATGCCAAATGAACCGTGCACTCACAGCAAGTTTGATAAACACATATTTCCTCCTTTTATCAGTGAGATTGCAGAATGTGAAGTATGAATTTCCAGTTTTACTCCTTCCCCTCAGACCTTTTCCTGTTTAAAAACTGAATCTCACTAATTGGATGATGATACATCCTTAGTTTTTGGATTGCTTTTTTTGGTTTTGATGTTTTGAAATCTGCTTACTGGTCACTGACACTTTATTTCAGTGGTTACCTTGACCAGGTTTCATAGACTTTCAGAGAAAAGCTTTCCATTTGCTCAGCACAGAAAAGGTTCATCCCTATCAATGTAAAGTGAATGCTAATTAACAGTAATGACTTCTAATCACTTTGCTTTTATACTCCTTGAGGAGCACTGCTATTATCCAATGTAGTTAAGTGAAATGCTTGTATATGTATCAACAATGCTGTATTTCTTCTCACAGCTATTGCTCATAATCAAGCTTTGAATAAATTACGATAGTAAAATTGGTTTTAATGTGCTTTATTGCATGTGGAGAAAGAAACCTTAAATATCTTGTTAAATATCTTAAATATTCAGAGAGTTATTTATTAACGTTTTGGCATTCAGTATTGTAGTTAAATGGAAAAATATATTAAGATGTTTAAGTCAATTTTGAAAACATTATCAAAACTTTTTTCATCATTTGAATTTTATTTAAGTGACGTGCGTAGACTCAACAGTCTCTGAAGCAGCCCCATTTGTATCCAATTGCATCTCTCTAGGAATGTACTGCAAATTTCTGACTTAAAATGCAGTTAAATTTTACACAGAACAAACATGTATCTTAACTTGAGAACTTCACCTGTTTTAGCCTCGTGTCATAGTGTATATATAGGATAATATGCATTTATGCATGTCTCTTATTAAGACAGTGTATCTAAAAACTGGTTAGTTTTCTTTATTTGCATGCAAACTGCCTGCCTGCCTGCAATCATATACACTTCAAAAAGAGTATAAAAGTAGTACTAGTGAAATTTTTATCCACAGCTGGAAACAATAAAATAAGGTGAAACTTTATTTTAGCAAAACTAGACTGCCAGAAGCAATGCTAATGAAAGGAGATTATAAACTGGTAGTATATGTTAAACAATTTTAAAGCAGTTCTTATTTAGAAATAGAATTAGCTTGAAGACAGAATAGATGTGAATTTGAAATTTAGTGAACTTTTCCACTTAACATTGCACATACAGGGCCTGTTTGGAAGCCATAGATGGCAAAATCTGGATGAAACCCATTTCTGACATGAAAATTAGTTTTTGTTTTAATTTCTATTTTAGTAATAAGTTGCTTGAAACAATTACTTAAACCACTTAGAAGAAATTCTAGGTCTTAGTGTCTATGAGGGAACTGGGGGTCTTGCATAGTAAGTATATTTGTGCTGCCTGGTTTTGCAATTTATAAAAAAAATTAGATTTTCATTTTCTGTGGCAGTTTCCTTTAATGTAGTACATCTGTCTTTGCATGCTTAGAGACACAGTTCTTTCACAGTTACCATCACAGTTCTTATGGATGTGGATGTGAGTGAGTATCCACAGGCACCGTCTGTGGTTTTGATTTTGTTTGTTTTGTTCATTCATTCACATAGCTTTAGACAATTTTATGGTATGTTTAGTTTGCTTGAGCATCTTTGTTAATGTTTATTCTTTGGTTTGTTATGAAGTCATTGCCTAAATTAATTTCAAATTCCCTTCCATGTAGCCTTTACTCTTGAAATGGAAATTTGAGTCAGTGTTCATAAAAGTCCTGTGTTCTTTTGCTGTAGGATTGTAAAACATGCTGCTTGTGGGTTTTCCCACTGCAATGTTGATAAAAAGCAACACCTTTCTTCTCCAGAGTTTTATGAAATGATTGATACCTTCCATATCTTATTTCAGTACTTTGATTTCTTACTTGGCATCTTCATAATGCTTTTAAAGGATAAAAATGAAATATATATTAAAAAAATAATTATTCTGTACTGAGGTAATTGACTGTTTTATATTATTTACACTTCTCATTAGGCAGTAGTTATATAACTTTTAAAATTCATTAGTGTTAATGAAATGTAGTTGGGGTTATTTCTAATAAAATACAATCAAAGACAGGGAAACTTTCGTATAAACTAGCAGTAAAACATCTATCAAATGTCTTTTCATAAATATTTGTCTCTCTCAAGCCCATTCTTTGTGTAAAAATCATTTTGCATGGAATTACTCAGTTATTTAAGCTGACTTATTTAACGTACCTTCACCTTTTGTATGAATGTCATACATACAGCAATCTCAAGGTTACATTTTTTTCAGCTGGACATTTGCTGTTTCTGATCGATATATTTAAAGGTAATTCTTCTGGAAAGGCTGGGATTTAATTTGGTTTATATTGCACCAATGTTACTGCTTTAAAAGTAGAAATGATTGATTTGTTACTGTCATTATGAAAAGAAATAAAATGGAACTGGCCTTTTATACTGTGAAAGGACTGTGTAGTGTGAGGATATTCTTTCTGTTGATAAATTCTGCCTGTGGAAGAATTGCATAACAGTCATCATTCATTTTCATATTGATTATGAGTGGGATGCCAGTAATAGGTTGCTGTTTGCAAAGGATAAGGTGGCACTATGATTAGTTACCTTTTCCATGGAAAGCACGACAAAGGAAAATGCCAAATGTGTGCACTGCAGTATTTCTATCAGCCTGACGGTCTGTTACATGAACTTTTTTTTCAGTCCATTTTCCTTCAGAAATACAGCTTCAGTCTTTTTACCTTATTATTGTTTTAGGTTTAGTGCATTTGCATGCTCTCCTAACTCCAGATTCTTCCCTTAGTTCATTATTTATTTTCTTGACAATCTTCTGTTCTTGGGCCCTATCAGCATTATAACTGTTGAAAACTGATACAACAGTGCCCTCTGTAGTTTCTCCCTACATGGTTACTACCTGCAGCTGGCTTTGAGCATTTAGGTAAAGAACAGGATGTTTAGACTTATTTTTAGCTCAAACAAAAGCCCATTTTTTCTTAAGGAAACATTTTGATTTTTCACTGACTGTTTTATATGCAAGAAAGGGAACAAAAGAGGCTGTTCTGACTCATCTTCTAGGTTTATAAGATCTCCTGTCATTATCTAGTGAAAATCTGAAATTTTATCAGGCATTCATTCAGGGCAGTCATTAAAATGGGATAGGATTTTCTGAGTTGTTAGGCTTTTTGAAGCTTTTGTTTGAAATGGAGCTTCAAAACAAAAGAATTTTAAACTTAATTCCTTTGTGCTTGCTGCTTCTCCTAAATTAGTTCTTACATGATCTGCCAGGGACTAAAGACATGCTCGCCATCAGAACACCTAAGCTTTATTAACGATGTTGTTTAATTCACACGGTGACTGAAGTAATTGTTGTTCATTAGCATTGATTTGTCTCCAAAACTCATTTACAATTTAGATTTCTCTTTTATCTCATTGTAACTTAATGTGCAAATAACTTTTTAGTCTGTGTTTTCTGCAGAACTCATTGGGTGGGTTCAGAATTGAACATACATGTTCCCTACATTTGCATACGTGCATGTTCATACTCATACCCTGCCATTTAAATATTATAGACTACAATAAAAAAGCATGACCTTTTAAAAAATAAATGCTTTAACTACAATTAGTTTCTTCTGTAACAGCACCATAAAAGTCACTCTGTGAAAAGTTAAATGGCTTTATTTTATGATGGGGAGTGTTAATGTACGTGTAGAACACACTCTTAATGCACTTTTATGAAATGAAAATCATAAGTCATCGCAGTAAATTATAGTTAATGATGTAACCATTGATGGCTATTCAAAACATTCCTGTATCTCTAATGATTTGTGTAAAACACATGACTGACCACATGGCTTCGTTTGTTTGGAACAGTAGATAGATAAATGCACCAGCTTTCTACTTCTGAAGACCATTTTTTCTGTGTAACAAGTGATAAGATTTTGGGGGAGTAAATAGTACATCACAAACCACTTGCAGGATTTGAGATACGGTAATAAATAGAGATGAAGACTAATTTAGTATTAAATTAAGAGGTGAGATGCTTCAGAAATGTAGTATGTAGAAGCTCTTTTTTTTTTTTTTCTGTTTCATGGGTAATCACTAGCCTCTAGTCATACAATATCTTTACTTTTTATTGTGGGATTTTTTTATACCGAAATGTTGCTGGAGGAAGCAACTATAATGGCATAATGTGCACAGGCTAATCCCAAAAATACCCCATATTTACTATCCATTAACATAATTCAATTACAGAACTAAAAAGGTTACCCATGTTATTTGAGTAAAGCAACTCTTATTCTACTGGCAAAAAACTAATGTGGTCAAGTAATTTGACAATAAAGGTGATTTGGTCAAAAGTACTTTCCTTCACTCTAAATATAAACTCTGAATCAAGCCTAATTCTTGCACCTATTGCATAATTATTCTTAATTGTAAGTATTGGGAGGGGAGAAGAGTGTTAATTTTTGTTAATGAGCTTCTTCATGCATGGGGATTTTCTTATGGTAAAACAAGTATTATTTTTTTAAACAGTATGGCCAAACCATGGATTGTTTTTAAAGTGATCTTGAAAGCTTACTTCATGAAGGAAGGGGAGAGATTGAGTATTAGAAGAAAGAGGCAATATAAATTTCTACTTTAAAGTAAATAGCTACTTGAGATATAATTTTAATATTTTTAATGGAACTTCATCACAGTTCAGTCTCTTTAAACAAATCTACCACACAGATCAGTGGGAATTTTGCTTAGAAAATGAATTCTTCATTAAAATATTTTAATTAAGAATACAAGTACAGGTGATTTGTTATAAGTGTGATCTGGTTAGCAGTGACGAAGGTTTTAATTTTAAACTGCAACCTCTGAGATAGATAAGATGTTGTCTACTTGGAAAAATGAATAATATGTATTTTCTTGCAATGAAACTAGCCAATTAAGATTCAGCATAATTAAAATAGTGATAAATGTCAACTACAATATTGGAAACAATAAATTACAGCTTTTCTGTCTGCTGAGAGCTGGCATAATTTACCAAGACTGGGCAAAGAAGTGACAGATGCTTATAGGAAATGTCCTGTTTAGTCCACATATTTTTCTGTTTAGTTGAAGTGTTGATGACTTTAGCCCATTCTATAATCATTACCTCCCCCTAAATACCGTGCTTCTTTTCATTTAGTTGGATTATGTGATCTATGTCTGAAATCTTTAATAAAAGAGAATATATGTTTAAGGGAAATTTGTAGTTGAAAATACTTGTTTTCAAATAACTTGCTTAAGAATGATCATTTTCAAATGTCCTTTCATAAAATCTAAGCTGTTGCAAAGTAATTAAGGGTATTTCTGAAAAATGTCTTAATTTAATTCCTAGTATTTCTTTGACTCTGAAATACCAAAAGATGTGGAGACTGAATGATGGGAATGTATGTTATATATAAAATAATAAATATCTATTCCAATTTACTTAGTTAACAGTTGCCTACACTATAGCACTACTTATAAGAAGAAAAACAAATGTTGCTATCTAAAATGGAACATTATTTGACATAACAGAAGAACTATTGACTGTTCTCACTGGAGACATTTATAAGAGTCTTTTTTTATGACCCTAGGACATATGATTATGCCTTTATGATTACATTTAAGTTTTTTTATCCTTTTTTTTAGGATAGTCTTTGAAAGACATTTTTTATTTTACTTTCAAGACATTCTTTCTTTCTCTAGAACTTGATCACATGAGAGAGAATCTTTGATGGCATATTATTTTTAAAGGAAAAAACATAGTATTTAAGTTTAACTTGGTTACTTGATGGCCTGGTTTTATAACTTCAGGAAATATAGATAATATCCTCAAAATTATTGTGAAGCATCGGTAGATACTGAGAAGTTAGGTACTGAAAACAACTGAACACTTTTCCTTTGAAGTATTTTCTTAAGAACCTGTTTCTTCAACATTCCTTAGGCATCTTGTTTTGCTGTCTTCTGTGTTATCCACAACCCTCATTTTTTTCTTTTCTTCTGCTGTTTTGCTTGGACAGTGACTTGTCAAGTAGATGGGTTTTGGCTATTTTTTCTTCTTTGTGGTGTACTTTTAGTATCTATAACAGTGATACCCTTGTATTTCAGGAAGGCAGAGTTTATTACAGATTATGTCATCCAATAGGTGCATTAAACTACCTGGCATAGCTTTTTTGTCTTGTCATTTTTCAAATTCTTTGTTTCCTGGCCAATGTACCAGCACAAAGAAAGGATTAATTTGTATGTAAATAATATTTTGTAGAACTTAAGTTTAAACTTTTGGGATTTTACAGAGCTGGATAACAATTGGTTTATAATTGCTGGGATTAATTTATTAAACTTTCTTGTTCATATAGTCATGTTTCATTCTGCTACAGTTTGTCCAGTATTTTTTTTTTCACATGCCTTAACTTTCTTTTAGATCTTACAAATTTTCAGTAATCCGAGTGGTTTTGTGATATAATAGTCCTTTTGGCCACCTTCAGGGTTATCTTTATCCTTTGGAGACCAGTCCCATGTTCTCTGAAACTCTGCCAGTCATTATTTATTACCCACTTGTCATTATGACTTATTCATTGCTTACATCACCATTCTCAAAAGTATTGCTTTACAGAAATGGTGAACACTGCCGTGAAAGGAAGATCAATAAATGCTTTCAAAGGAAGATTTACCCTAAGACTTAGATCTTCTTTTTAATACTAGTCTTCGTTTTAATAATAGATCTTCTTTTTAATAATAATCTGTGCTATTAGTTATGAGATGGTTTTAATATTTTAACATCAAGTACCCTTTTTCTGAAAATGGAAAGATGCTATTGCATTAACTAACTTTTGTGGAGCAGCATGACTTGGGCAGTTAAGTTGTATAACATACAGTTTTCCAATTTTCAATACTTTGTGGTTTTTCCTGAATGCTTATCTTGTGAGCTAAAAATAAGCAGTTTCATTCCTTAAGAAAAAGTGATAAAAAATTTATATAATAAACACTTGGAAATATTTCTTTGAATTTTAGTGATACTGTTTCGTGTAACTGCACAAAGAGAGGAAAGGGCTTCTTCGAAATCATCAGTTGGAAAAAACAGAAAAAATTCTACTTCTCCCCATATCTATTTAAATTGTTTTGAGAGCTTGATGACCCATGCTGTTTTTCCAGAGCATCCAATTTCATGTGTCATGGTGACTCTTGACACTTTCTTGAAAGGTAGTTGTTCTAGAAGCTATGTGAATATATAATATTAAGTTTATTCTATTAGTTGCAAATTCAGGCAGCTGAGAATCTGAAAGTGGCAAAGGCATAATTTCATGCTCTCCTTTATATTGTCTTCTATTTCAAATATGCTGGAAAAGCAGATTTTAATCGTACTATATTAAAAATTATATGATGAAACCCACTGGAGTGAAACTAAACAAAAAGGTCGTATGGATATGTGATGTTTCATAAATTTTTACTTCTTGATTCTGCAATGTTAATTTTTTTCATTATTTTTGAAGTGAAGATTAAAAGTTCTGTAACAAATGTGCATGCAAATGTGGACCAGACAGATGAAGAAGCTGGAAACCTAGTCTCCTTCACAGTAGAAACTTCTGCAACATAAAATGAGGGAGTGCCACATCTAATTGGCAACCTGCTATTACATAGGTAGAGAACAGGTTTCATGGGCTAAATTTTTGTATTCATAAGATGATTGGAGGTTTCACTGGGAATTTTTGTTCAGCTGATTCGTTTCTTTTTTTACCTCATAGTTGCTACTCTATCAGTTGATAGAATCCTCAGTGCTGTTTTATTGTCAGTTGCTCCCAATACAGTTATATCTATGTCGTTCCAGCCTTGGAATATTCATGTTCTCAGTAATTATTTTGCTAGGCTGTCAGGATTTTGGCTGCCAGAATATTCCTGAGAAATACAAACTAAAGAGAGGGTTTGTCACATTATTTAATGTGGGTGTAGTGCAGTGTAGAATAGGAACTGCTCTTCCCTTGGCCATTGCTGCAATAGGAATGCAAAGTAATATAGTTAAGTGTTTTTGAAGGATGTGCTCTCCAGTCTCAAAGCATTAGGCAGTGCTATAGATAGTGTCAGGTACTGTATGTTAGCAGACTATTAGAGTAGCCTGCTCTAGTACTTATCTTTTCTGTATTAGCAGTTACCCTACTTCAGACTTAAGCATAATCAAAGTTGGAGAAATATAAGAGGTCTTCCAGGGATTACATTTTCCGTATTTGATCAAAGCAATGTATCATGTTAAAAAAAAAAAAAAGTAAAATCCTTAAATATCTAAGAAATTCAAAAGCAGGAGGTTCTTGCTTCCAGGCTTGTTTTCAGTCAGTAGTCTGGCATGCTGGTTTGTAGCAAGTGTTCCTCAACTCCTAGTTCCTGGGAAGCTTCCTTTCCCTCTCTTCTGAAGTCTGTTGAAAATCTTTTCACTTCCTTAGTTGTGCAGTTTTATCTTTATGAGGCAAGGGTCATCTCTAATGCCTAAGTTCTTATTTCAGTAAAATGTAGAACTCATCCTTTTCTTTGGTCACTTGTGTTTCAGTGCCTGGCATGTTTGACAGGATGTTGCATTGTTGTCGGTATGTACGTTTAAAACACGTGAAGTACACTCAACCTAATTTGTTAATTGTATCTTGTTAAGAACTGTGGACTAAGGCCACATTTGCAAGTCTCATGTTATTTTAGTACTTCAATTGAAAATGGGATTAGGATCCTTTACCTCTTCCTCCCAAGCATACAATCACGGTGCATTGTGAACAGGAGGCACTGGTTTAAAATACTGAGACCATGAAAACTTCTCATTTAAAAAACTGACATCTGTCAATAAAACAACTATTCAGGCTGAAAGCTTAACATAAATATTTTGCTTCTGCTAAATTAGACAACAATATTTGCGGGAAGGCCACACTAGCTTTGAAATGGGTAAGAAAGCTCAATAATGGACAGCCCATTGTGCAAATGTCTGCTCTGGGAACTGGAAGGGGACTGAAATCTTAGAGAATGTGATTGGCCCTGAACTTTTGCCATCTATAAACATTTCTAATGTCCTTGTCCCTGCCTGGCTGTTTTTTGTTTTTTGAAACTATCTTTTTGTGTCAGTCAGTTTGTGTGGGACTAGACTCGGAGACTGTTACTTGTCTGGTAGATTCTTTGGTGAATAAAAATACTTCTGCTCTTATTAAAAAGCTGTTTTCTTTTTCCTGTTATCCTGTTAGTGCAGTCCACAGTCACATGTACCAAAGGCTCTGGTCATGATAAGTACTATTTGCAATTTTATTCTCCTCAGTCCTCTGAAACTTCAATTTCTACATTAAAAAACCCCAACCCACAGTGAATAATTGTAGCACCACAATTAGAGAAGGTGCATATGACTGATTACCCGCAGTATAGAATTAATGCATATACCTTTCAATGATAAAACATTCTGGAGATGCTTTTTTTTTTAGTTTAGGCAACAAACAATTTGGGAAGTTCTTATTCAAGCAACATTGTCTTCTAAATTTAAAAAACCAGTTTGTTCTTAATCTTGGAGAATACCATAACAATCTACCTGCAGTTGAGGAATGAATGAGGGGAGATGATAAAGGAAAACATGCATTCTCTTCTCTGCGATGCAGTTACATACTGGTAATATCTGAAAACAGTGTTCAACTTGCTTTGGTACACATTTTCAAAGATGTGAAATCTGAATTGTAAAGAAAATGCAGTTGGGTTTAAGCATAGAAGGTACCAAAGGGATCTTTGATGCTCTACGTAAGTGATTTTCTCTTCTTTGCTACCATTTCCTGTTAAAACAGCATGTACATTAATAATACACTTCAACAAGATATTGTTTTGATTGTACTGTAACTCTGAAATAATGTTTTGCATGTTTTTAAATCTCACTTAAAAAAAAAAAAGTAAAAAAGAGCTGACTAGAGGAACAGTGATCAAATGTATAACTTACCTTTAGATTTTTTGCATTTTCTTGGATTTATATTTTTTTTAATATTTACTTGTGCCTAGGATGGGAATAGAAGAACTAAGATAAGTTACGGAGTTTAAAAAATTCAAACATACTTTGGAGGATATTGGAATTTGAAAGGAGTAAAAAAAAACACCTTAGTCTTTCCTCCCTTCTTGCTCAATAATGCCCCTACGTCATCAGTTCTTCTTTGCCTTTGAAATAGGTTCAAGATCAATTTAATTGATAGTGTTCTCTGACAGGGTTCCTGATTTTTCTTCTCAGTGTTTTCTGGACTGCACCTGTTCCTGATACTACTTTTCAGCACTTTTACTACTTTTACATTGAAATTCGTTTCCTTAATTTCTCTCTCCATTATTAAACATTTGTCTGCATTTAATCTTCTGGTATCACCCCAACAAGCTGTATTTTTTTTTCTTATTCTCTAAAACATTGTGAATTTGCCAGCCTGTCTCTCTTCTTTACCATGCTTTCATGTTCATGTACCCTTTCTGGTACTCTCATGGTGACTAAGGACATGTCTTCCTTGAGAAAGGAAAGCTTTACTTTCACCCAATTGCAAGAAATAAAAATAAGTATTCCTCTCCCCCGTATTGAGATACACATTTTCTTTCAGATTTTAAAGGGTCATAATGGGTATCACTCTGAGAGCAACCTGATACTACAGCCCTGTTGACAATATGAAATGTCAGAACTTCACGAGAAAGAAAATACTTTTCAGTGTTATGCAAACTAATAGAATAAAGCAAGATGGAACAGATTTTAGGGTAAGATTCAGTGTTTGGGGAATTTAGTGATTTTTTTTTTTATGTTAAGCTTTAGCAGAAGGTGTTTTTTTCTGTAATTTTTTAATAATTATTCCTTCACAGAAAATTCCTCTGAAAGTTTTACTTTGCTGTATTTCTCTTTTGATGTTACTATTTCTGTGTTGATATTTTTGGTTTTCTCTTTCACCATTTTTTGGCACATTATCATCTGCCTTTCCTTTCTATTTCTTCCAATCTCCTTCTAAACATCCTACTTTTATATTTCTTCCTCAAGGAAGATCCTCAAGCTGACCTTTTTTTCTGCTACCCAAATTTTCTCTACCTTATAACAGTATCCCCTAAAGTGCGGTCTTAACCCAGATTGGGGAAGCATTGCTTGCATATACTGGCATTTCCTGAAGGCTTTCCGCTTACAGCTTTACCTGGGTTTAGGGTGAGTTAGATTTTAACATGAATGTGATATTTTAGGACTTGGTTCATACTTGTTGCTGGCATAAGGAGTATTGTATTTTGTTTCAGAAGCATCAAGTCTGTTTAAAATGGGAAAGTTGGATCAGATTTGCTTAGAATACTTGTACAAGAATAGATCATTTCAAATATCAATTTTCAATGTGAAACCTTAATAAAATTTTCAGGTTTTGGCCAAACATTTTTGTAGAAAGTGTCATATTGTCAACTGCAAGCTGGTTTGCAGTCAACTGGCTGAAATGCAGAATCTCCATTCTGTAGGAAAAAGATTTACAGAGGTTTTTGGTGAGAATCTGGAGGACAATTAGATACTGAAATATCCTGTGAGACAAACAAAAGCAGAAAATTGAAGATTTTTCTGTCTTCCTGGACTTGAACAGATGGTTCTTCTGAGAAAATGCCTTTGGGTGTTTTGTGCCATTTTTTCAGGATCCTGCCTGCAGGCTGGACATTGCAGAACTCTGTTGTCAGGTTGGGGCCAAACGTATAGGGAAAGTCTGTTCCTATGTTCACTACAGTTCACCTAGGAACAGAAGGAGCAGTGCCAGTGGTTCTCAGAGAGGCTGGGATGTTAATCGCTGGCCAAGCTTGTCACTGTCTTTAAAGCAGAATTTAGGATGCTCTTGTACCAGGTTACATGGGGAGCCTTTAATTTTCTGGTCAGTTTGTAGAGCAGTTGGCTTTTTTTGAGTAAAACCAGATAATGAAGACAGGAGAGAAAGGTAAGTCCTTTCCAAACACCAGAGTAAAAGCTGTGCTGAGGTATCCTCTTAAAAAAAACCCCGAAAACAAACCCGGTCCTTTTTAGAGGCTATGATTTCAAAGTCTCAGCATAAGTTACAAAGTATTTCTTAGCCGACATTGTTCCAAGGCATATACACTTGATGAAGTCAAGTCATTAAGAGTTGGAGAGTTTGCTTTGAAATTTGTTTCCTCATGCATTGGGCATAATTGCCATATCTGCTATCTTAGAATAATTTTCTTAAGCACCCACTTAATCTTTTGATAGGACACTTGCACAAAATCTTTTAGGCAGAATAGTTAGAAGTATCCATGGATAAGAATCCTCTTTCAAGGCAAAATGGATTTTTATTATTACTGTTTTATCTGCCAAGCTTTGATTTGTAGGTGATTGCCCATGATGCTGAATACAAAAGCAGCTCAAATTTCTCTTTCTGAAGCCTTTGCAAAGCATCTCATTAAGTGGGGTTCCTCTGGTGAGGGGGCTGGTGTGGTAGTAGCAGTGCTCCTCCAAACTCTTATCATCAGTTACCAATCTTGCTTAGCTGTTCTTTGTTATTGAAAATAATGGAAGTTCTTGGTTAGGAAATGGTGAATAAGTTTGCCTGCGTTTGAATGTGTCTGCTTTCAGATTTGCTTGAGAGGATTAATATAATTTAGCCTTGAATATCTAGAATTAAGTACGACAAAATGTCAAGACACTTTTTAAAATCACCTCTCTTTTCCCATGAAGCTTTTAAAGATTCCAGTGATGTGGAATTAACTGAACAGTGACTGAAGGCAGAGAATAAGAAAATGTAGCTGTAAATATTATGAAAGGATAGTGATAAAATGACTAATACACTTGGATAAATTAACTACTCTACCATTGGTCCTGTGGTTTATGGTAGCAATCCTTAGGAAAGGATTCAGGGAAGGGTGGTTGTGTTGCTTACATTTTGCTTTTTATTCATGCCTGACAAAGAACAGTAAATATTATCTCTAATGATGAAGTCATCTGTATTGTAATCACAAAAAATTAGCATTGCACTGGTTTCCCAGTGACTTTTCAAGTACTGACATACCACTGGTTATTCAGTTAGATTAGTGTTTCCTGTTAGTGCATACAGTCCTACATTAGAGAGACAGACTTAGTAGTCATTCCAATTGATGATGCCTTCCAAAATTTATCCCATAATTCACATGCAGCATGGATAGCAGTGATTACTTAGCACATTCAAAGAAGTCTGATTTTTTTAATGTTATGGTAATACTGTTATTTTCAATAAAGCATCCAATACCCAAGTAATTTGGACACTATTCCTGCTGTTTTATTGTATTGTAATATAAACATAAATGCAGTGTTAAAAGCTATACCAATGGTGTCAGACTCCTTAAGGACTTGAGAAAACTGTCATAATTTCTAAAATAACTGATAATCATTTGTGGGTCAAAAAGAGCAACATGCTGTATTGCTTAGCTTTCTGATTTCTTTTTCTCAAGGTTTGTCTGAGATTTAATTTTATGTGAAGTACACAAAACACTGTCAGTGAAACATTATCACTTTGTAAAAGCTGTTTAGAATATGGTCTGGCACAAAATGTGCAGAAAATTAAAAAAGAATACTCACAACTTTTTGCACAGAGCTGAGTTGTATATATTATTTGAAATTGTGACCCAAACTAGTATATGTGATGTGACTGCATCTCGATATTTGCATCATAAGCCTAGAGCTAAAAAACTAGCTTTTAAAATTTAAAATTATATACATAAATATATATGTATAGAACTAAATATGTATAAATAAAATTCCATATATGTGATTTCCGGTGTGTACGTATATATGTGTGTATATATATGGAGCTCTTTACAGATCTGAGTGGTTTATTTTGTCCTATCCATTTCACAATATTGCTGTTTAAATGGGTATTTTGATTTTTCTTCTGGGACTAGGTGGAAAGCCTTTCCATTACACTACTAAAAGAATAATCCACTTTAACACAATATTTCTCCCTAAAGGGATGGTCTTGTCTAGTCATGTGATATTTTTCACAGAGTGATATTAACATTCATGATGTAGTGATTTTATCTTGATTCAAGATATGTTTTGTTCTGGTACTAAAAAGATTAACAGTATCTTTTGTATCCTGCTGCTAAAAAATACCTCAAAATCACAGAAATTTGGAAACCTCACAAACTCAACACTACCTGCTTGTTCTTTGTTAATGATGAAGTATTAGTAAAATTCAGAGTACCAAATTCAGAGGGGATAAAAATGCATGGTACATTTGTAGAATTTAAACGAAAAAAAAAATTACATTCCAAAGGATGAAAATTGGAAATAAAATAATGCTTTAACTTCGAATTTATAAACACCCTTGTGTACAAATGTATCTTTCAAAAAGATGCACTTAAGAAAAGGTGTCTTTGTGTTCATGGCAGGGTTTTCCACAACTGCAAAACTAGTTGTTAATGGTAGGGTGGAAGTGGATGGTAATTTTGAATTACATGTCAGAATTTTGCTTTAACAAATGATCAATTTATTTTACATATGTGTAAGACTTTGCCAGAGTTTTAATTTTTCATTCTAATTTGCATGGAATGCAAGTTACACTGGTATCACAGAAGTACTAGAAACATTTTTCTGTAATCTGATACTATGCTGTGTGATATTTGTCTCCTATGGTAGATAATTCCAATATAACTTAATATTTATCTCCCATTAATTAAATTGATTTTTTGATAACTTTAAGCAAAAACATGGACCTATTTTGAGGCATTAATACTCAATATCCTTTAGTACTAGTTGAACTCCACCACTGACAATTTTGATTACCTTGAAAAAATTTTAAAAATCAGATTGGCTTTTTTCTTTTCCTCCTGTAAATCCTGAGGAACTTATACCACTTTTCAGTACTACTGCTGCTGCTTATCCACAGAAGCATGATCTGGCAGCCAGTATGTTGCATTCTGGAGTCTTGCATCCTGGCCTTCTTGCCCTGTTCTATTCCTGTTCCATGGCTCCAGCAGAAAAATCAGGCTGGATTGAATTGTACAGTGATTCAGTCCATTTGAACTTCTTGAATTACATTTGTACTCTCCTAGTAAAATGATTACATTCTTCATCTGACTGAGCTCTATCTTGTATGCAGCTGAAATTGGTGATTCTCTGCTATTTTTAGGATTTTTCAGAGTGCTTGGTCTCCTTCTGTTTTATGAGAAAAATTTGTTGCTGTCAACAGATTACTTTGGTTTAGAACATCTAGGCAGGGCTGTATTCCCAGAATATTTTTTAGTTACAATGATACACAAGTGATTTAGAAATTAAAAGGCAATGTTCTGGAAAGAAAATGAGGATCTGTCAATGAGAAATAGCCCCACATCTTGTATTAAAATAAGTGCCTCATTTTATGGATCACATAAACTGTATTGTAGGAGAAGACAAGGCTTGGAATAAGTGAACTGCTGCCATGTTTCAGAAACATAACCCACTGTGAAATATTACACATTCTATGTATTAGAAAGCAAAAACGTAAAATTAATGCAAACTTAATTCTGTACCATTCTTCAATACAGTGAAACCAGTGATGATAACTTAAAATCAGACTCTTGCAGGCATTGACAGTTCAAATAAATCATTGACAAAACAGCTTTTTAGAAAATGTTGACAACTGAATGGGAAGTGTGGTCACTGCTCAACCAGACTGCCAGATATGTTAACAGCCTTAGTTTGCATGGTTCTTAATATAGGACATCCTTGGAGACTGTTGTTTTGTGGGATTTTTTTTTTGTGTGTGTGTGTGAAAGTGCTAAAGGAAGAAGTCATGTTGTAAACTGGGTAATAAATTTATTTGTGTATCTAATAGTATATTCTTTTTTCATTGACACTGATGGTTTGTGCATGTCTTGTGTGCCTTTTTCCGACCTCAGATAAGTACTTGAAGAGGTACTGAGTATATCTGACAAATGTTTTTTATTCATGCTTTAAAACTTCTAATTATTTTTTTTAAGTATGTGTCTATTGAGTTTGAATACCTTGAGATGGTTGTAAGGGAAACCTGTCAGATTTTGGGATTTTTCCATTGATTTTGAGAATATTATGCTTAGATTAATGAAACTAGGAGTGAACATGGCTTGGTTATTCTGTCTGTGCCATAGTTGTGCTGTGTCTGTTGTGTGGTATAATACTATATGAAAATAAGGTTGTTCTCACTCATTTAGAAAGTGGGGAATGCTCCCTCTTAAATAAATCACAAACACTTTGGAAGGGCTTCAGAAGATGAGGGAGCAAATAAAAAGAGTGAACATGGGCCAGTGAATATTGAACTCGGACAGGAGATTTAGTCTCATCACAGCTGTTGGTAGATACTGCATGATCCCTTTATTGGGTCTGGCTGAGATAGAGAGCACAGCAGCCCTCGCAGTGCTGTGCTTTGCATTGGTAGCTAGAAAGGTGTTGATAACATACCAGTGTTTTAGCTGCTGCTGAGCACAGCATCAGCACTGCAACATTCCTCCCCCAGTGAAGGGGAAGATTCTGGGAGAAGACACAAGCAGGCCAACTGACCCAAACCAACCAAAGGGATAATCCGTACCCTATGACGTAGTTTAGATATAAAAGCTGAGGAAAGGATCGGGAAAGGGGGGCATTCGTTGTTTACAATGTTTGCTTGCTGAGCAACTGCTGCGTGTGCTGAAGTCCTGCTTCCTGGGACGTAGCCGGACACAGCTTGCTAATGGGGAGTAGAGAATAAACCTTCTTACTTTCTTCTTTGCTTATGTGCACAAAAACTTTCCCTTTTGCTTTAGTAAATTACCTTATCTCAACTTGTAAGTCATTTTCCATCTTATTCTCTCTCCCTTGTCTGGGTGGGAGGGGGAGTGATAGAGCGGCTTGATGGGTACCTGGCATCCAGCCAAGGTCAACCCACTACAATCCCTGAAGAACTAAATGCGTGCATGGGATATGCAGAGACATGACATAATGGACTGTATTAAAGTTGACTCTCATAGTTCTGTAGATACCTAGCCACAGTGTCAATGTGAAATCATTGCAAAAGCAAGCAAAGGTATTTTAAGGATAGGAATAAAACAGACTGTGTGCCCTGCTGAAAACTTCTTTAGGCTATTTGTCTTCATTATTGGTAGAATAAGTCTTTTCCAAAGAATGAATGGTGTTACTTTGCAGAGCTTGCAGAAAGTATTTGGCCATTATTATTCTGGGCAAGCCACAGTTATGCTGTCTTTGGCTTTAATGGAGGGTACCAGTAAAAGGTGCTAAGAGATAGGAGAGAGACAATCTAACACAACATTAATTTCAAGAATATATTTCCAGCTTGTCACAGGATATAACAGCAGAGACACTTTTTCTGTAGCCCCGATACCAAGTCAAGCCTAATCAAACTATATGTTGAAGAATTGAATAAAGGTTTAGAGAGAAGCTACCTGATCAAATTCTCTATAGAGCAAGAATCTGTTTGCATCAGATTAATCACTTGGACCAGTCTGAGAAAATTAAATTTCTCAATTCATCTCATGAAGTGGCAGCATGTGCTGTTGCTGAAGATTCCACACCTCAAGTAATTGACACACATCAGTTCACTGCTGAAGACACAGATTGTTTTCTTACATTCAGAATGCTACATTATGTCCAATCAAAGATCTATAAAAGTTGTCTGCTATTAAAAAGGTATGGATGGTATGAATGCTTAACATCAGAGTACTTACTAGTCTGCCAGATATGGTGATAGATGGTAATTTTACTCTTCTTTCATTAAAATAAAGTGAAAACCCTTAATGCAGTGCAATTAAGTGGGTGTTTTGAAGTTTGGACCAGTCTGGGAGCTTCTGAGACTTCTTTCAGAACTTAAAGAAATTCACAGTCTTGTTGTACATACTTGTAGCTGCAAGGACGGATGCCAGAGAATTGTGTCATAAGTTGTTCTCTCCTCAAAGACCTGTAATCCAGTCAGCTTATACTCTGTAAATTCTTGTTTATTGCAGTATGCTCTTAGAGTGGAAGGTATAAAATGGGAATTTGGAGGCAATGTGGACCTCCTGTATTGGGTGTAACAATTTTGCAACACATCCAATGTGCTTTTACTAAGGGGTAATATTGCATTATTTGTTTGGGATATATTTTTAGTTCTTTGCCTGTATTAATTGCTTGTAATTATTAAGCTTTAAATATCTAATGTAGAAATGTTTTTATTGTAAATGCAAGAATGTTGTCCTTAAGCTATTGTTCTGCCAAATTACAAAGGTAGACATAGACAACTTTAATCGATTTATGACTTTATGTGGCTGTAGCTGAAGTGTCTGAAATGCATTCATTCAGCATATATATATTTGGAACTGAAATTATATAGAAAAATACTTGTTTCTATTGTGATAAGAAAATATTGGGAAGAACCCTTGATTCTTGCTTCCAAGCAATTTAATGAAGAGTAAGATTTGATTCTTCATGTAAACTTTCTAAAGCTTGTCAGAGAGCATATTTTGATATTGTTTTGAAATGTTTCTCTTAAGACTTGGAATCATTGCTATCATTTTAGTAATGCTAAGTGACCTTGTCTTTTATTCAAACACGGTGATGGAAAAATAATCCAAACAAAACCACTTTATTAGAGAATTAAACCTGAAAATCATGACGTGGCATTTTGTGCTTCACTGCAATCTGGGAAAAATGTTGCTGGAAGTTGCAATATTTTCACCAATAAGAGTAATTGATGTCATAGATAAGGAGCATAAAATAACAGTGTTTTCACTAAGCATGTGCAGACTTTTCTATCTTTTCCTCAAGGAGTTTGAATCCTCAATGACTTCTTGTTATGAGAAGTGCAGTGCAGACACTGGAGTTTTGAAATAGTAATTATTGTGCTAAAAGGTCTGTGTCAATGCTTAAATTTGAAGAGGATTGCTATTTCAAAAATTAGCAGAAAATGCATACCATTGTAAAAAGTGGTGGTTTTGTTTTTTAAGGAATATTTTATCAGGATTGCTTTAAGTTTGTAAAGGCCATAGAAGAATTTGACAATCATGAGTATGCCTTCTTTTAATTCAGTTTTATTCAGTGCTGTTTTCTCATCATTTGAACATAAAAATTTCTAGGATCAGTGATATTTAGGCAAAAAAAGATAAGGAACCGAACTATATTAACTTAATTTGATGAAAGAAAATTCTAGTGTTGCATTGTTGAGATTCCTAACAGTTTTAAAGAATTTCCAAACCTCGTTGACTTTTGGAGAAGTAACAAAAGTTTTGTTGAAGATTAAAGGAGGGTTCATGAGCTTTCTGTTCCAAGTACAAAAAGAAAGAGGCCTTTCTTTTAGACTTGTGTTTCCAATAGACTGTTTTCCCCCAGCAAAGTCTTTTAGAAGTTCTATGTTCTGCTTTTATATAAGGAAGAGTGATGACAAGATCAGAAGAGCTGATTATTGGCAGTACAGATAATAAGAATATTTCTGGGAAAGTTTATCTCAAGTATGTTGTCATTGGGAAAAATTGAAATTTGCAGTATTTATTAGAGATCTTGTATGAGGTTTTGTATATGGTACTTCAGAGTCCATGCCAAGATTATCTACTGATAGTTGTAATAGCAACATAATGACTTAATAGTTTGAAAATGTGTGTATGAAATTCTGAAGGAATTGTTACAGTGATACACTTTGCAAACAAATGTCCACATATAGCAGAACAAGTGACATTGTTTCATACAGAAAAGGTTGAATATTTGCATGCTTACAGAATAGAGTGGTTTCCTAGTGACAGCAATGGGTCAGTGTAATGTAAATCTTTCCTTTAATTCTCTTGTGTGTATGTGGGTGCAGAATAATGTTATTAAAGCTGGTGAGGTTGTACTATTAGTATCACAGTAGGCCACAGCTGCCTTACTCCATTGCATTATGCAAATAGAATTAAAGGTTTAGGTTTCTCCATTGTCTTTAAGAAGCAAGAAAGATGAAATTGTCAAATAACCTTTAGAGGAAAGTATCCTTAGCTTTGAATATAATGTTTTATTATTATTATATGTATTAATATATACTCCTAGAATGTTTTCAGGTAAAAATTGTCCAGCTTTCCTGCCAGCTGACTTTGGTTTGTCCATAGTGACCTACAGTTTCCCAATAGAGTAATACCAAATGAAATACAGTAAATCTTACTTTCTCAAGCATGCCTTTCCTCTTATACATTCATTATCAGATAATTCCATATTTCAATAACTCATGCCAAAAGAATAATATTTGATATAATATACTTGTTTTATATTAAAAGTAGAGTTTGGCACTTTGAGAGAAGATACACTTTTAAACTAAAAAACTGTGGAGGCAGTCAAAGCAACAGGGTTTTTTGTAAATTGTCCATCAACACAAAAATTTTGAATTTATTAATCAATTAATACTTAATACTTGACATGTACTTTAGCATTATAGTTTTTGTGACAATTCAGGAATGATTGCAAATATTTTGAATGTTCACATTATAAATTAGTTTAAATGTTCATGTTATCAGGGGACATAGCTTAGCATAGAAGTAAATGTGAATTAACTGTTTGTAAAAGTCTGAGTTAAGAATCTTCGGACTTACTGGTGAAATTTCTGCTTTTTCATCAAGGGGCTGTGAGGTAAAAACATGTTTTTCATGTCCATCATATTACATATTTTTTATTCAAGTACTTCAGATTACTGAATGTGATCGATATTTCAGACAATTAATAATGAACATTTTTGACAATGTTTACATGATTTGTTCAAATATTGCATTGAATAATTTTATATATCGGTCAACCTTAAGTGAAAATTTGTTTCCCCTTATAGAATGGGATATTTTGCTCCAGTACAGTATGCTCCAGATGCTATTTTGTCAAGGCTAGAAAGCTAAGTTTGACAGCTAAATTTTGGCGGAGAGTATGATTTATAAATACTTTCAGTAGCTCTTTCTTACAAAAACTGGAAGTTTCGAAAGTCTAAACATTCAGTATTATAAAAAGATTTACTCTAAGAGGTAAAGGTTTTGTACGGTTCTTTGGAGTGGAAGTCATAAAAGAATATTAGCAAATTGTCGTATTCTTAAAAGTACTTTTCCTTTTAAAGTAACTAGAGTTCACTGGCAATGCATGTATATCTCTGTGTGTGTCTATCGATGCATATTACATAGATTTCATAAGTATGAAGTGCAGATTTGAAAGATGTTCTCAGCTGTAGTCCATGGGAGAACGAGTTATCTAAGTGTATGAAAACATATCTACTTATCATATTTGTTAGTGACAGTAAAATTGACTTCTTTAATCTGAAATTCTTATATGATTTAGAATGTGTTAAAATAAGCAGACAACTACCTTAATGTCACATTGTGACATCTAAGAGTTAATTTTAGAAAAATAATTTCTTTTTTTTTTTTTTTTTACATTTCTTTGCTCTCAGAGAGCTGTATTCTTTACAAGAAAACATAAGGGTGGAATAGAACATTTGTTTCTAATGGATGAAATAGCTCATTTTAATTTAAGAGATTTTTCTTCCATGATTCTGAGTCTTGTCCTGTTGCATGTGATAAAAGGACTACAAAACAAAAATTCGATATCATGTCTTGTCATGCCTAAAGTTTTTCTTGCTCAAAAAGGACTGTTTGCTTCCGGAATTACTAACAAAAATCAAATTACTTATGTACCTCAGTATTTGCTAGCATGTGTTCTGAAATACTTCATTAAATAACATTGCTTTGACAATACTCAAATAGAAATAAATGAGACTAGACAGTTAATTCTCGTATGACATTTTCCTAGGGAAGCTTCCCTGAGTAGAAATCTGTTAATGAGTTGATTCAAACTCTGGTGTATACCTCAGGTAACCAGAGCAAACTGTAGAGTCTGTTCAGAGTATGTTTTGTAGATGCTGTACTGGATCTGTGTTTTGTTGGTCTTCATTGTAGAGATGTAGATTGCCATTAGCATCTAGGAGTTGGTCCGTATGAAGGCTGTGTGGCTGAAAGCTAATGCAGAGACTGGAAAAAAAGACCTTGTGTTTACATTCAAGAACTTAGTTTTTCAAGGCCAACTTTTGGCTGTTATGGTTTGTTAAAGATGCTATTTAAAAACAAGAAATCCAAGAGTGAAATTCTGCCTGTCTGAGGTCTGAATGTGATGCAAGTGAACCGAGTTGCATTATCTAAATCATGAATCTTCCCTTAACAAGAAAATACAAACTAGTACTCCTTTGACCTTTTCCTTGATTCAGTAAGTGGTTTGTCTTCAGCAAGACATTGATCTGACACATAATAATATAGGTCAGTACCTGCCTTCATAACACAAAAACTTTTTTAATTTTTTTTTCATTCTGAAGAACTCACACGTGACTGTATATGTTGATTTTTAAATCTGATCACAGTGTTTGACTAATAATTCTAGATAAATATGATTGCTCTTGATTGCAAAATAGTTACACTTACAATCACCAATACTTATAATATCCAGTCTAGCATGGGAGCAGAAACATGTATGTTTACTTAACTGTTTTGTAGTTGTTCGTTTGCATCTTGTTGTTGTGATGTAATGTCTTCTTTTCCATCTGGAGTTGACTGTTCATGTTAAATTTGATTATTAAATTATTAAATCAGTCTTTGTTGAGGTAATTTTGTAAATAAGATTTCCAGAAAGAAGTGTCTGCAGGCAAGTTCGCTCTGCAATTATTTGAATATTTAAGAGTTGAAGTCCCAGAGGTGAAGCAGACATTTATTTGGCACCAAATCTCTGCACAAAATGCAATTTTAAAAAAAATTTAAAAAAATATTTTTTGCTCAGCTGCAGACTTACTTTAGTGTCAAAGACTGTAGCTTCTGTGGATGGAATGTAGGCATCAGTTAACAGTTACTCAGTTAACTGGTACAGAGAAAACAAAAACTCACAGTTCTGTAGAAAAGTCCTTAGGTAGCATTCACAATGCCACTATTGTGAAGTCTATTGATTTTTATTTTAGTATTCTATGGGTTTTGATAAGTATATCTTAGTATTCTGTGTTTTTAATAGGTATATCTAACTATATGAAATGTTGCTAAATGCACTGGTTTTAGTATGACTTTTTTAATTGGGAAAAAATGAATCAGTCAATCTACATTAAATAATTTAGAAAAAAAATCTTGTGAAATAGTATGGTCTCTACAATGATATAGAAACTTCCTTGTATTCTATGAAAATAGTTACGATGTAAGATAGTATAAAAATAATTCATTAATAATTTATAATTACTAAGACTAATTGTTCACTTTATAAGTGCAGGTAAATTTAGAATCAGTGTATCAGGAAAAACTGCATTTATGTTGTGGTGTAAGGCTATAGTGGAAGATTTTCCTGGTTTTCTGTTTCTCCTTTTTAAAATATAATTCTAGCCTTTTGAATTGCAGTATTGCAATACACTTCTGTTCGATATTAGACATTGAGAGTGGTATTTCTGTCTCTTTGCTCTCTTTCCTTTTTCCTTTTCTGTGGTGTGTGTGTATGTGCTTATATGCAAAGAAACGTACCCCTGCACCATCTCCCTGAATCTTTGGGCTTTCCAGGTAGCAGGAAGACTATATACCAGTTAGATGTGTTTATTATGAGATTGCAATCGGATACTGAAGGCTGTGACTGGGAGCTGAGGAATACCCCCTAAACTGAATTAATAGATTTTGTGTGTGTTTGCATGCAGTGTTTCAGTAGTTGCATTTGCAAAACTCTTTAAGTTAGGCCATCAGTTTTGCTTAAAGGTGGTAGTGTGCCTATGTCCTATGCAGAGCATTCATAAAAATGTATCCAATTAGCTTTTAAAGTGGATTAGTTACATAGTGTTATCATCTTGTATAGATACCAGTATTAAAAAGTAATTTACTTCTCAAGCTAGTTAAAATAAGCCCACTGAAGACTACCGAAATTCATAATGAGAGTGTTCACACTGGGATTTTATTTGAATCCACATTAAATTAATTTGCACTGGTTTTAGAACTACTTCTTCCTAAGGAATGAAGGCATGAGATAAACGTGCTTTGAGGTCCCTATGTAGAAGACAGAAAAGTCTCAGATAATGTGTAGTGATCTGCAAGACTATGTGATTCATAGCTAATCTGCAGAACCTTACAAACAGTGGGTTTTCAGTCTGACTTAAGAGTTATTATATCCTTATGTCTCAGGGATATTTCCATACTGTCTTTGATTACTTGCAACTGCATCTGACAGGCATATCAAAGCTTAGAAAAAATCACATACTCTGAAATCACTATAATCAGTGATCTTAGAATGTTTCACAAATTATAAGGCAAGCTCATATTTAAGAATTTTCCACTCAAATAATTGCAGAAGCCTAAAAGTCCTGTTACTAAGGTATATATTGTGAGTCACACACCTGCAAATATGCTGTGTTTTAATTTGAATTTACTCATACAAGCTTTAAGGAAGATAGTAATTGGAAAGACAATTTCATTTAGAGATGATGTATTTTGTATCTTGGTCATAAAAATGAACTCTCGTGTGGCAAATCTGTGAAGCAAATGTTAAAAATTAAATCTAGTTTAACCATTCTTCAGCTATTTATACTTCAGTTTCTTGCAAAGATCTTTTCTAAACAGTAAATTTTTAGGGATATTTTGCATTTTTCTGAATGGCAGCATTCAAATTTTCTTGCGATACACATGAACAGGCATATATAGGCACAGGTCTACCACTTTCCTTTCTTTGTTATTATTTTAGCTGTTGTATGCAATATTTCATTTAAGAGAGACATTATTAAGGTGGTGAATAGTTCTGTGCAGTGATATGCTTAACAGTAACCTTTACTCATAATGTGATATTGTCTGTATGTCTTATTTTGTTCAGCTTTCTCTGGCACTGATGAAGCCTAAGGCTGCTGTTTCTTTGAGTTGCTGATAATTTTTTATCTGATTTACTGACACATTTAGTTGAAATCCGACACAGCCCTTAGGCTGGGCATGGATTTAATTTAAAAAGTATCAAAGGTTTGCACTGTGTGCTGTTTAATCATCATGTTTATCAGGCAAAGAAAAATTACTGGAAGGACCATAGGGAGAGGGTTATCTTAAGGAGCAGTAACTTGGGAAATTGATAATAACTCTGAGGTAATTTACAGCTAACTTTTATGTTCATTAATATAACATTTCTCACTAATAGTTACAGTGCATGTAATACACTAATTAAACTGATAACATTATCACTGATTTTCTTTTTTGCTGAACTCCGAGAGGGTCAAGTAAAGACATTAAAATGTGAAATTAAAGAAAACCTCTGTACAAATACTACTGCAGTAAATTTTTTACTTACAAGTAGAATACTTCTACTAGTATTGTATGCTACAATGCATATATAGATGTTTCCTCAAAATAGGCAATATCCTTAATTGAATTTCAGTCACTGAAATAAAAAAAATCAAAATTGAAACAAGAGTCTGCTGTTATAAACTAATCTTAAATTTCTGTTTATATTTTACTTTAGCTGTGATGTAGTATGTTAGAATTGTACATTGGTATAACAAAGCCACCTTAACAACTGCATAACAGTAAGCATATCCATTGCAGTGATGTTCTGGAGCTTATGCAAAAATGTTAAATTTCTTATAGTATTTTCTGCAGGAAATGCAGCTAAAAGTAATTTCTGATATGCAAAGAGCGGCAATTTTGAATTTAGCAATTCATTAAACTGTTTAAAATAATAAATAACTTTAAAATGCTTTAAACATAAATTGTACATTTTAGTACAGTTACATTTGCAAAGATCAATTTGGTATTCTAACACAATTGTTCATGAAGATTATTTTTCTTGTCCTGTGAACAGGAATATATTAATGGTTATAACAAGATGTACAATAGTGGTGTAATTTCACTTACAGTTAAAACATAGCTAATAATTATCTTAGGTACATAAAAAAAAAGCTACTAAAAACTTTGTGTTATTTAGTTGCTTTTTAAAAGTTTATTTTTATACCTGCCTTTTGAAATTAGTAGTTTTAGTAGTTCTGAAGGGGAAAAATAAGTTCTAAGATGTCATATGAAAAATAAAAAGTTTGTTAGCATCTGTATACATCTGTGTTTAGCATCTCTTTTTTTGTGTGTATTTCATACATTGTATTGTCATACTTTGTGACAGAGTATACTATACTGTAAAAGTGCTCTCTGTATTATCCAAATATTTCAGAGAAGCAATTTATTTTTATTTTAGACAAGCCTATTGCACTAGCAACATACTAGTAAAGTTTTGCATAGTTTAAATAATCTCATAAATTTACAGTACATGATATTTTTTATAATAATAATAAAAAAAAGAAACACCCAAACAACCCAAGGAAAAAGCACACCCTTCTTTATTAACTTTCTCAGACATTTTTCTGTCCTCTGTTACTTTTTATATGATAGAGCATCTAACATCTTCCCTTCTGAATTTCCCAAAATTCACTTCCTTGGCTTTTTAGTTCAGTGCAGATCCCTGATATTTTGCCTGCAGATGTCAGCTTGCTTTACACGTGCAGTTTTGTTAACACGCTTTTTATGGGACCAAACCTGATCAGATTCCACGTTAAAAGGTGAAGGCACTATTGATTCTGGGGTGGATTCTCTCCTAACCATAATCAACTCTAAGTCAAACAAAAATGCTGTCTGTTTGCAAGATGTCCAATAACTCTTTCAATACCAAAGAGTAAATCCAGTGAGGAACAAGTTTTCAGTTAGTACTCTTTGCGTGCTTCAAGTGCTGAGCTGCATACACTGTGTGGCAAGGCTTTATGTAAACTTTGTCCAGTTGAGGAGTTTATGAAGGAAGTTAGACTGTAGTTTTTTCTGTTCCACCTCATAGTCCATCCTTCTTCCTTTCAAATCTTCTTATTTCTTGAATTTGTGCCACTCTAGCCTTGATTTGTTGAGCTGGACAAAATGGGGGGATTGAATTTATTACATTTCATGGTATGTAAGTATATTAACTAGTTCTCCCATTTCAAAGCATGTGTTAAGTATATTGATGTTTCTCCTTGTGGAATCTGCTGTCTCGAAATTTATATTTGCTCTTTACCATCAGAAGAACTAAATGAAAAGTGATGATGGTGAATAACTTGCTGTGAGAATTCTTTAAACACAAACGCTAACCACAAGTGCAAAATGATACTATCTACTGCCATTTCAAAAGATGTTTAAACCTTATGTATTATCAAAGGAAATAAACTAGAATAAGTGCAGACAATCTTGTATGTTATTATTTAAATCAGATTTAATGTAGGTTTTAAGCAAGCAGCCAATGACAGTCAATTTGTCAGAATTTGAAAAACAGAACAAATAAAAAATATTTTTATGGCTCTGTGAGCTTATTAAAAAAAAGTCAGTTGCCATCTTCATGGAGGAACAGGAGATTCTGTAAATCTGTATATTTGGGAAATTACAAATTAAAGTCCTACAGGTTTCACTGCATATTTGTTTATTATAAGGATACATTTTTTTTAAAGTTTGTTATATAGTTACTTTTGCATCTCTGATCCACCTATTTATTTCCTGTTCTTAGAGAAAGAAGACTAAATATGATGGAAATATATATAATGGAGTACAATGATCTGCAATGCATTGCAATAAATATTATCATCCTATAACGTCTTATTGGTTTTGATAAGAAATGTGTGTGTTATAAAACAGGTTGCTCAGAAAAGTTGTGGATGCCTCATCATTGGAAATGTTCAAGACCAGTCTGTGTGGGCTTTCAGCAGTCTAATCTAGTGGAAGGTGACCCTGCCCATGGATGAGGGTATTGGGCTAGATGATCTTTAAGTTCCTTTACAACTCAAACCATTCCATGATTCTTTCATAAAAGAATGTGGAAAACTGTGTATGATATGTGTATCTATGTAGCCATGGAGATTAATCTAGTTTCACTACAGTATAATTTTGAATAACACACCTTCCGCATATTTTTATTGATAAACTGGAAATGAATTTTAAATTTAGTACCTCATCAGGCAAAGATGGATTTGATTTTGAAATTTGTAACAATGGTGTCGTTTCACTTGGGCTGCGATTCAGGTAAATCATTTACCAAGACTGACAAGGATAATGGCTTATTCTTTGTTCCCCACCTTGGCTGGGCAGCTGATGTGCATGTTACAGTCAGAATTGTTCCCACCTTTACCATACAATGCTTACTGGTATGGTCAGGGAGGCTTCACCACCCAACTGATACACTTCACTGCTCATCTTGCTCATTCATGGCTTAGCAGGAGCTCACGAGATCATAGAGCAGGCTCAAGGAGAAAGGTGTAGAGTGGGATGCATGTGTATATAGCTGAAAACTTTGTGGTGAAATTTTGCACCAAACTTCACAGGATTGCAGTCTAATTGAGCAGGTCCAGAAAGTCAGTCATATGTTGTAGTTACGATCAATCTTGGTTAAAAGAGGAAAACAACTTTTACTGAAGTCTAAGTGGAGCAAATTTTAGGGAAATAAAGTAAACTCAACATGTTGATTGGGACTTAAGCAACTTAGAAATGCAAGAGCTCACAAAATATTGGAACTGTGCATTTTCAAATATTGCATTCTCAGTGTGTTTACGAGAAAACAAAAAGTGCTGTTTGTTGGCTTAGGTAATTGAAATGAAACAGAGAAAATGTGACTTGGAAAAATTGTTTTTTAGCAGAAATTTTAAAAGGTGATGTTGAGTTAGTTGCCTGTGAGTTTTCTTGTTCTGGTGTCAGGATAAAAAGATTCATCTCCCAGCCTCTTTCCTGCGTACAGTGACAAATGCCAGCAGTTTAATTAATTGTCATGATTGTATGTTGCTGATAATTATTTTTAGGTGAGATAGCTAATACCTCACTTATAGTGAAAAGCTGGAAGGAATTTTCAGCATGTCAGGAAAACTTTAGGATAATCTGTTAAATCCAATAGTTTTCAGTTACCTTGGTTATTTCTCAGTAAAATGGTACTTGATTTGAGTAATTTACTGTGTTAGACCATTTAGTAGTTCAGCTGAGCTGCTCTCTTCTGTGCAAGATCTGCATTCCAGCCTACTCAGTTCCATGTACTGGACACGGGAATAAAAAATATTATTGGCTGGTTCTGCTAGTGGAGATACTGAATCTCTACAGCTTAAATCATCATATACTGCTGTCATTAATATTCCATGTCTCTTTTCAGGACAAAGAAGGAGTGGAGGGTGTATCTGTGGGAGCCATTCTTTCTGACTATCAGAGAGTTCGAGTTGAAGATGTGTAAGAAAATATTAATCTTTTTTAATATACATATTTGGAAAAGTACTTGTCTGCTTTCTAACTCAAATTTGGAGCAGAGGCAGTTGCCTTATTTCTCATATTCTATGACATTCAATGCACTCAGTTGGTTAATATAGGTATCTCTTTTCTTTTTCTCTTTTTTTTTCCCCTAAACCCATGTGTTCATTAGTAAAAATCTAGAGGGACTATACCAGATTTTTTGATTGTTTTTCAGGTCTCTCTCTGGATCTGTTGAAAATACTCAGAGTTTTGATATGAAAATAGTTGAGTAGGTTCAGATCCTTGATTCCAACAGAAAGCTTGCTCAGTTTGAATTACTACAGTACTGTGGTCAAGTACCTCTATTTTTCACCAGAGTTTTAATATAGAGGAACATCCTGTTATCAGGAATTAAATGGAGAGAATCCTTATGTGCATATCTTCCCTTAATTCCTTGAAATCTGTAATCTGTTATCATTAATCAGGAGCTTTGATTTGTCATTTCTACTGTGCACACTCTAAAGTTGAGATAGGTTGTAATTCTTTTAAGAGTCTTAATTAAAAAAGGGAATTATGTGATGGAAATTGTGTCTGTTATATAGGCCAATTCTTTTTTTTTTGTATTAGACTTAATGTTTATGCTGAAATATAAAAGAAAAATTATTTAAAGGTAGGAAAAGAAAAATTTTCATTCATTTTACATGAATCATGCTGTGTAAAAGCATAACACTTGGCTTTATACAATTTTTTGTTTGTTTTTAAGGTGCAGAAGGCTTAATCTTCAGCCTTTAGCTTACCTTTGGCGTTGGAACCAGGAAATGTTGCTTAAAGAAATTATATTATCTAACATTCAAGCCATAATCATAAAAGTGGCAGCTTTTGGTATGTATTCAGATTCTGAGCAATATTGTCTATTGAAACTTCTCATGGGCAAATCCACAACATAACAGAAAAACAAAAATTTTTTTCTATATTTTAGGATATGAAGTGTTAATATGAAGAAAATTTTAAAAAAATTACATGGCTCAGTAACAGTCATCATGTCTGAATAATTAATTTACCAAGATGCAATTCATTCTTAAGGGAGACATGGAAAAGCTGAAAAGTAATTTTTCCTAACGTATTTCCTCTTGTAATTTTTTGTTCTAGTTTGGTTTTGATTTGCAGTATAAAACATGCATAATTCAGTGGTTCACAGTATTGTCATTTATAGATGATGCAGACTGGTGACTAGACAATATTATAAAGCAAACGCAAAACTTTTAATAGAAGTACAAGAAGTTAATATTCAACAAGATGTAATTATGAGGCCAAAATATTTTGCATAACAACAGTCTTTGAGTTGGTAAAGCATAATAGCAAACAGAAATAATTCATCATTAATTCCAAAATGTGGTATTTACAGTAGTGTTGTTTAGCATATCAGAAAATCAACATCTTTTCATTGTCAGATATGTTAAATGAGGTTTGTATAATGAAGCAAATCAATACAAAAGATAACATATTTGTTTATTGCTTGAATGTAAAGATAAGGTCAGATGAAGTTTTATAGGAAGTGTTATGGAATGATGTGCTCTAAAAGCCAAAGGAGCAAATGAGAAACGTTAATGGTACAATGTATTAATTTCAAGCCTCTATGCAGTTTTCTGTTTAAGAGTATCAAATGAGTTTTTATGCCTAAAGTGTGACCAAAGGACCTTTTCTTTCTGGGTTGACTATAGATTTGTGGTCCACTCTACCAAAGAATGTATCATACAAGCGGTATCAGTGGTTAAAGCTGTATGTTTGAAAAGTAGTGTTGTGTAATCTTGCATTAGAAGTCCAGTGGTTGGTTTCTCTGGGCAGTGTTCCCATCAAATACCTAATGTCTGTCTCCCTCAAAGAATGCTTTATAATGAAGTAATTTCTCCTTAATTATTAATGAAGAATTGAATTATAATCCCTGTAGACTGGATGAATTCCATTACTTTTAAAAAATTAATTATTTTATTTATTTTATTTATTTATTCCTCTTTAGGTGATATAGTTTCTAACTAATTTTGACATTATCGCTATGACAGTCTTGATATATTGTTCTCTAGGATCTGCTAGGGCTGGTAGAAGGATTAGAATGATTAGAAATACCACATTCCCTCATTCACTTATGGGTAAAAAGCAGTGTAATTTAATAGCTTTTTCCTGAATTTTGAAAGGCCAGTTACAAATGCATAGGAATTAAATGCAATGTTTTCTACTATAAAACACTCGTTTCAAATTAACACTCAGAAAAAAAACCTAAAACATTTTTAAAATAATAGTTTTCAGGCCATGTAAAGGACATTTATATATTTCTGTTCTATTTCCATAAAATAGAATACTTTCATTGATTATGCTAACATGAAGAAAAAAAAAACATATGTAACATATGCTTTCACATCATAATTATTTTTTAAAGAAAATATAGGGTTTAAATAATAGATAAAACTATTTCCAAAGTAGACATCATTGATGACCTGTCTTATGCCTGATGCAAAATAAACTTGTCTTTTGTATTCTACAGTCTTAAAAAAACTTAAAATGAGCTAGTTAGTGCACAAAGAGTGCTTTTGTGGGCTATTCATTGTAAGAGAGAATACCATAAATACTTGTAGATTGCAATTAGATAGAAAATCACTCAGAGTTATTTTTCCTTTTTATTTTTTTGGCTACAGGTAAAAGAAAGATCTTATCAAAGTCAATTTCTCACCTGCCTCAGGCAGACATAATTAGATGTAAGCAAATTTAATGGAGCTTTTGTGCTCTGGGGCCATTCTGTAATGCTTTAATAATTGCATGCCTTATTAAAGTGGATTTAAGGTATGAAGGCTGTTTAACATATCAAGTGGCAAAGAAGATAAGATACAGTTTAACTTTTTGCCTCTTACATTAATAATCAAAGCTAAACTGCAATGAAAATATTTAAAATAACATATTTAAGAGTCTGAAGTGTAATGCGTCAGGTGATACATTGTACAGATCTTAATGCAAGAAGCAAATCTGTAACCCGAGCTTGACATTCCTCAGGGCTGGCCTACTTGTACACCCGCCTTGTCCTGTTTTCTATTAACTCAGGGCCAGTATTGACAGGGTAAAAGCCTGTCATTTTATGCAGAAAACACATAATTATGCAAGTAAATGAGCATTAGTTTAGTACATTTCCCTAAATCCACCATTACAAATTAATACCATAAACTTTGCCAGTAGCAAGAGTTTTCTATCTCAGAGTTGTGTGTTTTTCCAGATGGGATGCCAATTGCTCTCACTTTCATGCAAAAGAAGTATTGTTAGCAACCTTTTTCACATGCCTTCTGTTGATCTGTAAGTAGATCAGCTTTCTTTCTGATGAGAGAAAAACATTCCATGATCTAGCAGCAAACCTGAGCACTATATAGATATATATATATATACATATATATGTATATAAGCTACTCATGCATATTTATCCTCAGTGCCATTTTCTTGTTACTAAAGATGCCTTAACGATACAAGATACTTTTATCTTTGAAATATAGCTCTCTTCAGGGGAAATCCCAGAAAGTCAGAATGAGGTTACTCAGATAAAATTGAAGCCGGTATTGATTGTTTTTAACGTGTGTGTGCCTGAAATTCCAGTAATATCCATTGCTCATGTGAGACAGTGTAATAAAGCACAGTGTAATAGAACAGAGATGGGGACCCCTGGTGGCCTAGTGGTTAGCATGCAGGACTCTCACTGCTGCAACCACGGGTTCGAATCCCAAGTCCCCCGGGCAGATGGAGCTCGTTAGGCCTGTGAGGCCATCCATCTATGAGAAGGTCACTCTAAACAAACCTACGTCCTGAGGACCTCACTGCCATTGTCCAAGCTTGCTTGGCCCCGGCAGATGAACCTTAGGATTAAAGGGTGGGCTCAGTTCAGCGCAGGCTGTGTCTCACCTAAAAAATCCATTGCGCAGGCTGGAAAGGTAAAAGACCTTTCCCCAAATCTTCGTTCGCGAAGACTGGCCATTATTATTATTATAATAGAACAGAGATAGTGTAATATAACACAATAAGAAGAGGCATTTTTGATCTCCTTCCTCCCTGGATGTGTTTTACGGATTAATTTAACTTGCAGAGTATGCATATAACTTTAAATCTTGGTAACTTTATATACCAGTCTTACCTGTGCCACATTCTAAAGCAAATTGCTTCCTCTGCAGTACAGAGTGTAGTACACATGTGGAAGTGAGGAAAGTAGGAGGGTTACATTTGGAATGAATCTTTGAATTCCTCATAGAGTCATTCCTCAGTAAAACTTGAGCATCAAGTTTTTTTAGTTTTACTTTACTTATGTAGTTAATTGTATCTAAATCTTGTTAAGTATTAACACTAAAACTTAAGTGCACTAAAACTTAAGTGCCACTGTAGATTTTAAGAAGTGACAAATTTCAGTTCTCATATATATGAGAATATTTTATGTCATTCATTTAAAGCAGTTTGTCCTCAGTGATTCTAGTTTTTCTTGAAGTTTTAAGACTAGCATTTACATTCAGCAAGTTTTATAAGCTCACACTGACAGCTTGAGAATATGAGGGGGAAATTTCTTTTTCCATGTTTCAGATAAAATGAGAATATAAGACCAAATTTCTGTATTTTCTGGGATTAATAGGCATTATTACTTTATAAATTGCAGCTTCTTCCCAGTTTGGTTATAGTAAACTAATGATTTATTATTTAGTTAAATACCTTAAAAATTGTTATTATGAGATCAGATAATAGAAATAAGAAATTGAAAAAGAAAAACTCTTTCATGGTTAAACTGTGTTTCTAACTTCTAGATGCTCTTTGGACCAGAGGAGAGAAATAATACCATAGTGTTGTTCAACTGTTGGGCAATAATAAAAGCTGAAAATTTGAATCAGGACTGATTAGCTTGTGTCCTCAGCCTGCATAGGAAGTGGAGCTCTTTTATGGCATGGCTACATCCTTTATCTTGCAGGTCCAGCTGATATGAGTACTTACAGACATTCTACATGCTCAGCCATGGGTAGAGTTGAAATCACAGACTCTGAGCCTAAATTTTGAGATGGTGGGGTCCTAGTTACTTAGCCAGGCTGTTTCCCTCTGACAATGGAGTAGTGAGGGGAGTACTTAGGAAGCCATTGCCATCTCCTGTCTGGCAGGAAATCCTGAATTCCTTCTCTAAAATGAGCTGTCTGAAGCATATATATTTAACTTGAGTTTCCCTTGCTGTGAGAAGATCTTCACACTTGCCTCACATGGTCAAGAAAATTGGTATATTGCTGCTATTCATGGAGTCCTCTGAAAAGCTGATAGTTTAAGGATGCATATGTTTTTGTATATGAGTTTTTACCAAAAAGAATGATACTTCTCAGTATAATGAATCTATTATTTAAGCCTAATGACCTAGGTGTCTGTGTTATTGTTTGTTATTTGCGTGCCACTAGTGTACGGAAGGGAAGTCTTGACTGACTGAAATTGATAGCCATACTCTCATTAACTTTCAGAGAGGTAAGATTTGTGTATAAAGTAGTACATTTAAAAAGAACTAGCACCACCCAGTTCCAGGTTAAGCTCCTGAGGGTGGAATTTGGTGTTACAGATAAACTGATCCAATAGTAAGTTGCTGCCAAAAGGTCAATCTTTCCTTCCCACTGCTAGCTGACTCTTCCAAACCACAAGTCTCTGCTTGTTTCTGCCCCTCTAAAAGCTCCAGTGATTGTGTGGCTGCATCTGGTCTGCCTTTTTGTGAGTGCAGGAAACTTCCTCTGTAGAAGCCACTGCTGCATGGAGGACGAAACCCTCTCTTTCAATAGAAAGCTTATTACTAAATTGAGTTGTCTGTAATGTCAGATCATATCCTAAAGTAAAGTTGGTGGTTGTGAGTTTTGTCTGAGTGTATCGTCTGTGCAATGAAGAAGAGCAGTATTCTTTGAAAATATGTCTGTAGTTTTTAGTACTGAGCCAATTTAAAATCACTATTGAGAAAATTGAAGGTACTTCTTATATCATCACAGGTGAAGATACTTGTTTCCTCTAAATATATTTTAAAAAATTCTCAGACAATTCACAAACATAACAGAAGGAACTGAGTAACATTTTGTTTGGAAATCAATGTGAGATCCCATTTATTTATTTTTTTACACATTGTATAGTAAGGATTGTTTACTTACTTACTGCTAAGTAAACAAAACATTGGCATTATTCTTAGCTAGCTCAGCTTATTTAAAGGTGATTGGTCCATTGTTTTTTAATTTGGGCAGTTACCAGACACCTGAGCTGTAATAGAATCTATGACAGTCTTCACGATGTGTGGTCTTGATAACGTTTGTTTTTATTAATATGAAAAAGATTTAGAATTATAGAATCGTTAAGGTTTGAAAAGAACTCCAAGATCATCAAGTCCAACCTTCAACCAAATAGCACCATGTTTACTAAACCATATCGCAAAGTGCCACATTTACTTGTTTTCTAAACACTTAGTTCATTCTTTGAACACTTATTCTGTTTATCATAATTTGAAGTAAAACAGAAAATGACATAATATTTTTCCAATTTTAATGCTTGTCTATTCTGTTAGGGATAATTCTAAGAAGTAGCCTTAAACTTTTATTAGAAAAATTATTCCTGAGCAATGTTAAAGGATTATCTTTAACATATGATCACTTTTAATTAATTTTGGTTTTCATTTTTTTCAGATTATAAATTTGGTAGATTACCTACGATGTACCTCAGGAAAGATACTCTTATTAGTCTTATACCCTTTCTAAATCTTGTTTCCTAGCTAGCATATGGCATTGTCACTGAATTTTCAAACAAAGCTTCCAAATCTTAGTTGGCCCTTTAGAGTTTAAGTGTATTTGACACTTTTGCCCTAGGCTTGTTCCCTAATGTATTTGTCTACTGCCTCATTTATCTGCATCATTCATGTTATTTATAATAAAAGGTATCACACCTGTTTGTTCAACAGACATTGTATGCAAAGACTTGGGAACAATTATGAAACCACAGGAGTCATTTTAGCTAAGGCCATTTTCTTTTTCTGAGGGGGAAGATTCACATGGGAAAAGATAAACATAGATAAATAGGAATTGTATGTAAGACCAGAAATCAAACAAAAGTAGCTTGGGATTTAAGAAGAGTGTGATGCAAAATAGATGAGTAAAAGAAAAGAGAACTAGGAATGGACTTCAAGTAAAGAAAAGTTTTGATTCAGAGCAAAGTTAAAAGTTTAGGAAAATAAGATGATAAATTAATCTTTGCATTTGGAATGTTATTTTCTTTGATGCTTGTATATGAATGACACATACTTTGTTGCCACTGTAAGATCATGTTTTGGAAAGATATTTTAGTGCATATATAATGTATAAAGAAATGTTTAAAAATTAAGTGTGTTACAGGAAAAGAGGAAAAAAAGAAGAAATGAGATTTTGGATAAGTTGATTTAGGAACAAGTTAGAGAGAAATATGATTCCCTCTTTGGAAAATGGGAAGGATGTTGTTGTCATAACAGATGACAGGAGTTAGAAGGAAGAGTGAATGTGCCTGAAAACAAAAATAATTGAAAGTTGACATTATTGAGTGCAGTGCTTCTTAAGGAGATGTCAGAGACAAAGTAGGAGAAACGTGGATTAAGAATGGAAAGATTGCTTTGCACTTTGGGTACATCATATCATCTAAAGGAAATTTTGAATGAAAACAGCATTCTAAGAATGGACTATTAGGCATTTTAAGTGAAACAGGAAAGGAAGTAAGGGTTATAGTGAAAGAGACAGAAGAGAGCTGAAAAATAGTGGAAGAAAAAGAGCTTAGTAAGAGATGTCAAAAGCAGAAATAATCTTAACAAAATGAAAATCCAGAGGTAGAAGAGGTATATTGTTAATACTAGAATATTAGTCACTGCACTTTAGTGCTTGGTAAGATTTAAGTTCTAAATGCACATTTACTGTGCTCCTTAGAACCATCGATACTTGCTTTCCAGGTCGCTCTGAGTTGAAGTTTTACAGGACTTCTTGTTATAATCTGATCCTTTATTTCTGCTCTGGCCTTTAACCCTTTGCAGGTGATCTATTGATCTTCCCTGTCAGAAGTCTTTGTTCATCAGTTTGGGATTGTGACTTTTTAAAGTTTTATAACTTGCCTACATGGGGATGAATTTAATGAAAGTGATGCAAATTTTACCACTTACACCAGACCTCTTTCTCTGCGACTGAATGAAATTTCAATTATTTTCTTCAAAGCTTAATAGCATTAGAACTGTTCAAAGCATGAAATACCAGAATTTTTTAACAGGGACAAAGCAGCACACCCTTTTGTATTCACACTATGGTGCTAGATTGGTTGAACTATTTGAATGAAGTAGATTAATAAGCAAACAATGCTCTAAAGAAATTCTACTCGAAAAATTTATATCAGGAAAGTCATACATATGTGGCTGTATTAACTGAACCTGTAATAACTTTTAATTTAAGACTCTGAAATCCATTAAAAGTCCTGAGAGAAAGCTAACTGAGGCACTATTTCAAATGAGATGAACCATTTGTTGTCTAGAGTCTTGAATTTGACTAAAAGTAGTTTAATACTGTTATTAAGCAATTCTTCCACAATTTTTTAAACTACAAACATTTTAGAGATTTAAAAATCAGAGAAGAACCTTCTGAAATTCAGCAAGGGCAAATGCAGTGTTCTGCATCTGGGGAGGAATAACCCTGAGCACTGGTACAGGTTGGGGCTGACCTGCTGAAAAGCAGCTCTGCAGAGAAAGGCCTGGGGATCCTGGTGGACACCAAGCTGTCCAAGCCAGCAGTGTGCCCCTGTGGCTGAGCAGGCCAGTGAAATCCTGGGGTGCATCAGGAAGAGAATGGCCTGCAAGGGAGGTAATCCTGCCCCTCTGCTCAGCCCTGGTGAGGCCTCACTTGGAGTGCTGTGTCCAGTTCTGAGCTCCTCAGTACGAGAGACAGGGGTCCAGCAGAGGGCAAAAGAGATGACTGAGTGGAGCATCTTTCTTACGAGGAAAGGCTGAGGGAGTTGGGCCAGTTCAGGCTTGAGAAGAGACGACTGAGAGGGGACCTCATCAGTATGGAAAAGTATCTGAAGGGGAGGTGCCAGAAAGATGGAGCCAGGCTCTTCTTCATGGTACCAAGTAATAGAACAAGAGGCAGTGGGCAGAAACTGATGCACAGGAAGTTCCACCTGAATATGAGGAAGAACTTCCTAATCGTGTGGGTGACCAAGCATTGGAACAGATTGCCCAAACTGGAGATATATTCAAGAACCATCTGGATGCAATTCTGTGCAATGTGCTTTAGGATGACCCTGCTTGAGCACGGAGATTGGACCAGATGACCCACTGTGGTCCCTTCCAACCTGACCCATTCTGTAATTCTGTGATTTTGTAAAAGTATCTGCTTGAAAATATTGCCTTGTTATTTGATGAAACAATACAAAATTTCTTCAAAGACTTATTGAGGTTTCTGTTCCTAAAATGACAGAGCTAAATTGCTTTGAATCCTGGATCTAACTAGAACACAAACAACTTTGATGTTAAAAAAAAAAAATCACAAGAGATTATAGAAAAAATTAACATTGCTGCTGTGAAGACTTTTAGATCCTTTTACCTCTTAGAATTCTAAAATTTTGTGACATCAGACTAACCTAGTTTAGAACATACTTGATGAATGTTCGAGAAGGAAGATAAACTGAGGTCCTAATTAAACTGCACTGAAAATATATGCTAGAACCACGTCTAATAACTTTATCACTTAGCTTGGAAAGAGTTACTATATCTTCAGGTTCCATCGCTGTACAATTCTCACAGTGGATAAATTACCCCATAGGAAAAAAAAAGAAAAGAAGCATAAAAAAGCAAAAAAAGGAAAACAAGGGGGAAAAAGAAGTAGATACATAGTTGACTTGCATGAATTTTGCTCTTTTTTACAATAAATTAGAAGTATTTTCATCTCAAATCTTTTAGAGGTGCAGTAATACCCAGTATTTATTGCACTTTTCTTCATTTTTATAAAAAAAAATAAGCAGCTTGTGGCAGTTTGAGACCCCCAAAAATCCAATTTCCAAGTCCAAGCCCCCCTCCCACAATTTGCTTCAGTGTGAGAGTATGGTGGGAAGGGAATTATATTACAATTTATTACTTAAATAAATACTATAATACTACAATTCTAACTATCTCTCCTATGGTAAAGCAATATATTTACATTAGATCAAGTCCCTCCTTTCCCTCCAATAAAAGTTCAGAAGGGAAGAAGGAAAGATCCCACTTTCAGGGCAGCGGTGTCTCTCCTCTTCCAGGCAGCAGTCGTAGCTGGATTTGTCATAGCTGGAAAATCTCTCTCTCCATTACAATACAGGGGTTTTCTCTCACCCCTTGGCCCTTTGGCTCCAGCTGAAGGTCTCTCTCCTGTGGACTGCGAAGGCAGGGAGACAAGACTCCCTTCACCACGGTCATATCACGGAATGCATGACATCTCATGAAAGTCCCTTCCTTGAGGGGTTGAGTTCCCTCGAGTCAGAACGTTTAGGGCAGCTCTCAGTTCAGTCTTTGCCCCAAGCGTTCTACCAGAGCTCCTTTGCTCTGTCTCAATTGCCAACATGGCAGCAGGGGGGGCAAGGCCTTTTCCCTCGCATTCCGTCCTGGTCCAGCTCCAGAACGCCTCTGAGCTTCTCAGCTCCTCTCTCCGGCGCTGCTGCATTTCAGGACTCCCTTCAAATGGAAATCCACCCCCTCCTTCTAAGAGGGGTCTCCAAGGGTTTGGAGAAATAAAGCCAGGCACACCCCCAAACAGCCTGCGCTGAGCTTGGTCCTCTCTCTCTCTGTCAGATAGCTCTGCGTTTCTCAGCTTGGTTCCGTGCCATCTCTGCTGCTTGTTATCTCTTTTGGCTCTCGGCCACAGTTCTCTGTTCAGTACTGCTCCGCCACCGCTTTCAGTGTCTCTGGCTGTCCACTCACAGCAAGGAAACTTCCCCCAGCTCCTAGCTACCATACTTGGCCCAGTTTAACACTGTTCCAAGTTCCTGCAGCCCTCAGCTGGGGGCTGGGGGGCCTTGGCCCCCAGCGGGGCTCCTGGCCCCTCTCTCCTCGTGACCTAAAGCATGGCTACTTCTCTTCTTCCAGCTACATCATCTTCCTTCTTTTCCGGTCTGTTGCAATATATTGATTTCAAAGGAGTGAAATGTAGCTTCTGATTGGGCCCTACACCAAGAACACCACCCCCTCGGGGGTTACCACTTTTCTAACTCCAGGGGAAAACACTTTTTACCCCACAACATAGCTTTTACCATTTTTTTTTATGTTTTCAAGAAGGAAATTCAAGGAATCTATCCAGTTCACCAATCTTAACACAGCCTTTCATATGTGAAAGTTATGAGGAAGTTAAGAATCAACTATGAACCTGTCAAGTTCTGCTACCAGACAAAAAGTTCACTTCTCAGCTCTTCACAGAAATGAAATCTAAATATGATAACAGGAATAATTTGCCTCAAGGCAATTTAAGGTATAGGTTTACAATTCATGAATATCTGTGTGGCATGTGCATTTCTATTTGGTGAAGGTTATCAGACATTCCTGCACTCCTACAGAGTAAGCCTGTGTTACCAACTATTACTGTTATGTCTGGGCTTTTCCTGTGTTAATAAAAACATACTCTTATATTCTGCACTTCATCTTCCTTCTGAAAATCACTGATTTTTTATTGTTTACTTAGAAAGAAAAAGAAAAGAGCACATTTAAAGTAGAAGATTTTACCTTCAAAATTAGTTCTGTTTTCTCTGTTCGAGTTCTAAGATGGGTGGTTGCATTTATCCTATATATTCTTTGCTTTCTATACATATTTCTTTACCTTAGAGGTCCCATCACCTTATTGGTAACCCTGTTTTCTTTATGATAAAGAAACTGAGAAGAGAGATGAAGAGATTAGTTTTGGTTCCAGAAAACCGAAGTTTTTCATTACCTCTTATTCAAAATTCTAAATAATTCTGCTCTTGGTGAGCAGCCGATTAGTATCTTTCCAGAAACCTTATTGTGCATTGTATTGGCCTACATCATCAGAAGTTAAGTCTTTGTCCCTGACATTCGTAATGATGGCAGTTACTACTAATCTTATCAACAATATTTATCAAGAAGTCAGGAAAAAAAAGAGATCTTCAAATTGCTGTAACTTTAAAATAGGTTCCATTATTTTCTCCAAAAACCTATGCTAATTCTATGAATATGATATTTCAAGAAGATTATGATCATAATAGCAATATTGGAGATTTGTTTTTAACTTTATTTTATGGAAGAAGTCAGCGAGTAATAAGATTTACTTTTTGAATTGTAAGGTTGGTTAGTCGGGAAAGGATAGAGGTTTTTTCCCTGTTATCAACAGATAATACAGTTAACTCATATTTTATTGATGTATGTGTATGTGATAGTGATTCTTTTACAATCTGTTCATGTATTATGGGTTAGAGTTTGGTTCAATGTAACTTTTAGAAGAACTTTTATGTACCACCATTTTATGTACCACCATTTCTTAAAACCAATAGTTATGATTTATTTTTATTTATTTGACATTTTACTTAGAGGTAAAAATAGAATTTTTTATATTAAAAGACTTCCTTCAAAATCAAGACTATTTTGAAATTCTGAAAATGTATAAGACATATTCTTGTTAGTCAGATGAGGCTCTAATATGTGGATTTTTTTAGCTGAATGTAATACCATGAAAATGTAACATGGTTTTCTAATGGTCTTGATAACTGCAAATAATAACATGTAGTTACCCCTCAGGTGAGGGCTTTATACTACACTAATACGTATGTACAAAGTGAACCATTTAAAATACAGTTCCTTTGCATAACTTAACAGTAGTGAAATGCCTTTTACTAATGTTCTTTTTTTCACTACAGAACAAAGCCCTGAATTTCCTCCCCAATCTTTTTGACATTGCTGCAGTTACCTACAGCACTTGTCTTGTGGAATTGCATAAAAGCGTTCTGCAACCATGGTTGATGTCTTCAGGAAGGAGTTCTTCTCCTGGCAGTGGAGTTATCAGGAATTACAGATGGAGTAGAAATAATTTGGAAGTGATTATACCATTTGTGCTATCACTTACTGATTTTACAGTAAAACTAGTCTACAAAACTGGAGGTGAAAGCACAATTTGTTAAAAACAGCATTATCAAATCTTTTGAGATGTTTCTGTCGTCATGTGCTGGTCTGTCTCAAAGAAATAAAACCCCACTTGCTCTCTTGGCAGCACATAATAAATTGATGGATGTAGTTCAGTTGAGGAGTTAAAATGCATTGAAAATAATGGCTCATAACATTTTAGGGTTAACATTTATTCATAGATGATGCAATTAAATAAAACAGGCATTAACTTCAAGGTCAGTCAGTGAAGTAATAAAAGTGAATATTTTAATTGAATTGTAATTGCATCCCATTGATACATGCAAGTTAAGTAAAATAGATGTCAGTGCTGCAAACTATAGTTCCTAATTAATTTCTTAATTCTACATAGAGTCATCCAGGCCCTGGACCTTGTTGTTGGTTTATCCACCCTTCCAGCTTGCTTCACATCTAGTTATATTGAGGAAAAATTTGGAGGTTGTAGTACTAAGAATTTACAATACATTGTTTTTCTCTTTAGTCTAAGCCATTTCAGGAATCTGAATCAATCTACTCCTTTGTTTAAAGAAAAAACAAATAGAACCATGTACCAATAGTACCAAATAGAACTATGGATTTATAATAAGTTTTTTAAGTGTGGTTCTAGATACTTCATTATACTAATTGTAGCAGCAGATGTACAGCTGTATCTGTGCATGCATACTATTAGAGATTTGAGATGCGGATTACTGGTTCTGCAAATTACAGGTTACATTAGTTCTTGATGCCTTTACCAGGTAAGGCAATCTCTATTCAATCATAATACACACCTATTGAAAACTGAAATAATATTTTTCAAAAGAGAGACAAGCTGTCCAGAAATAGAATTCTGCTGAGAAACAGAAAGGATGCATTGTACTTCCACAGATTTTCGTGTAAGTGTGGGATATTACTAAAGAGTTTTTTAGTGTATACACAGATAATTTATTTCTATTTCGTAAACTATTTATATCATAGTTTCTTTTGAATTATTGTTTTGTATTCATTAGGAGACAGAACAGCAGGTATATCTGTGATATCAAAGAGAACTTTGTGAAAGAAATAATATGTTAGTGTGTCTGATTCTGACAACTTTTTCCCTTCTCACATGCTTGTAAACCTTGGTTTAAATTTAAAGGAAGTGAACTTGATTTTATCAAGTAGAGGGGGATTACTTATATTAGAAAAGTAATTATGTTAAGGAAGACTGTTAATATAAATGTGTGAAATGAGTACTCTAATATGGTACTCATTTGTTTATTTTAAGAGAAATTGCTTATTTGGCCTATTTCATTACAATCAAAGACATAATGCTAAACTGATGTAAATTGGAAGAGATCACCAGAATCATTTGGACTTTTGAAATTGAATGAATATATTTCAAAATTATTTCCATGAGAATAAATTATTATTATTGTATATCTAGCACACACAGTTTAGTCTGTTAATAAAAAGCAATAAACCAATATGAAAAAGGAATAGAGGGGGGGAAAACCCTCAGTCTTCTTTCACTTTAATTATTAAGCAGTTCTAAAAGCATTCCCCTAGATAGTAAGGGAATTTTTAATGTGCATTAATGAAATATTTTAAAACTTTCCTAGTGTTTTGAAATCTCATTCACTCTAACTTGTTTTAATTTCACTGGAATTTAAATATACCAAGATCATGATTGTAAAAATTAAGACATATCAGCTATTTTAGCTCACAAATGCCTTTATATAATAGTGTACTGAACATTTATGGAACAGCTTTCATCATCAATGATCTAAAGTGCTTTGCAAGGTACATACTTCAGAAATTGCTTCTGAATTGAGTCATTCTGGTGGCAGCTATTTAATGATACCTATTATTGTATAAAGCAGTAGAGTAGGAAGAAATGGGCAAGTGTTTCTATCACTACCAGAAAAAAGTACAAACCACGATAACTAAGAGTAGTAAAAATGTAATAACTGAAAATTTTCCAGTGTTCCTTCACTTTCACAAGTTATCATTTTGTTTTTTCTCATTTAGTTCACATGGTATGACTTTTTGACCACTTAGTGTCAAATCCAGCTAGCATACTTATTTGGTGGAAGATGTCAGCTCTTGAAACAGTTGTTCCTGGATGTTTTTTATCGCACTACTGATTTCTGCCAATTATTTGATTTATCCCTGAGAAGTGACCATTAACTGCCATGAGTTGGCCAAACTCAAAAAGTCAGAAAGCTGAAACAAGAATACAGAAGAGCAAGTTAGAGTAGCTATCAAATGTTAATAGGGCTTACATTTTCACAAAGAAAAATAAATCAAAATGTAGACATCATACACAATATTTTGTGGTGGATCAAAAGGTACAACATTCAAAATGTTCTGTAAGTCTGAGTTTTCTTTGTATCTCCATCCTTTTTAATCTTAAATATTTGTATGTGGGTAATACACACAGAGAATGTGATATGGCAGAAAAATATGGAAAATACTCTGTGTCTCTTTCAGTTGCAGGAACTATAAAAAAATTAACTTGTATTTGAATTAAGTAGATATCTACAAAGGTAACTTCTAGCTCAAAGAGGTAATATCTGTTGCTATTTTTATTACCATGGACCTGTGTGTTTACTTCACTGGTTAATGAAATTTCTAAGAAAGGAAAACAATAGCTTTTGCAGTCGACATGTAGTGAAGTGGTAGTGGGCTTTATTTTTCCACAAAGATGGAAACTAGTTGCCCAGAGGGGATAAGAGAAAGTTCTGACTAAGTGTGTTTTCTTTAGGATAGAAATTATTTTAGATACTGTAGAGTTTCTAAGGGAGACGTCCTATATTTAAAAAAAAAAAAGCCTTTCTTGATGTCATAACAGTATTTCATAAGAAATATTTTTACTCTTTTGGGGTTTTTTGCAGGTTTGGATCCAGATAAGCATCTAGGAAAAACTCTAGATCAAATGGAGCCTATTCTTTTAGAGGTGAGTATTACTTAAAGGATACTCATACAGGTAAAGTTGCAATAAAAAAGTAACACAGGTAGAAATTCAGTAAAATTAAGCTAATAAAAATTTACTTTCAGAAATTTGGTGCTAACCCAAAGCTTATCTTTGTACATAGAATATAAGCCTCTGATATGCACTTTCAATATGAAAAACATTATTTCTTGACATAGTTCACAAATGGTCTTTAAAACAAACTATAGGCAAGGAACCTCAGTATTGCAGGAACACTACTTGTATGTCAATATGATAAAGCTAAATAATTGCAAGGAAGTTGGAGATTTTTCACAGCAAGAAATGGTAGTGGCAAAATCACAGGTGATAAAGAACATCCCCAAAGATATCTCTATCTGGAGTTTTCCTACCATTTACATAATCAGACTGCATAAAGTAGGGCCTTTCAAAAATTAAATAAGAGGTTTATTCCTGAGGATGTACTTAATTGTGTGCAAAGGGTTATGTAGCCCGAAAAGCAGGAAAATGCTTGTAAGCAGAGCTAATAGACTTATTTAAAGAAAAATTATTTAACTAGGGAAAAGGAAAAAGACTAGATTTTGTACTTGAGTCTTCTTTGAGTTTGATGTAGAAGCAGCAAACATCAAGCTAAGTAAAGTTTAAGAATAATGGTTCTGAAAGCATGTTTTTATATATTATCTGTAAGAATGCCAGTTTACCAGAATTCCTTGTCCTTGAACCTGTTAAAAACCCACAACTATTTTCTTGTTTGGCTATTAAGAGAGTCTTGATATAACTTTCATCAGTGTAGGCTGTCTGAATTTCCACAAAATGATCTTCTAAAAATACTTTTCATTCTTAATCTGGATAGTTACCATTCAGCCTGGCTTCATAAGTTATTTTTCTGGAACACTAAAGGGCATGGCAAATTTGCAGAAGAGAAAGGGAAAGTAACCAGATTTTGTTAGGAACTTTAAAAATCTCTTTTGCTACTGAAAGACAGTGGAGTTACATAGCAATTATATCTTGAGTTTAACTCCATTTTTTTAGTTATTTGCACGGCTGGAGAGAAGAAGATAGATAATAGATACTTGGCAAACTGAAGAGGAAGAATTAAGGTCCATAACATTCAAATAACCTTACTTGAAGAGATTATGTTGGTTTGTTCTTAGCTTGAGGTTTGTTGCTTCAGAGCTGGAGGATCTGACCATAACTCTTCCCCTCCCCCTCCCCTCCGCTATGTAAACTGTTTGATATAAAGAGCCCATTCTTTATCTATTTTTTGTGAGTCTTTCTTTACTTAGTTCTTTAGATCATCTCAACTACAGCAAAAATTCAAGAATACCAGGCACTAGGAAGGAAAGGTGTTTTCTCCTGCTCCAGAATAAGGGAAGGAAGGAAAGTAGGGAATTAAATGTCTTCCTTGTAGTACAGGTAAAAAAGCAGTGGCAGAGACATACAGTAGGAGTACACAAACATAAGTGTACTTTAACTATATATAAAATATTTTTGATATTTTGCCAACAGCAGACATTTTATTTCAAGGAGTGATAAAAAAGTTACACTTAAACCAGTAAATAATTGCTAAATCTAGGGATATCTGTAAGATACAAGAATAGTTAAAAGAGAGAGTGGATTTATCCTGGAAAATAGAGATTGAATTTCTACAGGAAAAGGAAGGAAGAGGGAATGAGTTCACTACTTCAAGCATCACTGAACTTTTGGATTAGGTAATGTAATCTAATTGAACACTGAGCTAACTTTGGTTTTGGAAGCTGTATTAGCATGGCTGTTTGCCTCAGCTAATGAGCCACTAAGAACCAGAGACCACAATGTTCAGTTCACCACTCATGATCACGGTTAGACTGCTTCCAGCAGCCTGACTGCTAAGTTGACATTGCACTGCATGAACATGGTGCACTTCAGACTTGGTTGCAATTCACATTTGTGTCATAGGCTGACTCTGACACTGAAATGCTATATAGTGCTTTTCCATTGCTGTGGAAAAGCAGTTGTACTGACTTGTGAAGTCACGTTCTGTGGGCACTGTAGAAGTGACCACTGATTGATAAATTTGCAGAAATGGAAGATCTTTGGAGTCCCATATAAATAATACATAGTTTAAGAATATTTATGTGCTCCTCCCCTGGTTTGTTGCTGCATATCACTAAAGCAAAGTTTCTGTTTCTCAGAGCACTCTTTCTTTAAAATCTTATTAAATGACAGTTATGGAAATATAAAATTTTATAATCATGAAACAATGAACAACTTACTGTTGAATAGATTTAACAGAAGCATCAACATTGCTGTAATATCAGTTCCATACTGCTCAGTCACATTTGGATAAATTAATACTTATGTGGGACAAGTTATGTAAGCCAAAAGGAGGAAAGTACTGTCCCTACATTCACAGAAAGCTCCTGTTACCAAAATTCAAGTTGCAACTTCACTGGGGTTCAGATGGATAGCTACTCACCTCAGTTGAATCAGCAGTTTTGACTTTCTTTAAAACTGTAGCAGCAAGTATCACAATTTTAGTTGTGCTAATAAGAAGTATTCTTTTGCATTTGATGTCACCATCCTTAATTTTAAAAAGAAAATAATAAACTATGAAATCCAAAGCTACCTGGTATTTTCCGTGAATTGAATGTATTCTTCATAGTGTTTGGTGGCTCAGTGGAAGTGATTCTTACTTACTTGGTTTCACTAAAATTATTACTGTCGTGGCTTAATCTCAAACCCCATATTTGCAGGTTTTATCTGTTATTGATACAACAATAAAAAGAGCAATGACTGCGTAGCTTAAGGTGTTGAAGTATGGAATCCTGACCCTGCTTGCAATTGCTTGTCAGACCATTGTAGGGGAGACTGCACAACTGATTATTTGTTCATTTAGCTGTTTCTTGTGTATGTGCATGCTGTGAAAATCAAAGCCAGTACAAATAAATGGTTTTTATTGGATACTTAGTTGGCTTTAAGGTCTAATAAAACCAAATCATTAAGTATAAACTAAAGAGAAATACTTAGGTTTATGATATGAAAAATACCCTTTTGCAAACTAGTGAAGTCTTGATCATCAGAAGTTCTGGCAGACAGAATGTTCTATCACTGGTGTCCAGAGAGAAGAGATCAGTGCCTGTCCCTCCTCTTCCCCTCATGAGGAAGTTGTAACTGCAATGAGGTCTCCCCTCAGTCTCCTCTTCTTCAGGCTGAACGGACCAAGTGACCTCATCCTCTCCTCATATGACTTCCCCTCAAGGCCCTTTACCATCCTTGTTGCCCTCCTTTGGAAGCTCTTTAGTGGCTTAATGTCTTTCTAATTTTGTGGTGCCCAAAACTGCACACAATATTCAAGGTGAGGCTGCACCGATGCAGAGCAAAGTGGGACAATCCCCTCCCTTGACCAGCTGGCGATGCTTTGCCTGATGCTCCGCAGGACGTGGTTGCCCTTTGATTCTTACCCAGAGGCTCTCGACTGTGCCATTGCCAGCTGGGAGCTCCAAACATTCTAACCCTTCTATTACATACAGTGCCACCCCTCCACCTCTTCTGCCCTGCCTATCCCTCCTGAAGAGCCTGTAATCATCCAACAGGGCACTCCAGTTCCAGGTCTCATCAACTCACCAGATTTCACTTATGCCAGTTATGTCAAATCTCTGGGACTTGGCCAAAACCTTGAGCTCCTCTTGTTTGTTCTTCATGCTGCATGTGTTGGTGTAGAAACATTTCAGGTGTGGTACATTGTAGCCCATACCTTATAAAGTAGATTGAGGGATCCCATTAGTGCTGGTTTTCTCAAGTTTTTGCACACCATCCCATCGCTCATCACTGGTGGTCTAGTTTAAAGCTCTGTCAACAAGCCCCACTAGCTCCTGATCTAGAACTCCTTTTCCCCTTAACCCAATAGGTGCATCCTGTCAGGTCTCAGTAGATCATGTGTTGAGTAGATCATCCCGTAGTCAAAAAACCCAAAAGTTTTCCAAGTACACCAACCTTGGAGCCAAAGATCATTGATACTGAGCCACAACATATATGGCATGTTGAGTAATTTTGGATTTGTAGGGAGTATCTTTTACTTTTAGCCTGTGTTCAAAAAGTTCAACCTCTCTGGTACTACATATCAGGAAATAGAACTTAACTTTTTTTTGTTGTTGTTTTTAATTGTACTAAAAGTTTACCTTAAGGAACAGGCAGTGAGACCAGAGTTGACTTGTGTTACTATAAAGTGCCCGTTACAGTTTGTCTTTTGGATATATAAGAAATAAAAATGAAATAATAGTTTTATTTTTAGAAAAAAATCTCTGGTTGAGGCATTATAAGAGGTATGTTAATGTTAATTAGAAAAAACCCACAACAAACAAATAAATCCACAACTCACAAGTTCAAAAATATATATTATCACCTAAATTTTCAGTCTTCTTATTTACATTAGTTTATGTGTACAGTAGAAATTATAATAATTACTGACATAGAGGTGAGGTATTTTGGTGCTGTAGTAGCAGACAAATGGATAACTAATGAGTGGGAAAAACTTTTTGCAGACATTTTTCTACTACGTACAGGATGTTGAACTTATGAGCACAATGATGATCTGCCACATACTTTTAGCAGGAGTGAATTTTACTGGCTCAGGACATTGGCATTGCGGAAAGGAGAGTTTTTGAATTGTAGCTTTTTTCTAAATTATAGGTCTTTCATTAATTATTGAGGAGTGGTTGCTAGATAATTTCTAAATTATTAAATTGCTTTCATGTCCCAGTGTTTCCTCTGTAACAGGAGTCTTAGCTTTTTACAGTAAAGAATTTTCTGGCAACTTGCGAAATCTTAGAGGATGCTTCCACTCTCTGTAGAATTCATTAACAGAATGGTAAATGGATGTTATGGTTACATTTGTCCATACTTCTAGCTCTGCTAATAGACAATAGGAAAATGTTTGTTTATATGCTTGCCTCAGAAGTTGATGAGAATATCTTGATGTAAAGAGCATTTCTGTAGTTACAAGAATTTACTAAGTATTACAATTTCTGTCTGGGAAGAAAGTGTTCACTTAAAAAAGGAATCACTTCATATATTTATCTTTGATTACTGAAGTTAAGTGAGAAAATCAGTTTTAATCCCTATGTTTTCTTCCCAAGATAGGACGAGACTGTTCTTTGGTTAATGTTTGGGCTAGTCGTTTATATACGTTGTGTCTATTCAGTACTTAAGATAAATTTTGTGTAGTCTACAAGACGTTTTCTTCATATACTTCTTTTGGATTCTGAATTAGACTTGCATTACTTGCAATTAGTTAAGTGTAATTTGTAAAATTGCAGTTTTCTGGCTCATCTGAACTAGAAGGCAGATTTAGCAATCATAAAATTTATATTAGAGTCCAAGCTGTCATATTGTTATGAATGTGGCATCCAATTTGCAAAACAAAATAATTTGTCTTAAAAAAAGTTAATATTCTAAATGACTAAAAGACACAGTTCTGATGTCATTGATGACATTTTAAAAATATTGCTGACTTTGTTAAATGAACATTAAGAATCTGTTCTATGAGCAGCTGGATATCCTCTGTTCCTGCTGACATTTGTGGGAACTGAAAATCCTTTAGCACCTTTTATAATTGGTGTCAAGAATTATGCTGAAGCCAGTGACATTGCAAATGAGGATATCTCACAACAAAGATAGGAAATAGTATCACATCTTTTGAGTATTCAATGTTAATTTGCCAATAATTATTCTAGACACGAATGTTTACAAGCAGAGCTACCAATTTTGAAAGTGACTTGGAAACGGTCATTCCTAGTATTCACCGTGGAAAGATTAGATTTAGAAAGATCTTTCCTGGTTTTCTCTCTTTCGTTTTTTAAATAGTTTTCTTAAGGTTTTTTTGCAACAAGAGTAAGAATAAAAGGTTTTGACTAACTGTTTTGTAGGTTGTCCATTCTTGTTGCATCAACATTAATTATTCTTGATGTATTTGTCCTATAGAAACCTTGTTGCCACTGTTGACAGATGGAGTTGTCTTTTATGTCAGGAGTATAATTTTTTAATGAGCACTTGATTAAAGGTTTTCTTTTGCTCCTTTTCTTTGAAAGAAAACGGGAAAGGAAAAATGAAAAATAACTCTCATAACAAGACATTGAAAAAAATTTTAATACATGTTCCAAAAGAGATTTAGATTTTACACCATCAAATAACTAAATATTCACATAGAGCATTACCAAGGTATTGTTTTATCAGAGCATTTTCCTTTTTTTCAAATTAAAGGCTAAAGAGTTTTTAGGCCTTTGGTGTAAGTAACTAAAGTTATAAACATTCTTTGAAGTTTTAAAATTAAAAAAAAACTTTGAAAGAGAACTATAAAATAACACAAACTGTGCATTCAGCTTCGCTAATAAAAATATAGTATCATTTGAATATATCAAATAGACTTGCTACACAAATATTCTGGTAACCATTTAAAACATGGAACCCACAATGTGTACTATAAATAACCCAGTCTCATGTTTGCCTAAAAGGTAACAAGCAACAGATTTGGAATCATTTTCTCGCCTCCAGAGAGAGTTTTTCTAACCCTCTTCGACATGTTGTGGAGAACTGCATTGCTATTCAACTGCAGAAGCATCATGGGTGGGCTTCTGCTCCTTTAAGGAAATGCATAAAAGAGTTAAATAAATATTCCCAGTACTAACATTGGTGTTTGCAATGGAGTTGAAGACTACAGTTCAGCTTCTCATGAGCCACTTAAAGCAGAATATTAGTACTTGGGATGGGACTTGGCTTGAAGCAGCTACTGCTGTGACACTTAACAAGGTGATATAATCTGGTGCTGGAAAGATGGATTTCTCCTGCAGACAAAGAGGGGGCTTCCCCATGCTCGGGCGTGGTACAAGGTGCTGGATACTGGTATATCCAGAGCTTCAAGAATATTCATAAATATATGTTGATTTGGAAAGTATATTCAGTACAATTTATAAAGGAAACAAGTTTTTCCCCCGTAGATCTTGCTTTAGTTTTCTGCTTTTGACTTAGAAAATGCTCATTGGTTCTATTTGTTAGATTTTTTTTGAAGGAATGAGTATTTATCAAAATATATAATGCAGTTGTTCAATCTGTTGTCAAAAGATGTCTTCACTGTATGCTTCTATGTGAAGTGCTATTTCTTGTGTTGATTTCACAGTACAAGTTTCTTGTCGAGGTGAACAAGCTATGCTAAAGAGAGTTAGACAAATATGAGAATCTGAATATGGCCACTGAGGAAGATGATCTAGGAATTAATTTGTTTATCTGAATGTTACAGTGCCAGTTCTACTTAAACTATAACACATTGGTAATTTTTAGATCACTGTAATAAGCATACAAAGAAATCAAGAACCCACTGTATGATGTTTGAGTTTTTTCAACCTTGTAATGAGTAGTCCTTTAGAAAGTACATGTTGTGGTTTAACCTCAGCCAACAAATAGTGTATACCCTGCTGGTTTTGACATTTTTAGCACTATATGTTTAATAGACTGCTTTAATGTAATACTTGTGTGTTTTAATTTCCCTTTTGTGCTAGCTCTCTGAGAAATATGGAGTCCATGTTTGTGGAGAAGGTGGAGAATATGAAACATTCACTCTGGACTGCCCTTTATTTAAGAAGAAAATAGTTGTGTAAGGAACAGTTTCTTCTATTTCCTTATATTAAAGTGACAGGTACATATTGAATGTTTATCTTGAGACAACTAGAGGTGGTAAGAGGTAAAACATGGCATTGGCAGTGGTAAAATATGTTCTCTAAGTTCACACACACTTTGTTTAACCCTGGCAAAGTCCTCTGAAAAACTAAATCAATACTTGACAAGATGAAGCCTTCAAAGAGGTCTATAAACTTTTAGACATTTGCTCTTTCATTTACTTGCTGGTTATGGCCTGCAGTAAAACTGATACCTACACACTGACACTTTTATCCTTTCAAGAAGTGCAAATTACCTGTAATATTTATCTTTCATTACAGCTAAATTTGATAAACTGCCACATCAGTGGCCAGTGGGTCCCATTAATTGTGTGTGTATGTGTGTGTGTGTGTGTAAATTTAGCGACTTAGAATGATAGTGATAAACATTTTTCTTCAATTACTACAGGATATTTTAAATACAAACTTTTCATGAATCCATCTCAATTACACTGCGTAGTTTATTCCTTTGACATAAATTGCAAAAATCTGTGTAGTGAAATATGGAAAATATTTGTGTCTTGATGTGAGTTTCTTATTAGCCTGTTAGGTAGCTAAGCCTCCTTGTTTCAAGTGAGAAACTTTGACTGCTGTTTCTTTTCTTAATAAGTAAACAGACTATTAATCATGTATTGGTGATTGATTCTCAGTTGTCTTAGGGAGGGTCAAGATTATGGAGCATATAGATGTGATTAAGGCTTTCATGGTGAAGATCTATTTGTTTCACGTCAGTGTAAGACTGGGATCTGTCTGTGTAAGCAATAGAGAACAAAGAACAGTTAGCTCTGTTTCATTGCGTGGCATTTGGGAGGAGATCAATAGACAAATTGGTAAAAATGTTGGCAGGTAGTCTGGCAGATGTCGCTGAAATACTGGTTGACTGTGCTCTTCATTTGAGATCAACCAAAGGGCAGTTTAAATAGGAATGTATTATAATATATTCTAAATGCACACTATCAGTGGTTTAAAGACGGTTAAAGTAACTAGGAAAAGCTAAAACAGAGGTGGTAGGACTGAGTTGTTTTTATTTCTCTTGGTGATACTCCAAATAATAATAAAAGTTAATAAATGCACAAAAATACATAAAAAACCAAATATATAAATCAGTGAGTATTTAATAATAAATATATGGCACAGTGGACTGATAAGCAGTTCCTCAACTATTTCTAAATATACATTTCCATAATGGAAACTGAATAGCTGCATTAGCATTGTGTGTCTCTGGCTTGATTAGTCCTGCTTAGCTCTTAACATTATTCATGTAATAAAGACATGTCCTTTGAGGGGCCATGCATATGAAATCTATTACTTTATGAACTTGTTAAGAAAAATATTTTGTAGTTCCTTTGTCGTTAAATAAGTTACAAGTTTAGTTATTTTCTACTATTCATTCTTGCTTCTCATATACACTGAATCTAAACAGACTTTGTTATCCTGTTAACTCTGCTAGTGTAGTTTCCAAATGTTTAGATATCCATGGTTCAGGTATACATCTGCTCTGCTGTACTGGTGAACTGGGACATGCAGGATCCAAGTAGGACTCCTTCTTTTACTTTGAAGTTAAATATTTTTTTTTCACATTTACTAGATATTCTTTAAATTCAACAGGCACATACAGTTAATACCTATTTTTTTTCATTCTGATATCAGTTTTTGTTAATATTTTTTGTTAATTAGTTTTAAGTAGTAAATGCATCACTGAAAAGTACTAGATTTCCCCTATATTGGACTTACTAACAAGCAGAAAATGTTTATTGAGAACGTACTCAGACACAGAGGATATGGTACTACTGGAGTCTTGGTGTCTGTTTTTTTGTATTTTTAATGATATATTCCTGTTGCTAAAGATTTCCAAAGTAATTTTCTACTGATTTCTGTTAGAAGACACTATGGTCATTTGAAAAAAATTATTTTAATCTTAAGGAACTATCTAAAAGGTATCTTATGTTCATATATTAAACATAAACAATATTTTAATCATAAAAAATCCTGATAATTACTCTGAAGAATGAAGCTGAGGCATATGTGTCAAAATACTTTAAAAGTTTACTTAAAGGGAAGTGGACCTTCTTATGTTAAAGGTATTTATAATTATTGTGCAATATTTTGTTATTTTAAATCCCAAAATACATTTTCCAGAACAGCTATTTCTGTTAATTTTACTCTTTTATTAAGGCACTGGAATCTGGCTGAGACTTCAACTGGTTTGAGTTTGCCTGGGTTTTATGTAGCATTACTAGAAATCTATCTATATCATCTCATTGAACACTATGAAGTTTCAAAGGGCACTGTGGTTTCAAGAAAGTTATGTGTTCTTAGTCCTTATTTAAAATGATTTTGGGATTTTCTTGTACTGCGCCTGAGTTTCTTTAATGTTTTCCTTGCATTTCTCACCTTCTGATGTTTGTTTCCTAGAGCTACCTTTTTCTTAAGTAGTGAAATCATGCAGATGGGTATAACAGATACTGCCTCTTGTGAATCAAAGTGTGACAGATTGTGTCTGTAAAAATGAAAACTAAAACTAACTAATTTGAATCAGCAGAGAGGAAGTTTATAATTGTTACCAACAAATTTGGCATTAAAAAGTTGTGTCTAGTAGTCTTCAATATCAGATGCAAGATGATTGAATCAGTCAGTTTCTCAGTGTGAAATATTCTGTGTTGTTAATACTTCAAAGACTAATGTCTGGAACATAAAACAATGGACTTCTAAAAAAATCTGTTGGTGAAATTAAAAGATTGCTTTACATATTAGTCTCTAGGATCTAAAACATAATGTAATTTATGCTTCCATAGACTACAGCTAACTGATTCTCTCAATATTGGTCTGAAAGTGTGGGAAAAATAAGGGAAGACTGATGAGCAGAATTGTAAACACACTCAAGTGGCTTGCAGTTGGAGTGTCAAAAAATACATGTATCATACTAATTGTTGTTTGACCTTGTATGTTGGATGAGTAGAACATCTGTGTTTAGATAACATAGGCCTGTGATAAACTTAGGGGCACCCTATCAAGCAAAAAATCATGCTTGAGATACCTGCCCTGCTGTGGGAAAGATCAAAGCAGAATATTATGCCTGTGCAAATCTCTGAAGTACAGGCAAACCCAGCAGCTTTGGTGCCCATGTCCCTGCTTTTGTGCCTCTGCCTGAATGCTGCGTTGGGGACTCCAGTTGGAGAGGTAATGAAAGCAAACTTACGCTTTGCATTTCAGCTGTGGTTTTGTGGTTGTTCGTGCATCCTGCCAGTGCCAGTTGACACAGGAAGTATAGTTTACTCCTTTTGAAAATTGAAAATTCTTGAAAATAATGTGTATGTTTGACAATATGATTTTATATACCAAACTACTTTTTCTTAATTTATATGGAAACACAGATAAGAAATTAATAGATTTTCAATTAGTTACCTTGGAGTTTGTGTTATCCATAGGCTAAGTATTGTCTATATATGAAATTATATACTAATATTTGATGAAAAACATTTTGTATTTCAGAGATTCAGCCAAGGTGATCGTGCATTCTGCTGATGCATTTGCACCTGTTGGCTACCTTCATTTTTTAAAATCACACCTGGAGAATAAGGCAAGTAGTTTGAAAATGTTGTCTTCCTTTAAAGATATATGCATGCTTTCTATTTTTCTATTGCTTTGTCACAATTTGGAATGAACCTACATATTCTCATGTGGGTGTAATTTCAAATAACAATGTACATAATTTCAAATAACAGTGTACATATTTCATTGAATTTCAGAACTTACCATAAGGAAAGAACGAACATAAATGCTTCCTTGTGTCAAGTGAGTATATTTGACACAAGGAAGTATAGTATATAGTATATTTGTGTGGCATTTTTCATCTTGAAGCCTCAAGGTGCTCAGCCAGCATGGTTCAGTCAAGCATGTGTGTAACCTGTGTAGTACAGGTAGCTACACTGTAGAACACAGCTATATTAGGAAACTGTATGAACAGTGTTGATTTGCTGTGAGGTGGCATCTCTTTTTGATGTTTCTGATGTAAAGTGGAAGATTTAAAAACTCACTAACCTTCAAAACCTTGGGTTTTGAGCATACTGTTTGAACATACTGAATTTTGTTTTATTTCTTCTGTGTGAAAGATACATCTAATGAATGACTTACGATCATGTAGAGGAGATCATCTTGGTCAAAAATTTTAAAGGAATCATTAGTTCACTGGGATTAGTTCTCTTAGTTTAGGATTCTATAGAAACAGCAGAACAGGAATAGGAATTCTGGTGGTTTAGAGGTTGCAGACTTTCATATGAGCAGAACTAAGGTCAAACCAGAATTTATTTTCTTAGTATTTTTCATTGCTTTTCTGTTTTTCCTTTTATTGTTTTATAGGGAAAATTATTTTTTTTTCCTCCTGAATCTCTATAAGTTTTAATATTTTGTTGAAGAGAGTGCCTCATGATCTGTCTTCTACTGTTGCAATCACCTTTTTATAGCTCTTCCTACATTTTTCTGTACTTTGATGATCTAGGTGCAGAAATTGTTATAGAGTGTTATTATATTGATATTTCACATTTCATGTCTCTTAAGCAACTCCATTTCCTGAATGTCTTTCAATAGATCATGCCTTCCCCTCTTCCCTTTCCCTTTTTTGTTTTTAATTTTATTTTTCCAAACAGGTAAAATACCTCTATGTTTTTCTTGCATGCTGGCCTCATTCTTGCCTTGGAAAGTAAATTGTATTTCATCCTGTCAGTTTCTAGTTTGGTATTTCTTTTGAAAATAAAACATTAAATATTTCTGTGGGTGACTCTGAAAAGTGAGTCTAACTATGTGAAGCAAAACCAAATAAGCTGAGTAAAGGAAAATTTGGGAATGGGGCATGGTGGGGAAGAGTGATAATATATTAATATTTCTTTGGGGGCACTGACTTTATTGCTCATGGCAAACTTGATGCTAAAATGCACCTTACATCACTACAATGTGACAGGCTAGGGAAAATGAAAACCACAAAGCTTTACATAAATCAGGAAAAAAATCATATTAAACTGCACAACATTTTATATAAGAATCAAGATTTTACTTACATCTGTTCAGTAGCTCTTTTCCCCCTCTTATGTAGATGTCTTAGATTTGATTAAAGCCTCACCCTTTCAGGCATTGTTGTCATAAATCATGTTTCCAATCCATTGTAGACAAAGCTGTCATGCTTTCTGAGAGGTAAGGTTTGCAGAGGCTTGCCCTGGACTTTGGTATATAAACTTATGTATTGTAGAGTTAAAAGAAAAATAGTCTAATTTCTGCAGTGGTTGTCTCAGAAGGAAAAGCATTAGAATCTTTTGGCCACAGATTATTTTATGTCATGATAAAATAAGCTAAATTTCTGAGAAGTTATGAGTATGGAGAACTGGTAAGTCTTTCAGAGTATGACTGTTAGCATCGTTTAACTGCATAATGATAAATGCATGCCTTCAAGATTGATATGCCTGTAGTACTGTACTTTTTGTCACTATTTGGTGCTAACCAGCCCTGCAGAAAATTTTAACTATCAGTTAGTAATTCAGCACTTGAAATCCAATCCTACAATAACAAAGTACTGCAGGGGAAAACTGCTTTAGAAGGAGAACTAGTTTTAGTTTCAGGCTTTCAAAGGATTGCTGAAAATTAAGCAAAAAAAAATGCACCTTTATGAACAATATGTAAAAGTAGTCACTTGTGTAAGCACTTTGAAGAAAACATTAATAGATTCCACAGTGAAGTGTAATTCTGATAAGTATTACGACATCAGTTCTGTTATCATTTCAGCTATGAGGTATACATATTTTTAACTGTATTGTATATTAATTTTTATCATTGTTATGTGCCACAGGTGTTAATTTTACATTCTTTGAATTTACTTTTAAAGTCATTATGCAATTATAGCTAGTGTAATCTTAGTCTCTGCTGTCTTTCCTCCTCTATAATGCATTTTCTTTAGCTAAATCTCTCATGTTTAACTACAAAGCCTGCCTAGAAATTTGTTTTAAATTGTTTCTGGCAGCAAAATGGGCCCCTGTGCCTAGGGGAACATAACATTTTACTCACTGTTCTGGTTTAATACATTACTGTGCAACTTCAAGATGTGTTTTTGCATAATAATTGAAGCTTTTTTAACACACCCTCTTTTCTTTCTTAAACAGTGAAACAGAAAAGGCTAAAGAGATAAATAAATATTTTATTATTAAAATGTTATTAAAAATTTGGTAAATACTTTTTATAGGCATTTTATATATTAAGAATAAATAATAATGGTAATGGGACATTAATGTCCAAAACTTGGGAATGCCTCATTTACTTCAGGGTAAAAAACAAGGTCATCACTCTAATATAGATACCTAGTTTTATCAATATTTTACTTTCCCCAATAAGACAGTCACTTCATACATTTACAAAGCAGAATGTTTTTTATTCAAGGGAGGCAATTTCTGAAGCATATTCCAGAATCTTTAAATCAAGTGTTTTGACTTTTGTACTCAATAAAAAATTAATTTTGAATATTTTCAATTAGGAAAAATACAACTGTGAAACAATTGTTTTACTTTGTCAGCACAGTGAACTTCCATAAATTTTTATTTTCTGCATATGGACTGTTATTCTATTGTGTTGCCTTTTAAATGATCATAAACAGAAATTAGAGCTGTTGGAGCCTCTGCTGCTGGGAACATACTTTTGATGACAGTAGTGAACATATTAGCTATTGTTCATGCTTTCAGATTTGCTCTTTCCCCCATTTAATAATGAATACTTTGTTCTCGTGTTCCAGTGAGTAGGAGCACTCGTACATCAAACAGTACAAGCTGTGAAACTGCAACCCCTTAAGTTATGGATAGTCCAGAATTAGAGGGAGTCATGTAGTTTTCTTTTTACATTTGGCAAAAGGAAGGACTCTGTTTGCCTATAAGAGGTACAGGAATCATTCCTGCTGCTGCTTTTTCTTGTATAATACTATTGCATTATATTACCTCTCATCAATTGATATTGTGTTTTCCTGTTTGTAAATGATTTTGACTTGTTTGGGTGGAACACTTTTCAGAAGTGCAAGCAGTTTGCCCCTGTTAAACATCAGGAAATCTATTTCACAGATCAATTTGGAGATAATTTTAAAAACACTTGTAAAGTTCTCTAACTTGTAAACTCATAAATTTAGAGAAGGTTTTCAGGAGATATTTGCATGTCATGTGTACTAAAGGTGCATGATCCTGCAGGTTATATTTGATTTAACATTGTTCCCTGTTTCTGTCCAGTTCCTTCAGGTCTGAATTATTTTAGTTAATCTACATGCAGGACTTTAGCTGTAGAATTAGACTTTATCAGTGATGACAGGGAAAATAGGAAGGAATTTCAAGTTGCAAAACATGTTTTGCTGGTGTCATTGTGAGTAGCATTTTTTGAATACTTTGTCATCATTGAATGATACTTCTCCTGCGTAACCTTTAGTTTCCCTTCTGCATCATAAGAATATAGATAACCCTTGTAGATTTGTTTTCAAAACTTGGTAACAAATACTGCAAAATGTTTTTTGTATGCTGATTTATTTCAAACACTAAGATAGTAAATAAAGGATTTTCTTTCCTTCTCCATTTGATTGCAGGTTTAGTCCAGTTCTCTTAGAAAAGATAATTTTTAGTTCCCTTTTCATAATGAAGATACTTTATTTGAAAGAATTTTGGAGTAAAAGACTTTCCTTCCTATGAGTCTGTGTATTGTACTCGAAATACTGCAAGATGTATGTGGTCTCTCTCATTATATTTATTTCAAGGAGTTCTGTTATCAAGGTACATCAAAAGAAATAAAGAGATGATCATAATCTTATGCCTTCTGAGATCTCTGCCCCACTGTATTCTCATTGCTGCTCAGTGGGAGAGTTATCAGTTTTAGAACTGTGTTGTGATAGGTTTTTATACCAGTTTCTGTAGTGGAGAATGTAAGCTTTTCAAGAAGGCAATCTGTTGTTTTCATAAAAGACCACTGCATGGAATTTCAGCTATATCAGTCAAAGTCCTAGCTCCAAGGCTTTTTCAACAGGAGAATTTGGATCTTGTAACACTCGTGCATTTGCTTAACTTCATTCTGAGCGCGCTTGCATCAATGACATGAGTTATGTGAATATAGTTAAGCGTATGCATACATGCAGGCTCTGATCCAAAATTAGGTTGGTATCACAATGTACAGTGGGTGTGGGAGAAACTGTGTAACAAATGAGAAAATATATTGCTTCTGTGAACTAACATGAAAATGTTATGTGATAAAATAGGTTCTGTAAGATTTAATTAAAATGTCATTATAGCAAGCTCAATGCTTTCTTTTTAAAGTGATGAGAAAATATTATTCAGGGAAAGTTAGTCTATTTGTGGCAGTCTATAAGTTTTAGCTTCTTAGATTACTTTTTCTGTTGAGAGGAATGGAAGACCAACATTTGTATGAGATTTGAATATAGCTACTAAACAGAGTCTGGCAGCTCTACTTAGGCTGTCATTGAGCCTGTTGTTCTTCGAGTGCCAGGTTCCACACCTAATACTTTTCTATAGCCTGCACCTGTGCTGCTGCAGAAAGCAATTGATTACCCATGGTTTTTGAGCATTGTGGGAGTCGGCCTTTAATGAGTCATTGTGATGTATCATAGACGTTGACATCAACAGTTGTCTCTAATTATTGTCTGTAATTATTTTTGTAATTATATAAGAGATATTGTAAAATTCCTGATATTTCATAGTAATTTCCAAAAATTTTGCAACTGACCAGCTTTTTATTATTTGTGGAAACACAGATGTATACTTTTATTTATCTCTGTGAAGCACTATTGATATAAACCTGATTCTTTATAAAATATTGACTTATTAGGAGGAAGGGATGTGACTATGGATGATACGAAAATTTCATGTGGCATCAATTTGAGATATTTATAATATTACCAAATTAGAAAGCTACAGGGGAGTTCTCTGTGTTATGCTAAACCACTTGTGATACAGTCTGTGAGGCTCACTACATCCCCGTGAATTTTTTTATGAAAGACATTTTGAAGAAATCATGTTTAGAAACACAGATGAAAGAACAATTTTAACAGATAGCATAAAAATGGAATAGGTGCTATTTTCATATTCACCTGCAGAGCATATAAATTTGGTACTCCAGGTTAGGGAATGGAGAGAAGGTACAGGTCTTTAATAGCAGCTACAGAAGATGTCTGTAGCTCTAGATCTCTTAAAAGGTGATTACGTAAAGCTTAATTAAAGCGAGTAACAAACAGGCAAGCTGGAACTTTTCCCTTTCCAGTTAACAATATTTTTTTCCTAGTGACGGATTTTTGTTGCATATTGAAGTTAAATCCAGGTGATGTAAAAACAAAACCCAAAAGCAGCATTGTGATAGCATCATTCACATCACCATGTCTGTGCATGCTTACTCAGGGGGTAGGACCAAGAAGTGCAAACTCTGTATATGTTACATTAGTACTTCCCTGAATGCCCGTGCTGCAATGCAAATTGATTTCTTCATGGTGGATGTTATGAATTACCCAGTGAAAGCAACTAATTTAATAAAACAACAATTTGCAAGAAGGAAGTGGTAGCACTTTTAGCACTTGATGCCACTATTATAGTCTGTATACTTCCTTAAAGTGACAACTCATGAGAAAAAAATTGGAAACTTTAAAAAAATTGAATTTTCTTGGTTCTTGTAGCACAATCGAACTTTGAATCTGTTTCAATGAACTTATTTGTGTTCCTGCTTTGTTTGTTTGTAAGTCATACCTGAAGGCTTAGGGGCTATCTGGCAGCCCTCTAGGTAACAGCAAAATACTGACGGCAGTAGCCAAAGGTGTAATTCAAAGAGTGGGAAATGGTAGGGGTGCTGCTGGATGCTTGTATATTGTAATGTTGGAATGCATGTCATGTTTGTGCTAAATTGCAGTTTTCATCTTTCTGCTATTAGGTTACATTTACTTGACTTCTTTTAACCTCTCATGTAAAGTAGATTCACATAAAGTAGATTATTGCCTTGACTTTCATGTCTTTCTTGGAGGAATGAATAAAATGAAGTCCAATCAAAGGACATCAACCTCTCTTAGAGAATAACTTTAATGTTTACAGTGCCTATAGAACTACCCATGAGCCCTTTTAGAGGCAGCAGAATTGAGTTTCCTCTCACAGGTACTTTAGCCTTTTTGTAATTTAGCCTTTCCTTAAAATTTCCAAATACACTGCTTTAAATTACCAGAATCCTTTTTCACTCCAATGAAGTCTAATATCGATGTAAATGAATTATCATTGCAGACTTCTGATGCATACTATAGTTTTCTGCCTTTTTTGGGGGGTTGTTTGTGGATAATATCAAGAGAAAATTTTGAAGTTGCAATAAGATATGTTTTCTTTTCCAAAGGAAAGAAAAAAAATACAATAAAATTATACAATAAAAATTACTTCACTATATGATGTTAATATTCTTTTTTAATGACATTTTGCATGGAACACTAATTTATCAGCTAAAAGAATACTCAGCAGTTTCTAATCCATATTTAAGGATTGCCACAGGCTTCCTATTTTGTCAACTTTTTATCTTACTTCATTTGGCTTTATTAAAATTTTTGTGAATTTAGTATTTTAGAAGCCTGCAGAAAAATGCATAGCTTAGACACTATATGAAATCTGAGATATTTGTGAAGAGATTTAATTGATAGAATCTGGAGTTACAGTATGCAGTGGTAATTGGTTAAGGTTTATAGATAAATTCTGTCATAATTCATATTGCTTTTATATGAAGACAAGTAGTATTAACCAAGCTAGTGATCCCAAAGTTAATGTGCTCTGCAGATTAGGCTGCCTAGTAAAATCAGATGAAAGAGAGTAGGGATTCTGATTGCTCTAAAATTAAAAAAAAAAAAACAAACAGAAAAACAAGCAAACAAAACAGAACCGAAACCAACAAAACAAACAAACAAACCCAAAAATGTATTCTGTAATTATGTGATTTGTTGAAAATATAATGAACACAGAATTTTTGAAGACTGGTAAGTAAGCACTCTGCCTGCGTATTTTGCTTTAAAAGGTGTGTTGGGTAGTTTTCTCTTCCTAGTCCTGAGAAAACATTTGGGAAGGATGATTCTCCTTCGTTGTCAAGAAATTACTTTGATGTATAGGTCTTGGGAAATGCTCTTTTCTGTATCTCAGCTCATACCAAAGTGTTTGATGGAAAGGATAGTCTTTTTGAGATAATAGAAAGAGGGTTTTTTTTTACGTGGACTGCCTTCATTCATGGTTCAAAAGTTTTAAAACTTTCTCACTGGTCTTTTGTTCGGCTTCAAGCGTTTGATGATGGTGTTAACTATAAAATTGCCACTTTTGTGCTTTAATTCCTTTATTCACTTAGTTTATACTATTTTTTTAAAAACATAGTTTTTAAAAACTCTTGTATGTAATTGTGGAATAGCATTACTTCATCATATTATTCTTTCTGTCTCTATTCTTGAGTCTCATAATTTTTCATATCTACTGTCCTTACTTACTACTAAGTCTACACTTTTCTTCCATATGATATGTCAACAGGAGTACGTTATGTTCTGCCAGTTTCTGCAATCTAATGAGAAATCGTATGCTATTCTTCTGTGAATTATTCTAATATATATACCTGTTGAGCTATAGTATTTTTTGTAATTTAAACACATAATTTGATAAAATGTGCTGATTTCATACTGCTTGGCATGCTGTTTACTTGCTTATTTTGTAATGTTTGTCTCAAGCGGGAGGAATCTTCGGGTACTTTTGTGGTCAATCGCTGTTCTTGTGACGTAAGCTGCACTGATGACGATATTTTCCCTTCATCAGAAGAGGATGAACCACAGAAAACCATTCCAGTCATCTGGAAGTCTTTGAAACCTAATTTTTTGGATTTCAGTAAGTTTTGCACAGCTTTAAGAAAAAAAATCAGAAAAAAAGATTGAATATTTCATGCCATGTGGACCATGTTGTTAATTAGTATACAAACATTCCTGAAAAGAATGTACTCGACCTGTAATAACTAGTTGGAAAAAAGAGAGTCTACTAGAATGTGGTTTTCTGATATGAATGAATAGATCTGTAGTAATGAAGCATTTTGAGTTAGGTTACAGGAGCATAACATTTTTTCCTTCCTTCTCTCACTCTCCCTCTCCTCCTGGGAGTACCACAACATCACCATTATACCACGTACAAAGGTGGATAAACTTTCTGAAGACTAAGTTTCACAGCTAACAGTGTTTAGTATTGAATAGTATTTAGGTACTTGGTATTTCTTGGATATCAGTAAGTGCCTGGTGGGCTTTAAAAATGTCTAAACATGTTATGCATTTGCAGAGGTTATCAGAACCAGGTTAAGCACCTAACTTTCATTAGAATTTGGAGTACAAGTTTGATAATCTGTTTCCACGTTGCTTGGATGCTTTTGAAAATTTTAGTTTTTCAGTGTCACCTCTTGTGCCAAGTCTGTAAACAAACAGGCCGAGACATTGTAAAAGGTCAGCAAAAATGTAAAGGAGGAAAGAAAGTAGTGAAATTCTCAGCTAAATGCTACTTAAATGCATATTTTCTGAAAGCAGTGTTGGAGAAGGATTTGTCAAGTAGCATTTGGAAGCTTTGCTATCAGCACGCTTTTAAATTTTTATATGTTTATAAGTACTTTTGAACATGTTTTTACAGTTTGTGATTTTCTTTTCCGTAGAAGTTCTTATTAATTAAACAATTTAAAATATATCCTAGGTTAATCTGAAATCTTTCATTATTATAATCATAGTTCTATTCTTCGTTTCCCATAGCTAAGACGTTTGCAAGTTCAGGAAAATCCCTGAGTGGTTACCAGTGGTTTTCAGGTATCACTGCCTACTTCCTTCCATCAAAAGACACAAATGCTCAAGATGCAGCACGGGAAGCATTTTCTTCTCTCAGAGGTGCTTTATTCAGTTAATGCGTTATCTGCTGTCACTTAATAGTGTTTTTAATATGGTATTAAGGAAGAATCATGTGGTTTTATAACTTTAAATGTTGTGGTTATTGGTTTGCCATCTCATTTTGCATTTGATTGGAATCTTTGATATCTTTGATATTTAACACATCATAATTTTACTGGCTTTGAAGACCCTGGAAAGCCAGAGTACTGTTCGTATCACTGTAACAATACTATTTCCACAGTACTTGCCCACTTTATAGCTTTCTTGAAATATATACTGTGTGTGTGAGTATGTATGTGTGCTATGGATGCTGTCTACTTGCTAAAACAATTTTGTAGCTACCATAATTTTAAATTAAGTTTTCTCGGAAGTTGTTATGCGTTTTGGCGTCTAGGATTAGGTCAGTAGCAGTAAATCTCATTTATATTCCTAATGTAAAGGAGATTGCTATCTTGGGAATCATGAAATCCAGGTTCCTTACTATCCCACTCTTACAAGATAGTGACATATAAAATAAAATGTTCATGGTTTTGCTTTGTATTTTTTCATTCTAAAGTTTAAGTAAAGTATGTTTATACATGCGTTATTCATAAAAATGAAACTAATTTTTAGTATCTAAATGGTTAAGCTCATATTCTTTTTTATGAATTTGTGTAAGGTATTGTATTTTTTTGCATTTGCATTCAGGATGCAATACAGCATGGAAAAGAAACCCCAGAATTTTTTTCAGAAGCAAATTTATACTTGGTAGAAGGTCATTAAGCTAGTTTTTGATTGTTTGGAAATCAGCAAGGTGGATATGATCAGAAGTTTACTAAAAATGACAATAGTTTTTATCTGCATGTAATCTATAAAGTGAAGCAAAAGAGTTGTACAGTGTTTTATTGTGTTCTCATTATATTTGAATGGAAGTCTGCTTGTACATACAGTATGTATTTTTGCCTTAGCATCTGCCAAAAAAGATTTGTCTTTGACTAGTGCAGTAGCCTATTGCTTTCAAGCAGATTACTTGCATTACCTGTATTATTGTAAGGAAAAAAAAGTAATTTTCTGATCCTTTGTAGAAAATATCAATTCTCACATTTATATATTCTCTTTTTGGAAGTGGGTGTGGAAAGCTGAATGACTTATGGTTCTGTCATGGCAAAAGAAGCTATTTGTTTCTGAGAACTTAATCTGCCAATGGCTTTTTCTGAACTCATAATCTATACAGCAGTTCAGTCTTCAATGCTGTGAGAATGGAATAAGCACAGTCGTTTTAACCTCTTTGCTGGGTTAACTGATTTAATCACCTCTAAAGTGGATGAGTGCTGACAAAAGGATTTGGAAATGGAAATTTATTACTAGATGCTATGAAATGTTGTTCAGTAAAATGGATGGAATTTTATGAAGCCAAAAATGGGAGGGAATGTCGTATATTACTATTTATACATTTAGTTTCTTAAACTCTTTTGTTAAACTTTTTCTTTAGATATGATTGGAAGATGACAAAGATTGCTGTGCTTTATATAATATAAAGCAGCTCTGGTGAAGTTTTACCATGGTGAAGTTCCATAGGCTTGAAGGAAACTATATGGATTTTTATTACACATGAAAATTTAGTCTAAAATGCTACTTGCTGTAGACAGTTTGAATACTGTATTTTGTGGCTCTCAGCCTAAGGATGCTGGATAACCACTTAATAAAAAAAAAAAAAAAAAAGCTGTACTTCAGCCAATGTAACCTCTTGGGTTAGTTCTGTTTAGGCAGTTCTGCTAAAGTAAGGGTGAGTTTCACCTGATCATATTTTATAAATTATAAGAAACCATGAAATTCAAGAGAAAGGCTATTTAGTTTCCCTGTATATCCTGTAGATATGCTATGTAAGATTCCTCTCCCTGAGAAACAGAACTTCTTGTGAAGAACCCAAGTAAGATTGGTAACTAGTTCACCATTTATGCCTTTGTGCTAGAGAGAACGGTTTGGGAGTCAATTTTATTCTGATTACAATCCAGGGAGAAGTTATTTTCCTCCATTCCTCTAATTCATGCAGGGGGAAAGAGATTGTACTTAGATTTTTTTAAATAAAGGCATAAATTATGAATTTTTCCAAATCACTGCCTTCAGCTTGCTCTGTGTCCACAAATTAGAGTCAGTTTGTTGGCTCCTACATTTTAAATTTAGAGTGAGGGTGTTTGTGTGTGAGGAGCTATGTGTCAGTTTGTTGGGGGTTTTTTCTCCCTCCAGTATTTCATGTAATGCTGCAGAACTTCTAACTGCAGTCCAAGACTCTTTCTTCTTGACTAAAATTCTGGCTGGAAATTTGAAATTTGTCCTTTTTTCCTCCTTAAATGGTGACATAGCAGCTGGTATTGACATAGGGATTGCTGTCAGGTAGCATTCAAATACATTTGTATTTTCGGACAGAATTGCCTTTGTGTGCTAATTTATCAGCTGATTTTTCTGGAGATGTATTTTGATTTCACAGGATTTCTGTATTGATTGTTACAAAAGCTCTTATATCCCTTGTGCGCACTTCTGACTTGTGACTTTTCTGTCAATGAGAATTACCCTCTTCAGATTGCCAAGTATGGCAGTAAAGCTGAGATATTTAGAAAAAAATTAAGTATTAATGTGACCAAACTAATCTTTACGAAAGTGTGCAAATTCCTGAACTGTCTTTAAAAGCACTGAAAAGTTTTACACAAAAACTATGTTTCTCACTAAGACAACAACCATCAGGGATTGTCTTTATACTCTTGTACTTCTCAAATGGAAAACTAATATATAAGTATATACATGTACACACTGTAACATTAAAGGGCAAGATCCCGAAAATTACACTGAGAAGAGCTTTACATGACTTAAGTTAGGTGACATAGTACTCTGTTATTATATATGTTCTATATTCAAAGAAGCTTTTGTCTTTATTTAGTTTCTATTGCTCATGAGTTACAAAAGATTCACACTGCAGAGCAGATCACATATCTTGTTACATGATTGACTATATAAGAGTAATACATTCTCCCTGAGTGCTATAACTGGAATCTTCTATGCATACACATTCAGATGATCTTGACTTCTTGGTATCTTTTCTTTAGCTGTCTGTCTGAGCTTTCCTCTGCTCTCATCTTTCCTTCATTTCTCCTGTGGCCACTTCTGTTTCCTATTGTCTGTCTTGCCATTCATAACTCTTTTTTTATGTGAAGATTATTATTGCAGTGAGAGTCTTTAAAAACAGCTTAGACAAGCATCCCTCTGGAATAGCATATAAATATTTGATCTTTTCTTTGAAGAAGGTGATGCACTGAAGGACCTCTTATTGTCCCTTTCAGTTCAGTCCTTTTGTGATTCAAAGTCCTTTGTAGATTCCTAGCTGTCATAAAATGGAGCTCCTGCCCCCCACATGGAGATAATAAAACTTACGGATACAAGTAATTTGCACTGTAACATATCTGCATGCATGAATGCATGATGTGTTTTCATGGGGCAAGAATTTACCACTGCTTAGAGTAGATAAAATTTATTTTGTACTCTGTTTTTGTGTATTTGGAAAACTAACATGAAAGAATTTAATCAAAACAATAGCTTTATATTGGAAAAAGTATATTGCAAAGTATTCAGTCATGTTTAGACAACAATTAGGTTATTACCAGTTGGTTTTGCTGAACAAAACCAGGATTTGTGCCTTTCTACAAACATTTAAAATATTCTCTCTCTAACAGCTATATTATTTTTATCCTGCAGCTAATATGACTTCAGAGGGATTGAAACTGAAGGATATTATTTTGGTTCATCTGTATATGAAGAGCATGAAACATTTCAGTGTTATAAACTCAGTTTATGAGACAGAATTTGATTTGTGTCCACCAGCAAGGTAGGATTAAACTACTACTATAGTATATTTATGATACACTGTAATACACTGAATTATTGTTGCCATATTTGTGAAGCATTTTACCAAATGTTTGTGCCTCAAAGACTTAGAAGTAGAGTTTTCCTGCCTTTTGGAGTAATCACATCACAGCTTCTCAAGTCAAAAACACTAAGGTTAGAAATTCTTGCCTTATCATATATCATAAGGCTTACAAATGCCCCCCCATTTGGACTTAGAGAGGGATAATACATTGTTTGCAAGTCTTAGTTCTCTGTGGATTGAGTGAACTGACAAACGTTTTATGTTGCTGGGATTTTCTTTGCTTTTCCTTTTCATTTGCATCCCATGACCTGCTGGCAGTGCTTCTCAGAATGCATCCCAGGATATCATCAGCCCTCTTTACCACAAGGGCACATTATTTGCTCATGTTCGATTTGGTGACCATCAGGAACCTCCAGTCCTTCTCTGTAAAGCTGCTTTTGGGCCAGTGGACCCCCAAAATACACTGGAACTCGGGTTTCTTTCTCCCCAGTTGTAGGACTTGCAGCTTCTCCTTGCTGAACTTGATAAAGTTCCTGTGTGCCTGTTTCTTCAGCCTGTCAAGATCCATGTGGGTGGCAACTTGCCAAGGGTACACTGTGCCCAGTCATCCAGATTATGAATGAAGATGTTGAGCAGGACTGGACCCAGTATGGGCTCCTGGATGTTCACCTGTGAAACTTTGTGCCACTGATCGCACCCTCTGGGCCTGGCTGTTCATCCAGTTTTCAATCCACCTCACTGCTCATCCGGCCCTTACATCAACAGCTTCTCTTTGAGGGTGTTACAGGAGACAGTGTCAAAAGCATTACTGAAGTCAAGGCAGACAACATCTACTGCTCTGCCCTCACCTATCAAGCCAGTCATTTCATCGTAGAAATTCAGTCTGTCCTATCTTCGTACTCAGCTCCTCTCTAAGTCTTTCCTGGGTGAGGGACTCTGCTGAGTGTGTCTGGGTGCCAACAACTGCAGTCCCACGTGCCTGGGTGGCAGCGATTGGAGATACCCAAGTGAATGAAGCCCAGTGCCAGCTGTGGCTGTGTGTACCTGCGTGTGTGTGTCTCTGTGCGAGTGCAGGGTCTGCACCAGTAACTGCAATGGGGCTGCAGCCTCCTCGTATGCCCAGGTGACAGCAACTGGGGAGAGGGGGATCCAGGGGCAGCTGCTGTGCAGACGGAGTGTCTGAGCTGGGCTGCTGGGCAGCTGGGCTGCTTGGATCCCCAGCTTGGGGGATGTACGTGTGAATGTTTATATTGTTTCCAGTGCAACTCCACCCTGCACACCAGGGAGGGGAGCGGGCTGAGGCTTTTGATGATGTCTCGGTTTGTGTGAGGGCTCTGTGTCTCTGACTGCATTGATTGGTGTGGCTGGCCATGGCTATTTGTATGTACGTGGTGCATGTGCCTGATCTGTGTGCGTGTACCCACTGGGAATATGTGCTTGGCCTGCCTACGGGTTGGAGTGGGTGAATGGAGCTATGGCAGCCTCACCTCTCTCGGGCTCTTTGATGCAACCTGATTCCTCCTAACTAAAAAGAATACGGAACTGCAGAAAAAAGTAAACAAAGCACTGAAAGTAGAAAGGAAGTGAAACAATGCAAAAGTGTAGGAAAGCTTTTTATTTAAGTTTGTATTATTATATGAGGCCTTTGCAAGCTGTAATGTGCTTATTTCCAGATTACTATTATTGCAATTTGTAAAGTAAAAAAAAAAGGACTCTGCCCAGAGTCTTGAGCAATGCAAAGCGTCCCTTTCCCACGGATCTTCCTGTGTCCTCAAACAAAATAGGAAAAAGAAGGGGACCAGTATAGCTCTGTGATATAACAGGGAGCCCGTTTCAACATCTATGCTTGTTTGAGTAAAGAGTATGAAATTTGTGCAAAAAGTAAAATGGTTGAACTGCCTTAGATGTATGTTTAATTTAACATTTCCGAGTTTGGAGAAAAGTAACCAGTATTGCCAAGGTTTAATTTGGCATCCTTTTTAAAGCTGTTACTTTTTTTTTCCAGAATTTGAACCTTTTTCTTAAACTTAAAAATTTGAAAGAAACTTCCAGCAAGGAAGGGCTTTTGATTTATTCTTCTAGAACGGAGAAGCCGTCAAATAGTTAATTAAATATTTGTTTTCTAAACAATGTTGCAGGGAATTAAGATGTCAACCAACCATACTTGCAGGCATCTCCATTACTGAATTTAAACTGTTTTTCCAAAAAAGTACTCATGGTAGGGCATGGAAGCCTGTAAATTGAAAAGAGAGTAAGATGAAGCAGAGAGAGCTATGGATGAGTGAGACCTCCAGTTTGACTGGTGGTGTTTTCCCTTCCCGAGAGGGAAGACCAAAGCGGATTAAAGATGAGCAGGTTCCAAGTGATTAGTTCAGTTTATTACATTCTCAGCTGAATCCCTCTTTGTCTGTGTGCTTCCCCAGCCTTCCCTCCTGCTCCGAGAATCAAAAAGTTAATTACTGTAATTTGCAAAATGTACATACAGTGCCTTAGTACATGGAAATCATGGAGGTGGGTCTGAAACGCTGCAAGACTGCCTTGGCACCTCACCACCACTTTTGCCATCCTTCTTGGTTTCAGCTCTATGCGATGTGTCTGTTCACAGTTCCGTTGTTTTCTGTGCTAAGTAGAAAAGGTGGCTGTTCCTAATTGTCTCCTAGCTCTACGCACAATTTTTGTTCCTGTGTCTTTTGTTTATTCCCTTCCTTCTGATTACAGAAAATCATTCTGTTCAGAAAAATTAACTACCTTCATCATTTAGCTAGCATTCAGGAGGCTCAGCATGACAGTACTTTGAAACAAAGATCCTTTATTTTCCCTATACTGGTAGTTAACTAACTGTATTTTCATATTAAGATGGAAGTTCATAACATTTTCTATTTTTCTGAGTTCTCCATTGCTCCATGGGAGCTTCTGGCTGCTGAGCAATTTTGAAAATCTGGTCGTATGTAAGGGAGACTCAAAACTTTAGAAGTACTCATAAATAAGACAGATATTGCTATTTTCTGAAAATGCGAATTTATATGGAAGTTGAATAAATATAACAGTGGTTGTTGTCATCATCTATTTTTCATTTTATTTATCAGTGATACATCTGTGCTTTCTGGATATTGAATGTTACTTGATAGTAAAATTCCATTAAAACTGAAAGCTTATTTCAGTAATTACAAAGGCAGCCACTTACTTGAGATTTGTTTCAGGATTCTTGTTTGTTTACTTTAAATTTTATTTGCTAAACCTAATTTTCAATTACTGCAGTCCTTTAAACATGTAAATACGCTTGATGGTGGAATTGAAGGCAACCACATAAAAAGAATTCAGAATAACTTTAAATAAACCTGAAGGACTACCGTCACGTGCAGAGTTCTTACGTTCTAGGGAAGTCTTGTAGTAGAAGGGTCTGCCGTGTGTGTATCGTAGGCTTGATAGGCAGTTGTATTGTGGGCATGTGTGAGATGGGAATATCTGCAAGTGCGTGAGAAGTTTCTACTGGAGCTAAGCTGCCAGATGTCTGGAGAGGTCTGAGTACAGGATAAAATTTATGGACAGAAGAAAGTGAAAACAGAACAAGTTAAAAAATGATAGGCCTGTTTACGCAACCTGCTTTCTCTTTCTGCTCCCCTCCCATTCAACTGACTTTCATAGACTTCTGAAATTCATACCAGCCTGTGAATCACTGTAAGGGTCTATCCAGAGCCTTCTGAAGATTCAGAGGAATTTTGGCTAGGAAACCAACTCTCTTTCCTCAACAATTGAGGACCTGGGATTCTTCTGAATTGTTTTTGATGAGAGAGTTTGTTTTCTCAGCAAAACTCTGTTTGGCTTTTAGGGGGTTTAATAACAGCTCAAAAATGAGATGTCTCAGTTACAGTTTTCTTTCACATTTATCTTTTCACATTTTTGGGTCCCGTTTCTCTCACGGGAAGTTTTAAAATATTCTCTATTAAGGTTGCAGGTTTTCTCATAGCTGCAGGTGTGCTATCCAGTTTAAGATTTTGATTATCAATATGTCTTGATGCAACTGTGACCCTCAAAAAAAGTGGTGAAACTGTAGACGTTTAAGTGCTAAATAGAGTTTAGTTTCAGTTGTATAGTTGTATTAAAGATATTGCCTTTAAAATATATTGAAAAAATAAGCAGTAGGTGAAAGATCCACAAAGATACCGGTTTTAAGCTTCACTTTGAAAAGCTATCCCTGGTTAGGCAAAACCAGAAATTTCTATTCCATCTGTAAGCTTTAGTCTGGCTTCCAGATCAAGTGCCTATATAATTATAATGATGAGGTATAAAAAGCTTTAAAAATTTAGCACAGTTGCACTCTTTTTCAACAGTAGTATACTGAGAGATTTGGGATATTTTTTAATTATTTGAAATATTTTAAAGATATTTAGTATTTTGTTATAAGGGCTGAGGCATAGAGATGTAACATTTCCTTAAAATAAAATCATACTAAAATCTACTCACGTAGAGGTTAATTGATTACCATGGATAGTTTCAAGAAGTCTGTGTTTGCAATTAAAAATGTTTTATTAGTTTGAAAGAGATTCCTCATAGCATTCACTTAAAAGAAGCAATTACATTTCTGCTATAGGTATAGGTGCAGGTGAAACTCCCCCATGGCACTGTACTAGGTGATGCCATAGTTATAATTTTTGTTCCATTGTCTGTGACTATTTCAATTTTTTGTTCCAGTTGGAAAAGTAATTATACCAAAGACATTGTTGCTCAGTGGAATTGAACCATGGGACTACATTCAGACAGCACACTTTAGGTCAGGTTTCTGCAGTTTGCTCTCTTTACTCTTGGTGGCAGCACAGCTCTCTGGTGTAGCTGCTGCTCCTCCCAGTTCTGTATTATCTTCAGACTTGCCAAGCATACACTGTGTCCCATCATCCAGATTATGAATGAAGATGTTGAGCAGGACTGGACCCAGTATGGGCTCCTGGATGTTCACCTGTGAGACTTTGTGCCACTGATCCCACCCTCTGGGCCTGGCTGTTCATCCAGTTTTCAATCCACCTCACTGCTCATCCGGCCCTTATATCAACAACTTCTCTTTGAGGATGTTACAGGAGACAGTGTCAAAAGCATTACTGCTGCCTTAGTAGCAATGATTATTAAGTCTTCCCTAAAGTGATTATGTTTGGAAACTTCTAGGTGTTTGTGACAAATGTTATCTTGTTCTGTTTCTTTTTTTAAATACAAAACCAAAATAGTTAGCTGAGGAGTTCCTTTAGAGTCACATCATGAGATGTGATCCAATGTGATTGTTTTTAATTTCTTGTGTTTCCATCAGATAATCAGTTTTAGTGCACTTACACATTCAGTAAGAATGCAAGTGTGAAAAGAAATTACACTGATGCTAACACTTATTCACAGATTCCCAAAGCATAGTATTTTTAATATCTGCTATACAGAATCTTGTATGTTGCATCTAAGTCTACCTCTGACACTGCTTGATGGTCTAGGTGTACAGTGCAACTCCTGGGTTATTTGGGTGTGGTGGGTTTGTTTTTCATTGGAAATTGGATAACAAACGTAGCCAATGAAATTTTTGCTCTTTTTTTTTTATAATTGTGTGTTGAAACTAGTTTTCCATTTGTATTTTTTTATTGCCTTTGTTAAGAGGTCTTGTTTCTTTTTACAGTAATTTGTCTTCTTATGCATCTGAGATAATATGCTGAGAATGCAATTGCTATAGCTTGAAAAATTCCACTTGGGTCACAGGTTAATACAGATCATAAGGGACCTCTGGCGGTCCAATCCTGTGCTCAAAGCAGGGTCAACAGTGAGGTCATACCTCTTTTCTTCTTCATATTTTTAAAACCAACTGTTTAGTGATTTTCTAATGTAAAATACTATATTTTATACTCTTATTACAGAATATGAAGTGTAGTAGAAGAATGAGAGTTTTAAGTATAGCAAGACAAATTTTTGAAAGACATTGTTAAGATAATCATAGATTGACATTCCCCTACACTGTCTGGGTGTCAGATTCAAAGAAGTCAGGAGGAGACTTCTTCAAGATGCTGATTATTAAATCACAGAGGAATGGGAGTGGTGGCTATGTGTACCTTCAGGGAGTAATCAGTAGCCAGCCACATAGTCTTCCATCAGTAAAATGACAGTAGAAAGATTAGAAAGTTGCAGGAAAATGGCTTTTTTATGATTATTTTTATGGAACAAACAGATTTCATAGAATCATAGAATATCCTGAGTTGGAAGGGACCCACAAGGATCATCAAAGTCTGGCTTCTGGCCCTGCAAAAGACAACCCCAAGAATCACACCATGTGACTGAGAGTGTGGTTCAAATCCTTCTTGAACTCTTGCAGGCTTGATTCCATGACCACTTCCCTGGGGAACCTGTTCCAGTGCCCAACCACCCTCCTGGGTGAAGAGCCTTTCCCTAATATCTAACCTAAATCTCCTGTGACTGCTTCATGCCATTCCCTCAGGTCCTGTCACTGGTCACCACAGAGAAGAGATCAGTGTCTGCCCCTCTTTTTCCCTTCACGTGGAAATTGTAGACTGCAATAAGGTCTCCCCTCAGTCTCCTCTTTTCCAGGCTGAACAGACCAAGTGACCTCAGCTGCTCGGCTTCCACTCAAGACCCTTCATCATCCTTGTTGCCCTCCTTTGGACACTCTCTAACAGCTTAATATCTTTCTTATATTGTGGCACCCAAAACTGCACACAATATTCAAGGTGAGGTGGCACCAGCGCAGAGCAGAGTGGGACAATCCCGTCCCTCGACTGGCTGGCGATGCTTTGCCTGATGCCCCCCAGGACATGGTTGGCCCTCCTGGCTGCCAGGGCACTGCTGACTCATGTTCAGCTTGCTGTCAACCAGGACCCCCAGGTCCATTTCTACATCATTTCATCTATGTTGCATTTTTGTTTATGTCGCATATTTATTTAAGCTGCATTTTGTCCTGAAGAAAAATTATACAGCAGTTTGGTTGCATTATTGCAGAGACCTGGTTGTGGGAGTTCTCACAAGCAGTATGCTGGAAGCACTGACTCAAGGGTGTGGATCTGCTCTAAATTAGCAAAATTGTCTTGAAAATTTACCAGCCCAAGCAGAAAATCCATTCATCCATGCCTATGCTAATAGTAATGAGGAAAAAATATTATATTTGCATGTGAGAGGTGGGGATAAAAATAGTTTTAGAAGAAATAAGCAAGAATATAGCTTGGAAGAAATAAACAAGTTGAGAAGAATTTTATAAGGCTATGTTACATGATATGTAAAGACAAGTAATTTTTGGTTAGATTCCTGCTGGGAGCTGAATGGCTTTTTTATGCATGGACTGCAAACATAATTATTTTTCAGGCTTTGAAATGTTGATTTCCACACACGCACCCTCAAACTCCCTGCTTTTTCACTGGCCACGTGCAACAGACTGTCTGTCCATCAAGGCACTCAGTCTTCCTGAGAGGAAAAAAAAGGAACTTTATGGATGAGTGCTGAAGCAGATTTTCAGCCCTGTCATATGTGTGTATCAGTCTTGCAACTTAAGATATAGCAGAAAAATATGCTCGGTATTACATGATAACATGTGAGAAGGGTGCTGCTTTTTCAGACAACTTTGACACTGTCTCTCACAACATCCTCACCGACAAAGTCAAGAAGTGCAGACTGGATGAGTGGACAGTGAAGTGGGTTGAGAACTGGCTGAATGGCATATCCCAGAGGGTCGTAATCAGTGGCACAGGGTCTAGTTGGAGGCCTGCCACTAGTGGTGTCCCCCAAGGTTCAGTGCTGGGCCCAGTATTGTTTAACTTACTAGTCAATGACTTGGATGACAGGGTAGAGCCTCCTCAGCAAGTTCATAGACAATAAGCTGGAAGGTGTGCTCCAGAGTGCTGTGCAACCCTTTGAAAGGGACCTCAACAGGTTGAAGAGATGGGAAGAGAAGAACTGTCTGAAATTCAACAAAGGCAAATTCAGGGTCCTGCACCTGAGGAAGAATAACTCCGGGCACCAGTACAGGCTGGGGTGTACTTCTGGAAAGCGATTTTGTGGAGAAGGAGCTGCAGGTCCAGGTGTCCATGAGGCAGCAGTGTGCTCTTGAGGCCAAGAAAGCAAATGGTGTCCTGGGATGCATTAGGAAGAACATTGCCAGCTGGTCAAGGGAGGTGATCCTGCCTCTCTGCTCAGCCCTAGTGAGATGCATCTGGAGTGCTGTGTCCTGGAGCATGTCCAGTGCTCCTGGAGCATGTCCAGTGGAGGGTGACAAAAATAATTAAGGGAATGGAGCATCTCTCATACAAGGAAAGGCTGAGGGTGCTGGGCCTGTTCAGCCTCAAGAAGAGACAACTGAGAGGGGACCTCATCAATGTATATAAGTATCTCAAGAGGAAGGAACCAGGCTCTTCTTGGTAGTGCCAAGCAATAGGACAAGAGACTATGGGCAGAAACTGATACACAGGAAGTTCCACCTGAACATGAGGAAGAACTTCTTTGCTGTGCAGGTGACTGAGCACTAGAACAGATTGCCCAGAGAGGTTGTTGGAGTCTCTCTGACTGGAGATATTCAAGAACCGTCTGGATACAATTCTGTGCCATGTGCTCTAGGCTGACCCTGCTTGAGCAGGGAGGTTGAACCAGATGACCACTGTGGTCCCTTCCAACCTTACCCATTCTGTGATTCCATGATTCAGTGAAACTGAACCTCGAGACCAAACACTGGAAGCAAATTCAGTGACAAATGTCAAAAAAGACTGCTTTGCATAACTTATCTGGCATTTCCAGAGTAGTGTGGTCAAGGTTTTTTTAAAAAAGAACTGGTGAATTCTTAATAAAGTAATACACATTAAAAATAAAATAACTGAGCCATTGGCTATGGTGCTAGTTTCTCCTTGGTAATGGAAATTATCTTGCTGGAAGTCTGAAGCTGATCATTATTTGGAGAGCAGATAACAGTGTTAATCCTAGCAGGTTGTTGTGATACCCTAACTTTTGTTATATGTTCTTGGCAAAATTTCCTAACATACTGTCCAGACAAAAAAAAAAACATGGAAAATCAGTGTTGAAGGCTGGTGCAAGCAAACTTACTGTTTGAAAAAAATAATTCTCTTGTGTTTTCAGAGTATGTGTTGAAATCCCATTACCTGATGGTGTACTGTTTTGCATTGACTGCCTTGCACATAAGTACGACATTGCAACAGATGATGTGTTACATGATGAAAAGCTGGTCATGCATGTACAGAGCATTTCCCACTGGGCACCTGCTAGCATAGGACCTTACAGTCAGTCCATCAAGGTAGGGAATTTTTGTTACTTCATGGGAACTATATGTCTGTTTACTGAAATGAAAACAGTTATAAAGTCTCTTTCTCCCCCATGTGAATGTGCAAAAGAAAATGTGTAAAAAAAAGAAACCAAATTAAAAATGAGCACTTTGCACTTATGTTTTTAAAACTTATGGACAACTTAACTCTCATGTGTTTTTTGTTTTGTGATAACAAAACTGGTTAAAGTATTCTTTGCAGAGAATCTTGAAAACAGCATACTTCTGTTGTATATTGTAATTAGACAAAAAAAACCATGTTGCATATATACTTTTATAATCTGCCTAGGATATAAACAGAATTTAGGAACAGGTGAGGCTATTTTAATGTCCTTGTTAAAGCTCAAATGTTTTTATAGGTAAGTCAGTCCTAAAATGCTTATTTAATGAAATCCTTCTTGAGGCTTGTGGTACTACCTAACCATTTAAAACAAAAACAAGGTTGAAGGACTGTTCCAAAATAATAACAAACTGAACAGAATATTACATTCTATTTAGAAGTATGAAAAGGAGACAGTAAAGTATCATGGAAAAGTGGACCAAAATTTGCATAAAAAGATTTCTTCTTAATATTGTATTTCTTGTCCAGCTAGTACCATTCTGACAACTAGTGAACTGTCTCAACCTTTTCTGTTGCAAAATATATATATACTCTTATCTTACCAATACTCCTCTTGAGTAATAGATTGTCCAGTCTTGTGCAGACTGATCTAAGTGATATGGTATGACATCTGTTTAAATTTCCTGAAACTTCTTTGAGTCTGCAAACCCACCTAGTATAATGGCCATGAAATTTTACTTTGTTTTGTCTTTGTACTATTTTATGGAAAATTTCAGGAATTTTACTTCAGAAGCTCATGCGGAATTTGTTGTATTTTTAGGAAGAAATGTTGGTGGATTACTACTCTATGAATTCTGTTCTTATAGGAGGGTGGGTTTTTATCATCTGTGTATATCCATTTTTCTTGGTTTAACAGACTTTATTCCATTCAGTCTTACACCTTAATGATCATAATTGTATCATGTCATGCATAATCCTGCAAAGATAAAATTTAATAAGCTTTGCATCTTTGTTATTTGGAGAAACTCTTCTAATACAACATTGCAGCTAATCTGTATGTCCTGGAACTGGCATCAACTAAATTTGGAAAAGGGAGTGAACTGACAATTGCTTCAGTAACCCAGTGAACAATCTTATGCTGCAAATGGACAATAAGTAGACACTGCCAGATTTTCTGGTGGTATGGGACAGTCAGCATACCCAAAGGAAGGTTCATATCTCTTCAAATATAGTGTAACCTGTAACATTGATCAGCAAATCAAACATTAGGGAAAACTTTCTACTGGTGTGTTTTGTTTTGCTTTATTTTCTTTTACCCCCAAAGGAACATTTTAGTCAAGCAACATTATTTTCCTTTAAGGTGTAAAATAAGTATTTTTACTTTTAAAAACTGATTACCACAGAAGTAAAGTAACAGTAGTGAAAAGTTGAACTTTTGCTAGAGGGTCACTTACTTATCATCGTTTATGGCTGTGTTCCGTCTCTAGTCCACAAACACATGTATGGGGAATGGTAGGATACATGCCAGCATTACTTTTAATTTTCCTTTGCAGATTTTTCCTTACTACTACCAACAATGCATTTCATCTGAGTATCAGTATTAAACATCCTGGTTTTGTCTTGCTAAGAATCTTTTGACTTTTTGGTAACATATTTCTATTCTGCAGAGCTTGATCCAATACGTATACTGGAACAAGTAAACATTTCAGTAAAAGTTTTTAATATTTAAATGTTTTTCTTTCTCAAGTAGCATATATAGGATATAACCTGTAAAACCTTTTCATAAGAATACATCATAGAAGAGTGCATAAGTACATAAACAATGTATTTGAATTTGAAAATTTATTAATGGAAGAGATAGGTTTCGTATCTTCTTACACATGAATTTTCCAAAATTAAAATCTACTTTAGGTGTGTTTTTAGAACTTCCTGGGCCTATATATAGACAGGTAAGTGTTAACCTCTTAAGTTCACCAGCGAAGTAAGCACTTCAGTATATTTTAGGAATGGAATATAATTTTCAGAATAATTAAGGAAGGAACAAAAGTCAGGTTTTTTATCTTTATAATAAAAAAAAAATTCAAATTATAATAATTTTATGATGATGAAATGTTTATATTTTTTTTATGTTTGAGGAACAGAAGCTTAATGATCTTAAACCAGTAAATGGTTATTACTCTTATGTTGTGTATCTGTAGAGTTGGATTATCTTTTGTTTGACAACAATTGGACAGTTAAATTTTTATCTTTTCAGTCCAATATGAAGTTTTCTGGACACTGGGGAATCATCATGTATTTTTGCACAGTGTTTTTGCTGAGTTCAGAATAGACCAAAGACTAATTATTCAGGGTATTGCAAGTTGGGACAGATGTGCACTGGCATGTAAGAGCAGTGGAAAGATGTAGGTAGTTCATGCAATCTATGGAATTCATACCTCAGGCTCAAAAATCACTCAGCAGAACATCATTTCAATTCTGTAGGGACCTTGCAGGATCCTGCCAACAGTGCTATGGGAACAAAAAGTAAAAATTTTAAATTCGCCAGGACAATGTCCTAACCTCAGTCTGATAGACACCAAACAACTGTGGTAGAACGAAATTAGGATTTTCTGAGTATTTATAGCAAAAATCTTCCTCTTTTGGGATTAACATTCTTTCTCTTTTGGGATTAACATTCTTTAAAAACATCTTCAGTGTTTCTACTTGTAAGAAGTAGACAGAAACTGTTCGAATATACAATAAGACTGACTGTCTTATAAAAAAGAAAAACCTGAAATTTAATATGATTTTCTTGGTCCAGCTCCACTAGTCTTAATGTCTGTGTCAGCAACTGGAACATCAGTTCTTGTAAAGGCTGATTTCTGTTGATTTCACTAATGTAAAATAAGTATTCTGATTATGTCCTTCTAATAGTAGTACCACAGGCTATCCAGGCTATCCAGTCTGGGAGTACATGATGATATATGGTTTACCTTCCTCCAGGTCTTTGCTCTGCAGTGAACACCAGCCCAGTTTGTGCTGGTCGTTGGTAGTACTCGGTATTTTTACTAAAGATACTTCATGTTCTCACTGTTTTTTATCACATGATTATTTTATTTTCATGATTTAATTCTGTTTTACCAGCAGATTAGAAGATTTATCAAGACTAAGCAGTAATTGGTAGCTTGTATAGAAAAAGCTTACTCACTGTCTTCAGTAAAGCAAACAGCACAGCTCTACATTAGTGAGGTAAACATGAAGATGCACTGCAAAGCAGTATTTGGGGTGAGAAATTTATACTGAGACCTTTCATGATTATTTATTTTGTGAAAACATCCTTTGAGCATTTGTGAACTGTGAGCATAGTTCATTTAAAAATAATTTTTTAAAAAAGCCCCACGCAGCTGAAACACTAACCACAAATTGTTGCCTAAGAATGCATGGAAAGTTGACAGTGTTTATACCAGATGTTCTTCTAGTATGTTAATGTAATTTAAAAGTCTATTCACACCTACAATTTGTTTGCTTTGGAAAAGTTTCTTAATGTTTTTCTATCTAGAAATGAACAAATAAACTGCCACAGTAGAATTTATCATACCTCGCATTCTACAATATCTTTTCATGGTGACATAATGTATTTTATACACATACCAACATATATGCATCTATTACTTGATTAAGTCTGTTGAACCTTTTAGCTTTTCCTTGTGACCTCAGCTCTTTCCCTCTGAGAGCTGTCAAATCCCAGTTTGAACAATCCTTCAGGCATCTTTTTCTCAGTTTTTTCCTCTGCACTATCTTAACTCAGTAGCTTCCCTCTTATCTTTTTCCTTTTGTGACTCAACAAAAGTATATTAAGTTATGCCATATCTAGTAATATGGGGATAGAATACCTGAAGGTTCCAGTCTAAATAATGTTCCTCTGGGATTGATACTTGGGATGATATTGTTAGCATTTTAGTCAACTACTTCGACAATAACATGTCTAGCAGGATTGTGGATGACAGTAATTTGGATAGTGCTTAATGCCTTGGAGGGGCAAGGCTGTCATTTGGAGGTACCTAGACAAGCAACCAATAACAAAAGCCTCATGAAATTGAACGGAAATAACAGAAAAGTCCTGCAGCTAGGACAGAATAGTCCCATGAAGCAATGAAGGAAGGGGACTGACTACATAGTAGATCTACAAAGAAGTAACTAGAGGTCATGATTGTCAGCGTTCTAAATGTTAATTGGAAGTTCACCATTGCAGCAGTGAAGGCAAACTTAATACAAGGCAGCACTGGCAGGGTTGTAGCAGTCAGGTCTTCAAAACCTGACTCACAAGACTCTGAACAAACTGTTCTAATGTCTAAGTTAGTCCTCCTCTAAGCATGAGGTTGAATTAGGTGACTCTAACAGCCCTTTCCAAACTAATTTTTTTTCACATTCTAGGCTTAATATTAAAATTACAGATTTACTGACAGAGTAACAGAAAGGAAACATCATAATTATAGAAAAAAATAAATCCTTAGTATAAAACTTGCTCTTCAGGAGGTAGAGATCATTAATGGTGCTGTATGGAAGAGTGCTTAGGACACTAATTTTTTGTAGATGAAAGCAAGCATGCCACTGGCATGCCCACTCTTGTGTATGAAACCTCATCACAAATATAAAAGTTATTGTTGTTGCTTCCCTAGCCAGTGCCAGAAAAAAATATGTATAACGTTAGGGCAACTTAGAGACTGTTCTAAATTGCATGTAAACTGTAAGTATGCAAGTCAGGAAACAGTGGGGCAAAATTGAACTCTGCATCTTTGCAGTTCATTTTTGTTATGTGTCATATGCTTCTTAGCTGAAGATTAACAAACCTGACTATAAACATTGTATTTAATTAGTACCATTGGACAAAATGTGGATTAAAGCTGTCTGCCACCACTGAGGGATGTGGCATACAGTCACAAAGTCCACCAAATAGAAGGGGATAGCTGTATTACCTCTTGGAGGGTGTCCTCAGCTAGATAGTTCCACTGTAATGATGAGACATGTTAAACAGAAACATTAGGAATAATTGGAACTGCTGTTTACTTTTAAGTAAATTCTTGTTTCCATCAGTAATTGTGGTTCAGGCCTCAAGGCATGTGAAAATAGAAGT
>NW_020897693.1:26855539-27230721 GCF_003984885.1 Neopelma chrysocephalum
TCAGCTACCATAAGCTCTGTCTACTGCTACTCCATCCTTGAAACCCTCACCAAAACCTCAATCCCTTTTTATGCATTCAGCAAGTTTTCCATGGACAGCAAGAGACTTTCTCTACAGATTCCATAACAGAAAGAGCCTCTTGACCAATAGCCTTGTAGTATTCTGTACTGCCTGTAGTCTGTATGCCCGTATGCCCCCTTGAAGGCGTACAAGAAAAGGACCAAAATTTTCACAAATTGAAGAAACATCTCTACTTCCCCATTAGAACACCTGTGTTTTCACTATTCACGACTGTACTGGATTTTATAAAACAATCAACATGAATATAGCCCCAGAAATAGCCAACCTTTTAATTGGCTGCCTTGAAAAAGAGATTCTGAATAATGTATTATATCGTGGCGTATCTGACATATACAGATGCAAAAATTATCTTGACTGGAAACTTCTTTGTTGATTTCTACCACAAATTCAGTAATTATATGAGTCCACCTACTTCCATAAAATAAAAATCTGTATCAGACTGTTAAAAGTTGTAATATACAGTCAGACCCTTAAATAAGACATTCGTTGTACGCCAAATATGTAACATGTTCATCCCTGCCATCTAAAAGGAGTTTTTAATGAATAGACCAACTCCTGTGGAAAGAGCAACCCAGATACAGTATTTAGGAAGTACTTACTTGAAAGAATATGCCATTACTGGTCCTAAATTCTTAGTTGTCACCATCCATCCATGGAACTTCTAGAACATCATTACACAGCTATAGTCTATAACAGAAAAAAATCCCATTTTGGAAAAAAAAAATCTTCCTAGAAAAAAATCTCAGAACCACCCACCGTGGTGTTCAAACAGCCCAGATTGAATGGTACAAAAAGTCTTTAAAGAACCAAAAATCACCCAGGTAAACATTTCTAATAAAACAATCATTCCGTAGTCTCTCAGTATTGATTCTTAAGAGAAACTCAGTTGATACCTAGGTAGACCTCCTCACCTTGTATTTAGCTTCAAAAGCTGTTGCACTATTTCCTATCAACATGCCCATTATTCATACTTTTTCATGTTCTGCTTCACTATGTTTTACGGTAAGGATGCTCATCAGAGTTCAGACATTTTTTTCAAGATTATGTATTCACTACTGGCAAATTTATTTGGGTCCACTACATTATCTTGGCATCTTGGCACCACAGATCTTTCCATCCCCCATCCCAGTTTGTTTTTGTTTGTGAATTTGATGCTTGAGAGCCTGAGGGTTGAGCTCAGTAACTGAAACACTGTCTCTTTCTCTAGAGGTTCAGTTATGTGATTATTGTGACAGGTTTGAAGTGCTCATGTTCTTTCTCTTTGAATTTTCTCTAGGTTAACTGCTTGTGAGCCATGCCATGCCCTAGATAATTCATCCCTAGACATTGGCTAACATATGCAGAAACAATGTCTTTTTGTGTAGCTGATATTTCTGCTGACTTAGGTTTGCTGAAATTCCACTTGTAAGGACACCTTGTGTAACTATGTGCCTACTGGGACACTCATATGGACCAACTCTTCTTTTCTCCTCACTTGTTTCCTACAGTATCCATGCGCTTGTTTGTCCATAATAGATGTTATATACTGTAGTACATTTTTATGGTTATGTGGGAAGGTATCCAAAACTTACCAGATGTTTCAAGACATCAAATTAGTAATTTCTGTACCTTTATTTCTCTGGAAAAGTACTCTTCTACTGAAACAGCAACATCTCCCAATAAGCATAGCTATATTTTTACTGTAGTACAGAAAGTAAGTTCAAGCTGAACTGATTGTGGTACATTGGTGCCCTCCATATCATTACACACTGAGATAATATTGAACCTCAAAAGTGTGTCAAACTTCTTTTTTCCAACCAGCTTTTAATGTTTGTTCTGTTGTCTGTTTTAAATGTGAAACCTCATTGCTCTTAGCTGTTTTTTTGCTGCTGAAACCATAGTCACTTAAGCTGGGGAACTGAAGCACTGTGCTGCTCTTCAGTCTGTTCCTCTTCTTGCATTCTTTCATTGCAAGTAAGTCACATGGGATCTATCTCCCTCAGGCAGTGCAAGCAAACAGGGTGGTTGTCTTGAGAGTGTGGGGGTATTTTCCCTGTCTCGTGGTGAGATCTTTAAGGTAGATTTTTAGCTATTTCCCATATCCCCACGCTTCCTTTTTTTATCTCCTTTTTTTTCCTTTTTCTTTTCTTTTTTCTTTTTTTATTTCTTATTTTTTTCCAAGGGACCACAAATAATTTTCATCCTTCTATTTCTGTTGACTAAGCTTCCTTTTACCACTGTAAAGACTTGAGAAACATCATTCTCATGTGCCAGCATTATCATGTGCTCTCCATTGTTGAAGCACAGCTTTCAGCTCAATTCTAGGTAACTTTTCAGGGTTTGAACACATTTTATCCCTGAGTTCAATTGTACTGTTTCTCACAACAAACCCTCTTAGCCTAAGAAAAAAAGCCAACTTTGAAATCCTGTGAAAGAATTCTGTTTCAGAATATTATCTTAGTAGCTCTTTGTAATGAGACAGGACAACATTTTCAAAACAAGGAAGAATCTCTTAGTCAACCTGACTGTTGCGTTTTAGGGCAGCTTAAAATGGAAAAGCCAAACTTACATGCATGCCTATGCCCAGATTCACACTTGTCTTAGGCTTAAAGAGTCTAGGATTTGATATCTCTGCACCAGAGAACAATTTTTGATATCTCTTTATTTTTTGTTTGTTTTCAAGGCTAACTAAAGTGTTTTCAAAGGTTTACATATTTTTCCTCCATGGTTGTTACTTATTTGAAATTAATTTCTGGTTATTTGTCTTCTGCTGTAGCTCCAAATTATATTTGTATTTGTGTTCTGAGTTTGTGGTAACTTATTCATACAGATGTTAATTTATGAAAGCATCTTGTAAATTACATTTTCTTATGCATTACTTCTTGAACCACTTCTTTTTTTCAGTAAGCACACTAAACTAATGTTGAGGGGCTTGTATCTTGCAGTTGCAATCCAGACAGGGTTAAAAAGAAATTAATTTTGTCTAATTAAATATATTTTTAGAGAAAATTGCATATTTATTGTCAACTAGGTAAGATTTTTTTTTATTATACGATGTTAGTGTGACTTTCTCTTTGCAATTAGAGCTGTGTTGAAATAATTTTCCCCTAAATATCTTAAAAACTGTTTGTGAAATGTTTTGTGGTCCTTTGGAGATGAAAAGCAGCATATAAATGTAAGATTACTTGTTTGTATTAGGCAGAGAAATTATTTTTCATTTTTTTATATATAGATATGTTTTGCTGTGATTCTTCGCACTTACATTTAGTAAGAAAGGGTTTGGTGCTTTTTTTTGTACTTGTATGCTGTATTTCTTTCCTTCCTTCCTTGCTTCCTTCCTAACATATAATTAAAACTTGAGATATTAAATGAAAAACACTGTTTAATAGTGTAGGAAATATTTTATAAGTATTTACAACATGGAATAATAATCTGGAAGCAATTGTTTACAAATAATTTTGATAAAAAGTCATGATAGTTGCATGAAAGAAAGAGAAGTACACAAAGGCCTAGAACAATCAAAATATTCTTTAAATGTGCCTATCCTGGTCTATTGATTCTAGTGCTCTTTATGAAATATTGCAATATAGTGTAATGAATGTTTTTTAAATACTGCTCTGATAATACTCTCCATCTTTTTTTTATATATATATCAAATCTCATTAAAGAAGGGTAGGATAATCACTGGCATATTGGTAGAGACTTCAATTTTTAAGATAGAATTTTAATGCCAATCTGAATCCAAATCTTAAGGATAAACTGGGTTACCCACATGCATAACTTTTAATTTAATGTTAATTCCTATTATATATGCCAAGAGTTATATGTAACATTAATTTATACATACTTACTACAGTCCAAAATAATCAATAGATTTAGATAAAATATATGAGATCACTGCTGTCTCCATTATATTTCTGCACCTTGTACTGCACCATAGACCTTTAATGATAGTACAGTGCAAGGATTATTGTATTCTCATCCTTTGTACATTACTCTGTCAAAGAAGTACCAGTACTCCTAATCATGTAAATGCCAACAATTGCTACTTGTGTTGAATACACTGATGTTGATAGTATATCCAGTGCTAAATCCTTGTATTAGAATATCCTTATAATTGTAGTCAGTGAGATTTTTCTCCTAACTTTGGTTGGTCCAAGAGCTGGCAAAGGTGCAAAAATGAAGGAGAGAATGAAAAGGAAAATAACACAGAATAAAATTAAGAGAGAGAAGGTTGCAAAGAAAAAAAATTTGTAAAATATATCAAATAAAACAAAGTAGCTATTGAAAACATTAAAGCTATGGGTTGAAAAGGGAATGTTGGCAAAGGTCTGTCAAGAAGAGGTTAGCTACAGAATTATAAACAAGAAAAGAGTCAGAGAAAAAACAAGGGAGAAACTAAAATGAGTCAGACAGAAAGTAGGCAAAGTGGAGAGAAATGGAGAGAGAGAAGGAAATTCATCCTGCTGGAGATAGTTTCTCCTGTCACTCAGAGATAAGTATTGCCTCTAGAAAGGTCAGTTCAGGCATTGCCAAATGACAGAAGTGATAGGGGAGAACCACATCATCTGATAAAAAGTGAATAAAATGGACCTCAAGAAGTAATTTTTACATTGATAGAACAGTGTTTCCCCCTTGAAATAGTTGGGGAGTTCTGGTGAATATGACTAACCTTTTTTTTCCCTGCCATTTCTGAAGTCACAAGTTTCTCACACCTAAATGCATGGTATAGCATATTCTCATGTGGACAGAATATTGAAGCCTTAGAAAATAACTGATCTTGAAAGAGGAACTGAATACCAGAACCGTACTTTAAGAAATTGGGTAATGTAGTTAAAAATTTGTTTGTGAAGTCTTAACTTATTTGAAAACTATCTTTTGTGAAACAGAGCACATTTTCTATGAAAAAGACACAACATTGTCTTATTTCAGTGAAAATGTTTCTGACTTCAGTACTGTGCCAACTGTTTCAGGTTTTTCTTTCTACATTTATGCTTCCTTTCATCCTGTAATTGAGTGTTAGGAATTTGAGGTCTGCAGCTTTTTACAGAAATTAGTAGTGCTGACAGTAACAACAGGAAAAAAACCCAAGTGCCGAATTATGTGTAAAGCTTCAGGATTTCATTGTCATGGTCATTAAAATTGCCATATATTTTTAATCCAGTAGATGATGTTAGTAATTATCTCATGTTGCAGCATATTCCTTGCATAATTGACAGAATAGTTATTGAATCCTTTAGACCAGTTCGGTTTGCTCTTTTTCTATTTGTTATTAGTCACATGAGGTAATGTTGCATTTGTAGTTAATTTCCTCTTACTTGAACAGAACTGTTTTACAGGATAATTTCAGATTATATTAAGAAATAGAAAGGGCATGACAGAAAGGAAAGAAAGCAGCATGATAAACGTTGTGACCTTCTAGTGAGAAACAGTATGGCATGCATAAAGGACTGCTGCATTAAATGGAGGCGGGGGAGAAGGAAGTGGGTAATTATTTGTAGCAGTGCTTTTACTGTTGTTGGAATGAGACAGACTAACAGTGGCAGCAGTCATTTTGCTGAATCAAAGTCCATGTTAGTCGCATTATACACTGCCACAAAAGGTTGTTAAGGCTGGTATTAGCATGTACCACTGAGGACATTGGAAGGACTCGATCTGTCACACTAAATCGCCTTCTTGCCCTCAACCATTGAAGTCTCCAGCTCCTCTGACATGTTCTTTCATTAATGGCCTGGCCTTGACAACTGATCCTAATTGCCTCTGAACCGCACTTCATGTATTATTGGTGTCTGCCTGCCCTGGTTCATGTCAACAAGCCACAGCATGCACAGGGTGTGCCCGGTGCCTTTTGCTGAAATGATGCTCACATAGTCGTTTACCTCTGAGGGTTTGGGTCTCACTGGGAATGAAGTATAAAACTGAAGGTCTTCCTGTCTCTTCCTAGTTATACTTTAATGTGGATCTGTGCTATGTACTTATTAGGCATGTATGAAAACTCAGTAAAGCATCAGGCCAATTATGCAAGATTACATTAAAGCATAGACTGTAAATGCAAAACAAAACTTGCCTGCATTTTAGTTACTGTTTGTTTATTCCTTCTGAAAAGCTTATTCACTAGAATGTATGGCTTACACTTCATTTTTCATAACAAAAATTCTGTTCTTATTTGAAGTAATAGTGTAAAAGAAATACTATCTATAATATTGACAGAGTTCCTGTAGATTAAAATGTTCTTTGTAAATAGGTAGGAAAAGTATCCCATTTGTTGAGGTGTAAATTAAAGCCAAAGCTATTTTATAATCTTAATATTCTCTCCTTTTCCATGAAACAGCTTCATAAATATATTTATTAATATATCTGAGGGTGTTTTTAAAACATACATTTTATTTCATAAAGCAATACTTTTTTTCTTAATTCTAAACCCTTTTAATTTTTAGTATTGCAGATTGACAAACAATATTTAAATTCTACTTCTACAGTATGCATTGTATTTTTACTGTGAAGTTTTATATTTAAATCTGTAATAACATATCTACCTGCCCAAAACATTTATATGTTTTAAGCATGGCTATGATTTAAGACTTTTATAATTTCTTATAAGATTTTCTATGATTACCTCAGTCATCAAGAAGAATGAATAATTTGAATGGGGAGCCTTTTAAGCAGGCAAGTTCTACCAGTGATAATAAAAAATAAATCACAGAAGCTCTTTGGTGCTAGGTATCATTTAGCCTAATCTAGACAGTGACATTTGGGCCACTAACAGCATAATCATAGTTATTGCTACAAATTGCTCCATGTTTGAGTTTTAATGTTATAAGTAAATTATGCCACAGGATAAAATATATGCTTCTTTGGGAATTAAACATGTTTATTTCAGCAATGCGGATGTGGAATACTAGGAGATGGCAAGTTTTTTTCATGTAGTAATACTGCCACCTTCTGAGCCAGTGAAGAACAATTCAGTTTTCTGTCCTAGGGACTTGGTAAAGAATATGCTGCAGGTTGGTGGTTTGCTTTGAGTCAGCAGCGTAAGCTCCCACAGTCAAAGCGACTGAAGATTGCCTGAAACCTACTGCTGAAATTGTTTCAACATCCACTCTGGGAGGTAATTTAACTTTTTGCGAATATTGCACTCGTACTGCGAAAGTCTGGCAGACCAGAAGAAATAGGCAGAAAAGTCTAAGGGTGAAACTTTTGATAAAAATGCTTTTCTAAAGATGTACTATCGTTGAAGTCCAAACCCAAAAAATCATTCTTATTCTCTATACACTGTCAAAAGACAGATCCTCAGTTAATTCTGATGCAAGAATGACATAGGAAGGTTGTTCAGTGGTTTTAGGGCAGAGGTGGCCACAGCTGGGATTAGAAGATGAAGGGGACTGTGAATGTTCTTTCACCATCATTCATTCAGACAACGTGCCCTTCAGCAGAACAGCAAGCCCTTCTGATTTTCTCGAATTAGGAAGATTAGCATGAAGCGCATAATGCGGGATGATGGAATTTGTCATAATTTGCATTGTCCTGGAAAGATTCAGTTTGATAGAGCGATGCATCTCCGAGCATGTCATGTCCCACGGGCAGGTCATGGAGGAAGCTCGGCAGAAATAATTTCGCGATATGTGCATCAGTTGTAAATGCCTCATAACCAATTTGTCAAAAATAAAAAAAAAAAAAAGTGGAGGTCAGGAGAGTTGAAGGAGGTGGGCATTTGCCCAAACACATGTGGAAGTTAGATATGGTAACGGTAAATTAGACTTGTATCATTTTGGAATAAGACATGATTACATGCAATAAGTGAACACACTGACTACATACTTGCCAAGGTACTGGTAGAATTTTTTCTACAGTATGTAAGAAAGGTAGATCTTTCACCAATTGCATCATGAAGTTTATTTATGAAAATTCCTTACAGAAATTATCAGACACAAGAGCTTCAGGATCAGTTTTCTGAGCGATTGCTTCTGACCTTGATAATGTTCCCAAACTGAAAAGGATAGAAAAGGATAATCAGCATGTAGTTGACAAAACGGACATGACAGTGTTACTTACATGCTGCGGCATTTCTGGAAATAGGCATGTAGAATTCAGACAGGCAAGGGGAACACACTTATTTACAGTAGCATAGCAAGAAGAAAAGGTCCAATGTCATGAATTGACCATGGTTTATTTATGGAGCATCTGACAATGAAGCAACAGTCTTTGGTATTTAGAAATCTCTCTTGCCCAAGAACAGTATAACTAGTGCTCATAGGTTATGTTATTTATCATTTCAATATCTGGTTCTACTTGAGGAAGACATTTTGCAACGTCTCCTGTATTTGTCTGTCTTTATACATTTCAAACAACAGATTAATGCCGGTGGTTCAGTAACACTGATCATTTGTGACAGTTGAGCATTTGCGAGTTGAGGGTCTAATAACAAAATCAAAATAAAAAAGGGAAAAAAAAAAAGAAATTGTCACTTCTAAGGACCTACTTTACTGTCTATGGGATCCAAATAATACTTCCTACCTGAGGTTGATCGTCAGGCTGCTGTCTTTCAGATGGTTGTTATTATAGAATTCTGATTTTTGAAAACTGAATTACCTTAGGGTACAGCTCACCATAAATAAATCTTTCAACACCCAGTACCTGGAATCAAGATATATGTGAAACTAATAACACTGCACAGTTACAATTTGATCAAGTGTGTTGGTGTGGGGTTTTGGAACAAAGTATTTATAGGTTTCTGCATAAAAAATGTGTTTTAATAATGTCAGCCCAAATCACTAAAAATATTTTTTTGCTCTGCAAAATAGTAGCTTTCTGTATAAGTTCTGTGAGGTTTTGAACTCTTCATTTCCCACAGTTTACAGCTTTAAGTTTTCAGGCAAATTGCTGTGCTACTCAGGGATCAAAATTGATGTGTGGTACCAGTGAAGAAAAAATACAATTTCTGTAACAAGAAAATGTTCGTATAGATTGCAAAGTGTCTATAGATTGCAAAAAATGGACTATATCTTTTATTGCGTTGAAACCCCAGATCCTGTATTATTTAGTATTGCACTGTACACGGTGAAGAAAAAGAATCTCTAGAAGCCCAAGTGTGTTTTTATTATTTTGCTGGGTGATGCATTCTGATTATATTTTTTAAATGACACAATAAATAATCTTTGCATCTCTGTATTTTCAGGCTGGTTGATATTTTATTATTAAGATACATTCTGGTAATGTTTGAGTGAAAAGCAACAAGTGTTCAGTTTTTCTATAGTTCCTTTACCGATGTTTTTCAGAAAATAGTTTGCACTGTCTGCTGGGCACTTCAGTTATATAGCTTGATTTTGAGTTTTGGGGGCTGGTGGTGATGAGTGAACAACTTTGATTTAGTAAATAATCTTTAAAAATCTCAGAGCAAAGGATGACTATAGTAGTGTTTTCCTCTGTGAACTAATTATAGAATATAGAAATACAACATCTGGTGATAGGAGACCAGAGCTCAAAACAAACAGAAATGATTGAGAAATATAATAGCCTTGAAACTTTAAATTTAAAATTGCTGTTTAATTACCAGTGTTAATTTAATCTTGATGAAGAACTTCAAATAATTTTTTTTTCGGTTTGGCCTCTTTGTGAAGTTTACTGGTATCTGGTGATGGATTTAAAACATGTCCATAGGATTCCTCTTTCTCATAACAGGAGCTATGTAAAATGCTTAAACTGTGGTAGGGTCTCCACATGTTATTTTGTGAGAATATGGTATGGAAGTATACAAGAAACAGGTCACGTAATTTCTTATGTAAATTTTTCTCCATTTTTTCCGTATCTGACTGTAAGACTTCATATACCACTTTTTATAGAATCCATGTGGTATCGCCATGGATTCAGTAGCTTATTATGTTGGGTAGAATTCACAATTTCTTTTTTTTATTACCTTTGGAGAAAAGCAGCATGTAATATGAAATATTTGGTATCACTTCCATTTAAATGGGGGACATTCTAAAATTAATAAAATGCTGAAAAAAGGATAAAGTTAGGGGATATCGTTCCAAAGGAAGGATGAGAGGCCATAAGAGGAAAACTGAGGATTTTTTTCTAGATATATAAGAATTTCAGAGAGAAAAACACAAACTCCTTTCACATCTGAAAATCTTCAGAGAAATCAATGGAAAAAATACTTTGCGAATACGTAGTAACTGTTGTTCTTCAAAAATTACTTTCCTCTAAAGGGATTTTTGTTTATTGACTATCAGTGACTTCCAATGTAATCATCAGCATGTATGCAAAAAACCACAGTTTTGTTTTTCCAGTCATTCATGCCACAGCTTCAGTCTAGAAATTGCTGGTTGATCTATGTTCCCTCTGTTCTTATAGTTCTTAGCTTGAAAGATTTTTTAGATACATTTCTTCTGTAATACACACACACACATATATATATATTTATATATATATATCCCTGTCTCATTCTGATTCCTTAGATCTTCCAATGTAGGTTTTAATTTCAGAATGAGGAATTAACCTCATTAACATCCATAGCAGGTTGTGCCAGTCACCCAACTCAAGAGAAGGCAGAGGTAACGGAAGGCAAGAGAACAAAATGTATACTGGGAGAGGGCAATACTACTTGTATTTTTCTGGAAATAGGTTCTTTACTGGAATTCATGTTCCTGACCAATGAGGCTTTGGGTTTGATTCATTGAAAGCCCAATGTTTTAACTTTCTGTAAAAGCACACTAGTGTAAAACAGACTCGGTGCAGTGCTCAGTATGGATCTTTCTAACTTGTTTTGATGTCAGATTAGAGGGTGTAAATCTGAAACCTTATGATGTCATATAAAAAGTAATTTTTTCAGGGAAACAATTTAGATAAAAAATAACTGTTTTCTGCCCTGTAAACTATAGAACACCAGAGAGAACCTAAATATATAAGTAATTTTCTTTGTTGGAATTTCATAACTAAAGCATATGTTTAAAATTCTGTTACACCATTTGTGAATTCTCTAGAAGTTTACCATAATATTTTATAAAATTCTATTGCTGTATCTCTTAGGCTTAATAAGGAAAGGAGGCAGTCATTCCTCTTTTGGTAGTCAGGGGAAAAGTACAGTTAAGTCAGTGCTTTACAGAGAGTTTGTCCTTAGCATCTTTTTTTCAATTGTTCTGTAAAAATGGAAAAAGGATTTGAGGGAAGAAGAAATAGGAGTACAGAAGCAATATCATTTTTATATGAGACAGAGTGAGCACAGTATCCTGAATACATTGTGGTAAAACTATTTAGAGAATCTGGGAGTGGAAAGATTCAATCTGTAGATTGGAAATTGAGTTGAAGGGCGTCAGACTGCACTCACACAGCTAAATTGTGTGGTGCTCAGTCTATTGACATTTCGGCAACTTCCATATTGCATTGTTCTGAGAAGGTGAAAAAATGAGAAACAGTAGAACAGAAAATATTAGCACTGAGAGGAAGAGCAAATAGATAAGTAAACAGGGGGAAAACTATTGTTAGTGACTTGGAATGTCTAAATCACATTTATTGAAATGTGGGACGGAGCTGTGAATTACACCAAAAGATGTCCTGCTCATGTGCAAGTCCGTACAGATGTTTCACAGAATCGCAGAATGGCAGAGGTTGGAAGGGTCCTCCAGAGGTCATAATGTCCAACCCTCTCCTCAAACAGGGCCACCATGAGCAGGTTGCCCAGGACCATGTCCAGACACCTTTTGATTATCTTCAAGGAGGGAGATTCCACAATTTCTCTGAGCAACTCATGCCAGTGCTCAGTCATGTCACAGTAAAAAAGTGTTTTCTAATGTTCAGAGGGAACGTCTTGTGTCTCACTTGGTGTCCATTGCCTCCGGTTCTTTTATTGGGCACCACTGGTATGAGACTGGCTGCATCTTCTCTGCAGCCTTTCAATTATTTATATATAATAATGAGATGCCCTCCCTAAGCCTGTCCTTCTCTAAAAGCAAAATAGTCCAAGTTCTCTTAGCTTTTCCTAGTAGGTGAGATGGTCCAGTGTTTTGATCAACTTTGTGGGCTTTGGTGACACTGTCTCTTGTACTGGGGAGCCCAGAACTAAACACAGTGCTCCAAGTGCGGCCACCAGTACTGAGAAGAGGGGAAGGATCACCTCCCTCAATCTGCTGGCAATGCTCCTCTGAATGGAGCCAAAGATACCATCTCTCTCTGTGCAGAAAGGGCACATTTCTGGCTTGTGTTCAACTTGGTGTCCACCAGGACCCCCAGGTCCTTTTCCACAAAGCTGCTTTCCAGTCAGGTCCCATCATGGGTTTGTTTCTTCACAGGTGCAGGACCTTCAACTCCTTGTTGAACTTGATGAGATTCCTCTCAGTGCATGTCTTCAGAGGTCCCCCTGGATGGCAGCACGACTCTATGTACTCCACCAGGTTCTGTATTATCTTCACCTGGTTCTGTATTATCTTCAGGCTTGCCAAGGGTACACTGTGTCCCATCATCCAGATCATGAATGAAGATGTTGAGCAGGACTGGACCCAGTATGGGCTCCTGGATGTTCACCTGTGAGACTTTGTGCCACTGATCGCACCCTCTGGGCCTGGCTGTTCATCCAGTTTTCAATCCACCTCACTGTCTGCTCATCCGGCCCTTACATCAACAGCTTCTCTTTGAGAGTGTTACAGGAGACAGTGTCAAAAGCATTACTGAAGTCAAGGCAGACAACATCTACTGCTCTGCCCTCACCTATCAAGCCAGTCATTTCATCGTAGAAATTCAGTCTGTCCTATCTTCGTACTCAGCTCCTCTCTAAGTCTTTCCTGGGTGAGGGACTCTGCTGAGTGTGTCTGGGTGCCAACAACTGCAGTCCCACGTGCCTGGGTGGCAGCGATTGGAGATACCCAAGTGAATGAAGCCCAGTGCCAGCTGTGGCTGTGTGTACCTGCGTGTGTGTGTCTCTGTGCGAGTGCAGGGTCTGCACCAGTAACTGCAATGGGGCTGCAGCCTCCTCGTATGCCCAGGTGACAGCAACTGGGGAGAGGGGGATCCAGGGGCAGCTGCTGTGCAGACGGAGTGTCTGAGCTGGGCTGCTGGGCAGCTGGGCTGCTTGGATCCCCAGCTTGGGGGATGTACGTGTGAATGTTTATATTGTTTCCAGTGCAACTCCACCCTGCACACCAGGGAGGGGAGCGGGCTGAGGCTTTTGATGATGTCTCGGTTTGTGTGAGGGCTCTGTGTCTCTGACTGCATTGATTGGTGTGGCTGGCCATGGCTATTTGTATGTACGTGGTGCATGTGCCTGATCTGTGTGCGTGTACCCACTGGGAATATGTGCTTGGCCTGCCTACGGGTTGGAGTGGGTGAATGGAGCTATGGCAGCCTCACCTCTCTCGGGCTCTTTGATGCAACCTGATTCCTCCTAACTAAAAAGAATACGGAACTGCAGAAAAAAGTAAACAAAGCACTGAAAGTAGAAAGGAAGTGAAACAATGCAAAAGTGTAGGAAAGCTTTTTATTTAAGTTTGTATTATTATATGAGGCCTTTGCAAGCTGTAATGTGCTTATTTCCAGATTACTATTATTGCAATTTGTAAAGTAAAAAAAAAAAGGACTCTGCCCAGAGTCTTGAGCAATGCAAAGCGTCCCTTTCCCACGGATCTTCCTGTGTCCTCAAACAAAATAGGAAAAAGAAGGGGACCAGTATAGCTCTGTGATATAACAGGGAGCCCGTTTCAACATCTATGCTTGTTTGAGTAAAGAGTATGAAATTTGTGCAAAAAGTAAAATGGTTGAACTGCCTTAGATGTATGTTTAATTTAACATTTCCGAGTTTGGAGAAAAGTAACCAGTATTGCCAAGGTTTAATTTGGCATCCTTTTTAAAGCTGTTACTTTTTTTTTCCAGAATTTGAACCTTTTTCTTAAACTTAAAAATTTGAAAGAAACTTCCAGCAAGGAAGGGCTTTTGATTTATTCTTCTAGAACGGAGAAGCCGTCAAATAGTTAATTAAATATTTGTTTTCTAAACAATGTTGCAGGGAATTAAGATGTCAACCAACCATACTTGCAGGCATCTCCATTACTGAATTTAAACTGTTTTTCCAAAAAAGTACTCATGGTAGGGCATGGAAGCCTGTAAATTGAAAAGAGAGTAAGATGAAGCAGAGAGAGCTATGGATGAGTGAGACCTCCAGTTTGACTGGTGGTGTTTTCCCTTCCCGAGAGGGAAGACCAAAGCGGATTAAAGATGAGCAGGTTCCAAGTGATTAGTTCAGTTTATTACATTCTCAGCTGAATCCCTCTTTGTCTGTGTGCTTCCCCAGCCTTCCCTCCTGCTCCGAGAATCAAAAAGTTAATTACTGTAATTTGCAAAATGTACATACAGTGCCTTAGTACATGGAAATCATGGAGGTGGGTCTGAAACGCTGCAAGACTGCCTTGGCACCTCACCACCACTTTTGCCATCCTTCTTGGTTTCAGCTCTATGCGATGTGTCTGTTCACAGTTCCGTTGTTTTCTGTGCTAAGTAGAAAAGGTGGCTGTTCCTAATTGTCTCCTAGCTCTACGCACAATTTTTGTTCCTGTGTCTTTTGTTTATTCCCTTCCTTCTGATTACAGAAAATCATTCTGTTCAGAAAAATTAACTACCTTCATCATTTAGCTAGCATTCAGGAGGCTCAGCATGACAGTACTTTGAAACAAAGATCCTTTATTTTCCCTATACTGGTAGTTAACTAACTGTATTTTCATATTAAGATGGAAGTTCATAACATTTTCTATTTTTCTGAGTTCTCCATTGCTCCATGGGAGCTTCTGGCTGCTGAGCAATTTTGAAAATCTGGTCGTATGTAAGGGAGACTCAAAACTTTAGAAGTACTCATAAATAAGACAGATATTGCTATTTTCTGAAAATGCGAATTTATATGGAAGTTGAATAAATATAACAGTGGTTGTTGTCATCATCTATTTTTCATTTTATTTATCAGTGATACATCTGTGCTTTCTGGATATTGAATGTTACTTGATAGTAAAATTCCATTAAAACTGAAAGCTTATTTCAGTAATTACAAAGGCAGCCACTTACTTGAGATTTGTTTCAGGATTCTTGTTTGTTTACTTTAAATTTTATTTGCTAAACCTAATTTTCAATTACTGCAGTCCTTTAAACATGTAAATACGCTTGATGGTGGAATTGAAGGCAACCACATAAAAAGAATTCAGAATAACTTTAAATAAACCTGAAGGACTACCGTCACGTGCAGAGTTCTTACGTTCTAGGGAAGTCTTGTAGTAGAAGGGTCTGCCGTGTGTGTATCGTAGGCTTGATAGGCAGTTGTATTGTGGGCATGTGTGAGATGGGAATATCTGCAAGTGCGTGAGAAGTTTCTACTGGAGCTAAGCTGCCAGATGTCTGGAGAGGTCTGAGTACAGGATAAAATTTATGGACAGAAGAAAGTGAAAACAGAACAAGTTAAAAAATGATAGGCCTGTTTACGCAACCTGCTTTCTCTTTCTGCTCCCCTCCCATTCAACTGACTTTCATAGACTTCTGAAATTCATACCAGCCTGTGAATCACTGTAAGGGTCTATCCAGAGCCTTCTGAAGATTCAGAGGAATTTTGGCTAGGAAACCAACTCTCTTTCCTCAACAATTGAGGACCTGGGATTCTTCTGAATTGTTTTTGATGAGAGAGTTTGTTTTCTCAGCAAAACTCTGTTTGGCTTTTAGGGGGTTTAATAACAGCTCAAAAATGAGATGTCTCAGTTACAGTTTTCTTTCACATTTATCTTTTCACATTTTTGGGTCCCGTTTCTCTCACGGGAAGTTTTAAAATATTCTCTATTAAGGTTGCAGGTTTTCTCATAGCTGCAGGTGTGCTATCCAGTTTAAGATTTTGATTATCAATATGTCTTGATGCAACTGTGACCCTCAAAAAAAGTGGTGAAACTGTAGACGTTTAAGTGCTAAATAGAGTTTAGTTTCAGTTGTATAGTTGTATTAAAGATATTGCCTTTAAAATATATTGAAAAAATAAGCAGTAGGTGAAAGATCCACAAAGATACCGGTTTTAAGCTTCACTTTGAAAAGCTATCCCTGGTTAGGCAAAACCAGAAATTTCTATTCCATCTGTAAGCTTTAGTCTGGCTTCCAGATCAAGTGCCTATATAATTATAATGATGAGGTATAAAAAGCTTTAAAAATTTAGCACAGTTGCACTCTTTTTCAACAGTAGTATACTGAGAGATTTGGGATATTTTTTAATTATTTGAAATATTTTAAAGATATTTAGTATTTTGTTATAAGGGCTGAGGCATAGAGATGTAACATTTCCTTAAAATAAAATCATACTAAAATCTACTCACGTAGAGGTTAATTGATTACCATGGATAGTTTCAAGAAGTCTGTGTTTGCAATTAAAAATGTTTTATTAGTTTGAAAGAGATTCCTCATAGCATTCACTTAAAAGAAGCAATTACATTTCTGCTATAGGTATAGGTGCAGGTGAAACTCCCCCATGGCACTGTACTAGGTGATGCCATAGTTATAATTTTTGTTCCATTGTCTGTGACTATTTCAATTTTTTGTTCCAGTTGGAAAAGTAATTATACCAAAGACATTGTTGCTCAGTGGAATTGAACCATGGGACTACATTCAGACAGCACACTTTAGGTCAGGTTTCTGCAGTATCTTCTAGTAATTTTTTTCAAATCATCTGAACAATGTAACTTGTGTGTTGTGACATTATTGTGGCAGGAGGCACAGAGTTAGAGAACTCATAATTTGTAGATCCTGTCACCACACAGATGTGGGGAATGTCCATAGATGTTTAGCATGGACTGGTCTGATGCATATGCATATAAGCAAGGCCTTAAGTACTGGGGGAAACTTACTATGAAAACTTGCATTGTCTTAGGACTTTGGGCATGAATTTCATGTGTAATATTCTTTCATTTAGAGATCTAATTTCTGCTAAAGGCACATTTGAGATACACACTGCAATATATACAATATACAATAATATTGTGTATATTTTCGTAGGTTAATATTATGTAATTTTTAGCTGATGGGTTCCAAACCTCAGGTATCAGGAGGATCAAACTAATAGGAACTTATGTTACTTGTGGGGTTGCATTTTAGCACATCAGAGTGTTTTAGGTTGTATGAGCAGTGCAATAGTATGTCAAAGAGATCATGCTGTCAGATCCATGGATACTGCAAGGCTTGGGACTTCATCATTATAGGACCTATGTTTATGTCATCCTATAAAAGAGTTTTAAAGCTAGTATGTTATGCCCTTTTTTCAGACTGGGTGACTGCTCTCACTATTCATAACAATTTTGACTTAACTGTGAGATTTCAGAGAACTACACTGCAGTACTCTGTCAGCTGTGAAGCAAATGACTCAGCTGTCCTGGAGACTAAATTCTGCTGTCCTCCTAGAATAACTTTAAGCTTTACTGACAGAGTGGCTTCCAGGAGCTCTGGGTGATGCTGTGTATGATTGTAAATAAACATTGTGTTTAAGTCTCCAAAGCTATTAGTCACATATCCTTCAGGAAATACTGTCTGATTATTAAATCCTTGCTATGAATTAAAATGCTTTTTAATATACTGGGATAAATTACAACTAAAAAAGCTTTTTGAGGATAAAAGCACCATGCATGAAGAAAGTAATCCAATTAGGAATGTCACCTGCCATGTTTCTGAACACATGGTATTATTGTCACTGAACTCATGTTATACGTCAGTGTGCATTGTTTTACTACTAATTCAGGCAGTCTGGGCTGCATAACTAGTCAAGGTGGGACATGAAAGGTTGAAAGATCTTGTGATGCCCATTGAAAAGCATCTGAATATCTGTTTCACATACAAGGCTTCCTTTCTAAATGTAGGCAACTCATTTAATTGTACTACGTCTCAGTTCTTTTTCTGCAAATTAGTATTTGTGTTGCCCTGGTTCATTTTTCTTTCTGTACAATGTCTCAGAACTCTAGAATAATGGCCATTTGTATGCATGGAAACTGATTAAAACCATAATTCACTTTTGAGGGCCACAGTTGCATCAAGACTGAGTTGATTGTGAGACATTGTAAATTCCATGGCATACTTGGTTTTGTGGAAGAAAGCAGACTAGTTCTGTTGAGATCTAATGTATGCATTTTATATACCTATAGGCAGTTATCTTTAGGTTCATCCGTATTTTGCCAGTTAGGACAGACAAACCTAACACTCCGCTGATAGAAAGAAACCCTCCTAGCTTGTAGAGAAGAAAGAAGCCCTCTTCACTATTTTAAGAATCCAAGGTCAAACATAGCTGATACATATGATCAATATTAATTTGAAATCTGTAACATGCCAGACTTCTGCAACAGTCTAATTTCATAGCAGTAAAACTCATGAATATATCAAAGGAAGAAATTGCAATGACATTCCTGCTTTGGAAAATTGGGCATTAAAAGCCCTAAATTGTTAATAAGATTTTTCTCTGATTGAGGGCTAACCTGAGAACTGCTCCTATCAAGGTGAAATGCCCAATAAACAAGATTGGCAGTGTTGAGACTAATCTACCAGCAGAAGAGAATTCTGTTTACTTCTCTGCATATGTGCTAGTTCCCTGCCTTTGTGGAAAAGGTATTGTAATAATAATAATAACTGAACAGGATGGGATTCCTGTGAAGGCTGGGATGAGTAAAGTAAATAATATATTAGCACTAAAAGCAAAAGTATTACTGAATAATGGTTGATTTACTTTTTGTCATGTTGGGGTCATACAACTAATATGCCTTACAAATATTGCAACTGTTCTGTGACAAACACTCAGATGAGACACACTTGATTTTATTATTATTATTATTAGTCATGCTAAATTGGACTTTGACAAATGTTATCATATGTATATAAATTCTAGAGTTATTAGATTGATCTCATCCCTTGGACAAAGAGCACATAAAGTTAAAAAGAGATATGTTTATTTGGGACTGCGTCCTCTGGATACAGTTACAGCAGTCTTCTGCTAGTTGGATGGAAAGGCTTTGAATATTCCTTAAATGGGTAGCTTACTAAACATTTGCCAAACATCTTCTTTCTGAGCCTTTCCCTCATGTGAAGGAATCTGTCAGATCTTATTCTGTGATTGAGGAGTTGCCTTAGGAATCTCAGTCAAGTCTGCCTGCGGCTCACATTGTGTGAAGTTCCAGCTTTCTTCTTTGTAACAGTAACAAGTCTGCAAGGTTATTTTTGTCCTAAATTTTGAAAAGGTAGCACTAAATTTAAATTCTATAAAAAATGTGGACATTAGCTAAAGATTGGATGGAGTTTTCAGTTGTTACAAAACATCCATTCTCTCAATTTTATGCTTTAAAATGCTTGATAAATTAACAAACAAACAAAAAAATCCCTGGGCCGAAATATGTTGCTTGCTTACTTCCCATAATTGCTGAGCAAGTTTCAGAAAAAATTAAAAAATCATTTCACCTATGCAGTGAGTTGCAGTCTTCAGAAGGAAAAGCGCTACAGATCCATGTAATGTAAATCAGAGGTAGCTGCAGGTAGAAACTTCAAAGTTTCCTTTTTCTAACTCCTCTCAGGAAAAAAATCCCTTACATACTAAGAAAATTAAGTATAGCATTTGACAATCAATATCAGGAAAGTATCAGGATTTTTTTTGAAAAACAAAACTAAAAAAACAGTTCTAAAATTAAAGGTAAGGAATAAAACATTGCAAAAGTCTGTTAGTATTGATTGGTTTACTGTGTTTTTCCTCACTATGTTCTGCAAATAAGTTTGGGTTTATCTTCTTAAATATAAATATACATTTGTAATGGACATGCATGTATATTTCACTTACTATCCAATACACATAAAGTTTTGATATGTATCCTAACATTTTGGTATTTCCCAATCAGTGCTTAAGTTTTCGTCTCTGATATGTTAATATTGTGTATATGTGAGTGTTTATTTATCCCCTGTATGGTAATACTAAAACTAAAGTTGAAATCATCAATAAATTAACTTCCTGCTTATGCTACTCCTAGTTTCTCAACAATTAGGTTTATGTTAGAACTATATGATTAATGCAAGGCATATTCTAGTCTTATGGAATTGCTTCTTATTCCTCTTACACTCTTCTTGGCACCTGTATGTGAGAAGTACGTATAAGCCAATGCTAATATTGTTTTACTTTCCCACCCAAAATAAGCACTGATATTGCACAACTGCTCAGGAACTTGGAAGACCTTACCCCTTTAATATTTTCTTCTTTTTAATCCATCTGGGTGAACCATTTAAATTACATTTTTATTTACTGTATTTTTAGGAGCTGTAATAATGATTCAGACTAAAGCAGATCTCATAATGTTTCTTCTATGAGAATGTAAACAGGAATGTAATGCAAGGTAGAATATTTTTGTTAGGCATCTAATCCACTAAATTGTCCTAAATAAATACTTTCTTTGTTACAATAAATTTGTTACAATAATTTTTTTACTTGTTCATCTCAATTTTTCCATAAAAATAACAAATGCAAACAGGTTTGTGTTAAGCTGCTTGTTGTTCTGTTATGAACTTGGAATGAGATTATTTGCTTGAACCCCTGTACCTCTGCAATACAGTATAATACAAGTCCTGATCTTGCCATTAATTGCCGAGCAGCTGACAGTAATGCATTCAGCAAAAATGCTGGTTACACATTTCTTTTACTCACCATCCACATTCAAAACAGTGTATGTGTAGCTCTGTACAGGTTTGACTTAATCCTTATTGTTTTATAAAATATCTGTAATGTTTTGTGAGCTTTCTAAAGACAGCAAAGTTTGAGAAGCCTGCCTTCCAATTAAAAGATAATGATCGTGAGTTCTGTGATAATCAAGTTTTGTGTCCAAATTAGTTTTCTAGTCTCATGCTGATCTTCAAGAAAGCACCATTTCCCACATGGATGGGACTTGATCTGCATGATAGAAAGTTTTATTCTTCCCAACAACAGGAGTTTTTATACCATCTACAAAAGCTATGCTGGCCGCAGGCTATTGAGAGTCACAAAGATTTCAACTAATATAGTGAAAATTTCAATGAAAATATGTATTTGAGTGAATTAGAATGTGACTATTTCAAATGTAAATTTTGAAGCAGTGAAGACAAACTGTAGTTTCATAGAATTAATCAAGTGCATTTTTGAAACATGAACATACATAATTTCTCTTACAGTAATATTTATATGTGCATGTATTTTAGCTATGTATATATTTTATGGTCAAAGTTTATAAATTTTGGAACATGAATTGCTGAATTCACTGTAGTTGTGTATGACTAATAGAAGCAGTAATAAATGACCAGGTCCTTCAAGTATGACTGAGTTTGTGGATACTACATCCTTTGAGTAATGAACTGTTCTTTGCCTTGATACTTTTCATGTTTTAAATGTTTTTAATCACATACAGCTTATATTACATTGATTACCTGAAAGAATGTTGAAGCTTTAATGATCCATGTTTCGTCAGTGTAAGAACTTAGCAGTACCCATCATATGATGTTATTCATTATGACAGTTATTCAGCTTATACTTCAGGGAAGATATCAAAGCTAATATCTAGTCTGTAGTATAAGTAATCTTTCGTGATTACCAGTTAGGATGATTTGGGACTGCCATCACCCCGGTGACTCCACTATATTTGATTTTTCTAAAGATTTTATATTTCCATTTGTTAGTCTTTCTACTGTTCAGTTGCAGTTGCTAGAACAGTAAATGTGAATACTTTTTGCTTCTCAGTCTTACATCTATACTACAAATAATAAAATCTAAAATACAGCAGCTCACCTATATAGCAGAAAAATTATCCTCTGATATTGTTTATCTGAAAGGAAATGCAGGAGAAGATTGCCATGACTGCAGATTTATTGGACATTTATATGATGTCTGTATGGTTATGATGGTGTGTAATGCTTGGATCCTTCTTGCAATAACTTTAAAGCCAGGGAAGTGACTGCTGGATTGACAGGATGAAAGCAGTAATAATAAAAGAGGGAGAAAGAAGACAACATGCATTTACAGTTGAGGTGTTTAAAACTTGCTTATGCTACCTCCGGGTCATACAGATATAGAGGGAATGTGACTGACCTGACAACTCCTGAATTTTTGATCAATTACTACTTAGCCTTCAGTGGAACACTTTCAGACGCTCATGACTTAATCCTCATTTGCGACATTTCTGTTTAGCTTCATTTCTTGGATTCTGAGAGTGACTGAGATATTATTATTTCTATATAAACAGTTTATAAATATGCCTATAGCACTTCAAGAACAAATAAAACCAAATTTCTTCTTTCGTATCTTCCCTATATGGTTAAGTTGTAAAAATAGATACTCACATACACAGTCATTAATGACTGCATTGGAAGGCCTCTCTGTTAGCTTAGCTGGAACTGTATTTTTCAGCAAGCAAAAGTCCAAGATATTAAGTGTTGCAGGATAAGACCCTAAATAGGAAAAGTGAAGAATATTGGCGTATGCCTTTTATTGGGAATTCTTTCTGTTGTTTTCCTCCTTGGTCATTTCCACTGGACTGATAAATACATGCAGAAATATGGAAGACCTACAAGCACTTCTGCTCTCAACTCCTATGGTTTGTGACTTTGCTCAGAGTATGTCTAACAATTTGGCTAAAATGGCAGCGCTATCACAACCATTTCAGCTGCTATCACTGTCAATCCCTATGAAACTGAATGGGTGTATTTATGAGATATTTTTAGGAAACATACTTTACATAGACAGGACCTGTGAAGGCAGTAAATTCCAGGACATAGGGAAGGATATGCAAGAACAGTGCTTTCCACTTTAAATTACATGTTTCGATGTCTAATTAGAAACTTTCAGTGGTTTCAGTGCTGACATCTGCTTTGTGTCATAGCAAGGAAATAGTACAGATTTTCACTCACTTTTTTTTTACAGATTTACTTTGTATTTTAATGGCATTTACACTTCACATAACTAAAGCAAGAAAAATTTTACATCACCTTGTGTGGCTCATATATTGTGGACCAGTTATCCATCTAGAGTTATAAACAATAGTTGCAAACTAGGTTGCAAACAAATTTTGCCTGAGGCATGAACCATAAATTAAAGTAATAATCATCTCCATAAGAGACAACTTTTTTCCACTGCTCTTTTAAAATAAAAAAGAAAGTAGGTCAGAGAAATTTAGGATATTTTAGAATACGTACAGTATTGTATTGTTTGCCAGCACCTAATTTACAATTACAGAGCTGCATGAATATTGAAATGATTCAGCTTCCCATTATAAATGTATGTGGCAGTTTGGTTGTTGATCAGTTTATGAAGTTAATGCAAATGAAACTGTCTTCCTGTCAGGATTTGAAATATATAATGCAGTCATGTTGTATATTCAGGGACAGGCCATTGACAGTCAATTAACAAGTTTGATTGGTATGTCAACTCATTCTTTTGAATTGTTAATAGTATGTTAATAGCATTCATTTCTTTGTGCAGTCCCATTTGCAGCTTCACAGTTACAGCTATTTTTTATGATTCTGAGTAACCTAAAATAGTACCTTAATAATAGATTATTAAACACCTGTCTGGTGTAGCTTAGGGAGGTTTTTCTAGACTGGGAGTTTGCAGTGGATCCCTTTGATATTCAAATCAACAAATGATAGCCTTTTTATTCAAAATGTAAGTTCTTTTGATGGTTAGCTTGTTAAGAAATATTCAGTTCCAGTCTGACCTGATCTGGTTTCCCATGGAAAAGATCTGATGCTGTTTGAAGGTTCATAAATGGAATGCCAATGACAATTTGTTGTTGACGTTTTGCTGCCTCAGCCTTCAGATGCTGCTGGTTGATGTGCCGCTTTAGCTTCACCAAATAATGCTTGCAGGTAAATGATCTTCTGATTGATCAGATAGTTTCAAAGCAAAGAGTTCTCTTCTGTGGTCTGTAGTCATGGTTTTAGACTTGGAGGGGTACTTTAAAAGATGCATCAAAGTTGACAGATGAATCTTGAGGCAAGGAATTATTGGAGACAGCAGAATTATGGGGATATTTTTTAGAGAATAACATATCAGTGAGAGTTTTGAAGACCTTCAAAGATCTATCAAACAATCTCCCTATAGCAGATTTATTCCTCCTTTAAAAAAAATTAAAATTGGGTACACTGGTTAACTCAATTTCCTGTATTAGGAAAGTGTTGAGATGATTTATTGTTCTCTGATGATGTTTTAAAGGGCTTATTTCATTTGAATTTTACTGTTATCTTGTTCCGTATACAGAGCCTAGTCCTGTAAGGTGCTGTTTCTGCTTCTGCTAAAGTTTGCATAAAATCAAAGCATTATACCACCTTACAAGATCAGGGTGTACAATAAATAACATTCCTTTACATAAACATCCATGTCACCATGAGTTAACATAAAAATAAACAAATAAAAATATCAGTTGGAATAACTCTGTTTCTGCACTGTTCTTCATATTTCAGGCATTATTCTTTTATGCCCTTCTTCATTCCCCATTAGTGCCCTTCCTGATTCTAGTGCAGCTATTTTTTTTAAGAATCAGACTAGCTATTAGAAGCTCAAAACATACATCACAGAATTAGTTAATTTCTCTTTCGTTTGAGCATTTAATTATTCACTATCAGCATGTGATATTTTTTTCCACAAAAACATGTAATTGTTTTTTTTGTTGGAGAGCTATAAGAGTTAACTCCTTCAGGTCTGAATAGGTTTAGAGTCAAATGCTATGAACAGTTATATTGCCAAGTGCAAACTCTGGAATCACACATTGAAAGATGCTGTGTGTTAACTATACATCACTGGACTTCATAAAAAATAATTCTTGCTGGTTGAATTTAGGCCAAACCTTTTTTAACAACAAAGAACAGTCTTTTCACAAAACCCTAAAATGTTACTTAAAGCTGGTAGATGAACAGCCAAGTTGTGCAACTTCAATCTTTGATGTCATATAAATAAAATGTAAAATTTACATAAGACAGTTTCCATCATTTGAAATTTTGGCATTTTTGCATACTTTTCAAATACTAGGCACTGTTTAGCTGATAATTAGAAGCTCTTTCTGTTGGGCTGAATGTGCAAAATATTAGACATTTATATTGTTACACAAGGTCATGTTTTTAGTCATGCACGTATAATTTTCCTAAGCTCAAAAAGCAATGTTAAATACTTAAAATGTTCTCAACTCAGTTTGTACACTTTGATACAGCCTTTGTTTTTGAAGAATTACTACATTGGTTATTTGCAAAATTTAAATTGAAGTTCAAAGGTTTTCTGATAGTAATATTATCAATATTGTTTCTGATTCACCATTTCTGTGCTTACGTTTTAACCATTATACTTCTAAGAGAACTTCTTGATCCCATCTCACATTCACATTAGGTTTATGTAAGCATTTTTATTTTATTTGCAAAAATGTGGTAAAAACTACCACCTCCACATGATTTTTATTTTGTCATCTTGTTGAAGATATTCAACAAGAATATTTCACAAAAACTGTATTCATACAGAATCATTGGTCTGAATGTTCTGCAGTGTAAGGTTTAAGTATCTTTCATAGTGCTAAATGCTTAGTATTTCAAAAAGCTAGAAGATAACAATGATCATCTCATAGCAGTTTGGAATATGTGTAGTTTCAGTAGGTCATTTCTTTTTGGATAATGTTAGACTATCAAGATAGAAATCCTAATCAGGAATGATTAATTTTGATTTAATATTCATTGTAAAGCTTTTGCACATCATAACTAGTGCTTTCGGTCATAGAGTGGGATCTTTCCATCCTATATCATCCAAGACTATGAGTTTATTTAAACAAATTAGAACAGTTCCAATAGAAGATACTGAGAGATGTGCTTCCTGGCGTGCCCGCTATCACCACAGCGTTGTCATTATCTGGCAAAAGGAAAATACAAAAGAAGAGATTTGAACATGGATCTCAGCAATATTGCAGCTGAAAACCTAATCACTGTATTATTCCTTGCTGCATTCTACCCCTTCCTTCCTCTTACTTACTCTCTTTTAGTTTCAACACTTTGTTTTCTACCCATTTTTATTTCAGAGGATTTGACTCTGCAATTAGTTTTTGCTAGCCAAAATATCTACTTTTATTAATAATGGAAACAAAAGGACCAAGCACATGGTAAATTTGCAAGCACTGGTTTTTGACCTTGCTTTGTGATGTAAGATGGATAGAAAGATGATTGCAGCTTGAATGGCAGAACATGAGATACATATTGTATTAGTAATTCATTAGTTACTGATATGCTGTCAATATAGTGCAATTTCCAGTTCCCAACTTTTATCCTTTTAAACCATTTAGAAAATTCCATGAAAATAGGTATTATAAGAGAACAGCAAGCTGAACGTATAAAAAACCCAGGAAAAAAACACACAAAAAACACCAGAAAAAAATAGAGAATGTATAACACAAGATTGCAAGATTGTAACTCCATACTCAAATGAATATGTATTGTAGTACAGAATATTATTATAATACAGTTATAGTCCAGTTGTAACAAAGAATTTAAATAAAATTTTTTACAGAAATTTAATTTTTAAATGCTACAAGTTACCACTTAGTTAATAAGTAACTTCTTATCATGAAGTGCTGCTGATTTGATATCTGCCCACTGAAAGCTACATGGTAAAAATGCTTCATTGCATGTTTAGGAATTTAATGATATTTTATATAAGGATATTTTCCACACTGCAATTCTGATAAAAGGTCAATATTTATGCATACAACAAATAAAAGTTGTGAAAATGTGTGTGGATCAGTGTATATAGTGAATTTCTGAGATTGTTGTTGTGTTTCTGTGATTTCCATTAATTTTTAAATTTTAGGACAGGTAATAGCATTCATGTAACAAAGGCATGCATTTTGTTTCTTGGATTGCACTTCATGAACATTGTAATTCAGATTACATGAGAATGTGTAATGCATTATCACTGTCAAATTACAAATTCTTCAAATTTGTAGATCAGGTCATATCTTACTGCTCAGAACACAGAATTTTAACTATGGATTCTTGCTGTACTGCTGGATTTAGCGGGACTTTGCAACTGATACTATGGAGTCCCTAATACCCAAACTAATTTCTTTGTCAAGTTTGGTTTAATTGATGATGCAGAAAAGGTAATATGACATTAGTTTGGCCAAGAATATTAAGTATATTTTACATCTTTGTTGAAAGTTTCAGATTTTATAAGTATAATCAGAACCTGACTTGCAAATTTACCTTGGAAGATGTATCCCTAGATAACAATATTCTGCTATGTAAGGAAGTATTATCACTGAAATATGAATAAATAGACAAAGGATATACAGTGTAAACACTCTATCGTGTAGGTTATATTTTATATGCATTGCTATTATTTATATTGTACAGGTATATCTAGTTACACTAATAAGTTTCCTTTCATTTCCACTGGGAAATGGTGGATATACCTGTTATAAATTGGACTTCTCCACTAAATAATCTTTGTCATATATTAAGGTGTTTTAATGTTAATTATGTTTAGGTAGTCACAGATATAAGTAAAATCTGTTTGAGACTAGGTATACATAGAGGATGGGTAAAAAAAAAAACAACAAACCAACCGACAAAACAAAAACCAAGCAAACAAAAAACCACAGACACAAAAAAACCAACCAACCAACCAAAAACCACAAACAATTAAACAAAACAAAACAAAAAAACCCCCACCACACTATGTGGCTAGAATCAGAACTTTTACTTTTAGCTTAATAGTACTGTAGTTACAGACAACTTGTTTTTGGCAACCTGCTTCTTCATTTTATGCAACTACTTCTTTCCTGTCTCCTAGATATCACAAATGAGCATCTTAAAGTAGCCAATGACATTCATGAAAAGCATATTTCGAATAAGAATATTAAGCCAAGTGATGGCTAGGAACAAAATCTCTGTAAGAATAGAATGTCACGGTGTTAATGTGTTTCATACACTGTGAATTGCTGTTGTGTGATGAACAGCTTTCACCTTTCAGTACAGAGTATTTTCTCTGCCTAGCTGTCCCTCTTCTGTTTATAATCACATTAAAATATTTGACAGTTGGCATGAATAAGTATTGTAAAGGCAGGTAGGAAAGGGAAAAAAACAACTCACTCTTCATAGGATTTTATGACTGCTGTCTTGATTCTCCTTGGATGCTGAATTCCAGAACAGTGGTACAGCTTTGAACAGTAGCACCCTTATTGTTAATAGAAACTTAAATCTGGAAATTTCTACTGTATCTTCTTGGACTGCTTTATCACTGCAGTGATACTTTAACTGATGATTTAGTTCAGTGTAAGTGGACATTGTCAGTGGAAACTTCAGGTAATGTAGGAAGGATGGTATAAGTATTATGAATTGTAAGTGTAGATAGAGAAAAATATAGAAATCGAGGAGGAAAGATTGTCATGTGAACATGCTAGCTATAACTTTCTTTTTTTAAATACAGAACTGACAAAGAAACAATACTGATATGTTATAAAGCTGTTGTTATTAGAATAAATTTAGGATAATAGTCATAAATAGTAAAACCACAAATGGACTGTATGGGAACCCCAAATGAATACTTAGTTAACCTCATATAAGGTGTCGACATTTTCCACTTAACAGAGGGGGGAAAAGAGAAGTTTTTTGATTTTTACACTTTTACCCTGGCAGATTAAGATGCTTATCATAATTTGAATGCTGCTATGCTAGGCTGTAAACTGAAAATCAGTGATAATGATTAAATATAAAAACTTCTAGAAAAAAGTACTTAAACAGCTCTGAAGAATCACCTGAAACCTTGATGTGATCTGATCTTTTACAGCCTTGCTTTTGAAATAGGGAAACCATACTTTTTGTAAAGGTTATGATAGCAGTTCATGGCATTTTAAAAAATTTTACTCTTTGATTAGACCCGTGTCATAGAACAGAGTCTGTATCTTCTTTTGTCCTATGCTGAACGTGCTTCTAGTAAAGAGCAGTTATGATTTAATATAAACTGTTAAGCAGTTCTTCAGTCAAGTTTTCTCCCTTTTTCTGAATATCTGTACTTCAAAATATTTTTGCCATATGTTCTGGCATGAGTTTTCATTTTTCCTAAGCTAAGCCTCATTTTCTTATTGCCTGCCTTCATTTCAAACCTATCTGTGTCCATTTTTATTATTTCTACTGCTGCACATTCCAATTTGTTATCCTCTGTGGGTTTCATTATCATCCTGTTAATCCCTCCTTCCATTGACTTAATGAAGATGTTAAACAAAATCAAGCCTAATACCAATCCCTACGGCACCCCACTTCAGTATATTGGCATTTTCATTACTCTCTCTTTACGGATTATCAGCTAGTTAAAAGCATTTATAATTAGGAGAGTTAAAAAATCATTTCCAGATATGCCTTATCATATATTTTAAGAATCCATATGAATTATAACCATTATTCTCCCCTATCTATTTATATATAATTCACTAAAAAACACAATCACCTGCAGTGGGCATAATATGCATTTTCTAAAAATGGAGCATCCATTGCTCAATAGTTCATGTCCACGTTGAGTCATTTCTGTTACTTTACACTGTTGGATACTAGTCTTTTCCACCTTGTTTGTCTGGACCCTGAAAATGCCTTTAGTTTTCCTAGTAAATATTGATTTGATTAAGTGTCTCATTCTTCGTCCCAACCCCAATTGTTAAGGAATAAACTCATCTTACTAGATTTTTTCAATTTGTTTTGTTTGGCATCTTTGTTTGAAGTGATCCGAATAATAAATGAGAAAATGTTAATCAATTTGGAGCTTTTACTCCATCTTTTAGATAAGGTATGTTCATAAAGCTGAGTGTTATGCAATTTTTCACAGTTGGCAGATTTTGCTAATGTGGTTCTGTGAGAACTTGTGATTTTTTTCAAAAGCATGAGAGGAGTGGTAGGCTTTGTAAAAGGTGACAGATTAATAGTCATGAAGACTAGAATTCCACTGTCCCAAGGAAGAAATGCATCAAAGATTAATACTCTTGTTATCTTGCTCATTTTAAAGTAGGGAGACTGTTCTTTTTCTGTTTGGGAAAAAGCACCCATCAGGATGGGGAGAACAGTTTATCCTCTATAGCAATTAAGTCTTTGAGCTGTATACTGTAATTTTCCATAAAGGAAAAATATGTACGCTCTATACTTGTGCAGGACATTGGCCAAAATATGCACATTAAGTAAACAATATTTTTACCTCCGTTTTGTTCATTTCCTCTCTCTCTATTAAAGATTCCAAGTTGACCAAATCAAGACTCCTGGAGAACATTTCAGACTATCTGTCTGTCACGTCCACGTGGATGTTTTAGATGGGAAGCCTTTTTCACCCACTTTATTGGAACCTGCGTTTATTTTTGGTTTATGTCTCATACTCCACTGGAATATGAATGACAGTTTTTGCAGTGGATTTCTTTTTTAAAATTTCAGTTTCTTAATCTTTGTCTTCTGTAGATCAGAAGCATGTGGGGTTTATTTCTGTCAGTCATATAGCAGAATAAAATTGATTTGGCATTGACGAAGATTTAAATATAACCAACATATTGCCAAAAATATGAACGCAAATATTACAGTTTTTTGTGATAGGATGTAACAGTTTTTAAAAGATTGTTTTCAAGCTGAAACTTTGATCTTACCTTGTCTTAAGCTTTTTGACCTGATTATCCCTCTCAAGTCTGTGCATAGAGCATTTCGTTAAAGTTCAGGGTACTAGAGATCTTCAGGAATGTATTAAAAGAGATTACCTGCTGTAAATCCAGCACAGTCAAAAGGCTCAATTTGAATTGTTTGATTTTTAGAGAATTGCAGAGGTGTTTACAACTGGGCAGTATAGAGTATGAATAGAAGGTAATCATTATGTTGATTCAGTATTCATAACAATATTGTGGCTTCTTTAGATGCACTGTTGAGTTGTAGTGTTTTTAAAGAATTGCCAGGTTTTGTGGTGCTCAGTGTCTGCATGACATGATACTTCTCTTTGGTATAATTTAAATTAGGAAATGCACAAAAGTTTTAGGTGTGTTAATAGCATTATGACACTGTGTGCCATGTCAAATATGACTTTGTGGCACGATGTTATCTTAATTTTGCTGAACAGCAGAGTAAAAAAAAAACAAACAAACTAATTTAGCATCTGTGAAATTGCAGTACTTTATTTCAGTTCTTGGTAAAAAAAATATTTTGTGAATTTTCAACCTTCAAATATATAAGTTCAAAGAGAAAAAATGAAATCATACTTTGATAAAATAAACTGTAATAGTGAAGAGCAATTCAAAAAGATGAGTGTTTTGTAGTCTCGTAGCTTAGGTGATCGAATACATTTTGAAACATCCATCCCAAAATGGCAATTAGCAAAATGGAGTCACAGCATTTGAAAATTGAATTATAAATCTCTGAAAACTGTGGATATGTTACAGCTATTTCAGTAAAATAACAATAATATGCTATTGATTATACTTTTTGACCTAACTAGGAAAAAATATTATTTTATTGAAAGGGAAGTTCTGAAGTTTTGAGTATGATGTGCAAACATTTGACTAAGCTATGTGTGGATTCTTACAAATGTCAATTTTTTTTTAGTCAAAGTAACTTTTTTTACTACTATTTTTCATTTAGGAATATATCCTTCATCTTTTAGGTACTGGTAACTGCACATTTTTTCTCAAAAGAAAGCCTGTACCAAATTAAACTATGTCTTACCAACTCAATCCTAGAATTTTTAGACTACAAATTTGCAACAGTTCAAGAAAAACATGTGTATTATATTGAAGATTGTGGTATATTAGAACCATGTTAGTCAGATACAATTTGTGTTCATAGTATGAACTCAAAGCTTTTCAATTACTGTTGTCTAAACGATGCCTTTAAAACCTTATTCATATTAGGCAGTTGAATAAAAGATTTCACATTGCAAAAAGCAATTTTGCTGTCATTATCTAAAATAAGAGGGACCTGGGAAGAAAGGATTATCATATATTAAATAAAAAGTTCACCACCTTGCAGCTTTAATCCCTTTAGAAAAGATTATTTCTATCTAACTTAATCAGCTGGAGGTCTTTATTGCCTGCAGTATTAATTGATTTAGGTCTTCATTAAGGTCAGAGGTACCCATGGCTGACCAGAGGCAGCCTATTAGCGTGTTGTCAGTTCTTGCTGCTTTACACTGACTGAACCTAATGGTGGGTCGTGTCACTGTTAGGTCAGGGGGTCGCTGAACCTTTTGTGCCCCATGACCTGTTAAAGGGCAGCAGTCACTCAGACACCAAACTGCATTCATAGCAAAGATTTGGCTGATTGCATATTGACTCCATCCTTTCCAAGGAACATGAATTTGTTCATCTGGTGCAACTATTAGTATTCACCTAAATATCTGTGGGTGAATGCTTTTGATCCCTCTGTTAGAAGTTCCCTGACATTTTTATATTATGTCAGTTAATCACTAGCAAGTTTAGTAATACGAGCTGGAAAAGTTTCATAAACTTTCCATAGTTACTCTTAGCCTTTAATTAAAAAAAGAAACAACTCAGTGCATATCTATAGGTATCCTATTACTTCTGTTTCTTTATAGGCAATAATAATAGCAGCGTTCTCTTGCTAATTAGCAGCTTAACATAATCCTTATGTTCAGTTAAGTCTGTTTTTCTCTTTGTTTCTTTTCCTGATTTATATTTTGTGGGAGATATGTTGTGTCCTTTTGGTAACTTACAATACTGTTAATAACTTTTTCATTCACAGTTCAAAGTGGCACCAAGTGTTATTCTGACTTTTCCTTTCCATGATACTATAGATGCTTTCATTCTGCTTTCCTAGTAAGTGAAAGCAGCTTTAAAAAAAAGAAAAAAAATTGTTATACTGGCTTCCATCTGTGTTAGTTGTGATCTAGCTCTATATTATCCCTGCAACACAGCTACACTATGAAAAGTAGTAATTCTCAACAAGGTACTAGCTTTCTATGAGAGCATGGATTGCATCCTCTGAGGTTCTGATTGTCCACTGAACTCCCTTCATTATGCTAACTCAGTTGTGAGCAAAACAGATGCTAAATATTATGTTAACTTATTAGGACTCACCTTTCATTTAATTTGCAGTGATACAAATTAAAAAGGGAAGAAATGTGGAATCAGGTGAGACCCCCTTTATAACCTGCTTACTTCTGTGGAGCTATATGGGAAATAAATTGATACAAGGGACCATCTCAGCAGTATGAAGTTTTGTTTTGGGTTGGGTTTTTTGCTTGTTTATTTGGTTTTGTTTGCCAAGTCTTTAATGAAATTTTAGCATTGGAAATACGTGTATGGTCTGCAGAAAATCAAATTACCAGTGAGACATCTACGGTATAAATACAGATCCTTTAAGGATCAATACAGATCTTTTTTATTGTAAGTTTTTTTCTGTGTTGAGTTTACTGAATATGCAAGTTCTTTAGACTTGATACACCGTGAATCTATAGCCTGAAAGATCTTCTGTTATCCTCGTAAATGCTCCAAAAAGATAAACTGTTGCAAGGTTCTAGCAGGGTTTTGCAGAACACTTTCACAACACAAGGACTGACACTATACATTGTGACAGCTCCTCTTGTAAGATTTCAGTGCTGTGAACAAGACAGTATGATGACTTCCCTGTTTTAAATGCTTTTTACTCTGCTAGCAATTTTCTGTATAATGCTTCAAACATTCCAGAGATGACCTCCTGAAATCTGCTAAAATGGTGTTTGTACTGGTTTGCTACTTTGTCCCTGGTGATTATTTGTGCTTGCTTTTTCTGACGGAGTCACTGGGAAAGAGAAGAGGGATGTCACTCCTCCTTTCCTTATCCTAAATTATGTCCCACCGAAACACAGTTGCTGCAAATCTGTGGCCATTTATTGACCCTTTTCCCCTTGCATCCACCCTTTCATAACATGGTGACTTGTTAGGACCACTGTTTTTCTATTAATTGCATCTTAAATACAAACAAGTATGTTAGGATTTTTTCAATTGATTTTTAAAGAACTCTGCAAAATTCCCACTGAATCTGAGCCAAAAGTGGTGCCAATTTTGCTCAAATCCTTCAGAGATTTTCTTATGACCTTGCTTATGACCAGTGGGACTAATTGTATCAGAACTGTCCAGGATACTTTCAGAAAGTGCTATCTTGGTCTGTATTTCAAAACACTGACAGATATTTTATCGTTAATTAGTATTCATATTATGTCTCAAACAATCTGTTCAAGAATAGGGGAAGTGAACTGGTGGAACAGCTCTTCTGTCTACCTAATAATTAACATGGGTGATGCATGGAAAACCAGCAGCTCAACAGGGGAAAAAAAGGAAGAAATACTGCCAATGTGATTTTTTTTCAGTAGAAGTATAAACTACCTGCATTGGAGTTTTTGACTAATGCATGGATTTCACTTTACAGAGGTGAAAATGAATGGTTTACTTTAAAAACAAACCTGTGCCCTTCTGAATCATATCTTCCTGAATTTGTTTCTCATCTTGTCAGTATGCCACTTGGTAGCTGGCTGGACTCCCTTGTTCAGTGGCATGTATTTTAAAATAGCACTGAAAAAAAATAAATTGTTTCTATAAATCAAAATATTGCTTGCATATTTTTTTCCAAATTCAGGATTGTACATAGCATTATCAAACAATATTTCAGATATTTTAAACAATTTAAAGAGTTGATGGGTGTCAGTTGATATGTTATGTTTCCTCTCTACCTCCTCCCCCTCTTCAGCTGCTAATCATAGAGCTTGTATGCCAAATTGTATGATACTCTTCCAATAGTTACATGTGTGAGTCTTTTGTGAGACACAGACAGTTATGAGGACAGATTTGGAGTTGCATATGGGTCTGTCACATGGTTTGATTGCCATTGCCTAGGACACAGATTTCTTTTTTAATTATTCGTAATTCTGAGGAATTTTTACATTTGATACAGCAAGTTCTGCAAAATTCTTCCAAAGATTTCTTGCACAGTCCATTTTCCCTCTCTTTACTCCTAGCAAAATTCTTGCTGTGCTGACTTCAAAGCTGCTTACGCCCACCTTACTTCCCACTTCTATACTTAGTTTTCTTTTGATAGTGAATAAAATTTACTGTTTCACTGATTAGGAGAGGCACAGACTTCCTAGAGAAGTGCAGCATAAGATGATGAAAAGTTTGATATTTACATTAAGATTTTATAATAAATCTCGGAGATGTCTGAATAGTAAGAATAAATGTTTCCTTTGCTGGCTGCTGTTAAAAAAGTAGGTCTTCAGAGTGTTGCTGGGAAGATTTTGGAAAATCAGCCCAAAGTAACTGCATTGCAGCTCAACTTAAAATATATATTGATGGCATATCTGGCCACCCATTTAATTCCATTTTCAAAAGGTGACCCATCTCTTTGTTCAAGTAGCATTCTTCTAATTTTATTTTCAATCTGCAATTTCCTTTTACCTTCTGGTGGAATATCATCAGTTTTTTTCGTACATAGTCTTTTAGGTGTTCTGCAAGTATATTTTTATAATATTTTTAAATTAGTTTACTAAAGGTGTTACAGATATGTACTGATACTTTCTTATACAGTTTTACATAAAACAAAGCTTAAGACATAGATGTTTAAGTAAATAGCATTGAACCAAATATAATGTGCATCATGACTCAAAAAAAGAAAGCAAGAACCTATTTAACTATGTTGGGGCATCAGTGTGATCCAGCAGCTGTAACAGTCCGTAACATCAGATGTTATTGTTTTGACCTGACACATATATCCATGTGTTAACTGTTAGGTCGCAGTTTATTGCAGTGCTGTGTTTCTATATTGTAGTTAAATCCCTATAAAAATTATCTTTAGACCGCCATGTTTGTTCCATTTGTGACAAATGATGGCAAAGAACAGTACTATTGAAAGAAACTACCTTGAAAATAGAAAGGTGCTTCCCTTGTCTTCTACAAACTCTTAGAATCTTATTTACTTATTTTTATTCTCTTCTAGGTTGGAGATGTTCTCTACTGTGCTGGACAGATTGCTCTAGTACCTTGTACGATGCAACTTGTTAGTGGTGGCATACGGACAGAGGCTATAGTTTCCCTCCGTCATGTTGAGCGAGTTCTTCAAGCTATGAGCCAGAAGACTGCACTCCACCACGTCATCACAGCCAGCTGCTATGTAACTGACAGCAAGCACATTCCTATTGCTCACTCTCTATGGCAGAAGAAATTAAGAGAATATAAAAAGGTAGCTGTGATATCCATTTTCTTCTTTCTGGGTTGTCTTTTTTTTTTCCCTTTAAGTAGTAATATCAGAATTTTCTCAGTACATTTCAGAGAGGTTCAAGTAAAGCTGATACAATATGGTTTGATTGATCTGTTATGTTCTGACTTATAAGTGGTTGAGCACAACTGAGAAAGAAAATTGTATAATAGAAAGTTATATTCACCACTAACTTTGTCTTAATTCCCCAAAGCACTGTGTTAAAGGACTCTTAAAGAACAGTCAGTTTCTCTAACAAAAATGTGAACAATACCTCATTTGAATTACTTCTACTCATATGTTTTTGCATAATAAGAACTGGGCATTTTACTTCAACTTTTTGTGAGTGAGGTTTTTTCCCCCACTCTTTCTTACAAGCACTATTGTCATGACAACTGAGATTAACAATTTGCTGCTCATTATTGCTTTATATTCACTTGGACTTTTTAAGACCAGATCAGGACATGCCTGTCTATTGGTTAACCCTAGTTTAACAATTTAATAATTTGCACAGTGATTTATAATGATAGCATAATAATTTCTGTTATTTTTGTGCCACTTTCTTAAATAGCCATGGAACTCCCTGTCAGTATTAAAAGGTAGCGGTCACAAATCTTGTAAAAAAAACACAACTTCTCCACAAATGCATAAAAATGAGAATAGTATCTGCATAATTGCTGTATAATTTAATATAACCTAATTATTATGTTTTCTCAAGGAAACACATGGCTTAGAAGCATAGCATATGTTAATATTGCCATAGAAGAAGGAAAAAGGCACCTGAAACTTTCCTTCTATTTGCCTTTACTTTCATTCTCTGCACTAGGCACTTGTCTTTCTGAGTAAAGATGTAGACTTCATTTAGATGCTTACACGTTCCAACTTCATTTACTAATAAAGGACCCTCTTAAATAGTGTTTGCTACTCCTCCAAGACCAGATTCAGTTTTTTAAGTTCATTTCTGTTTCTTGCACTGTGACTGGTTAGTAACATGTACCATGACCATGAAGCCTGCCTGCTTTCTGATTCGTAATATATATGACTGGGGGATAGATTGGTGATGTTTGCCAGTCCTTTGAAACTATTCCTTTTCCCAGATAGAAGCTTTTAGGTCCTCCATAGTTATTATACTTACCAACTACTCTTTATCAAATCTTTTTTTTCTTCCACTTACTGAGATGACTAGGCAGTACTTTCTTTTTTTTTTCTCTTTTTTAACTACATAAAAATACTGATGAGGTTGTTTACTTTTGTGCTATTACTAGTATCTATTCCATGTAACTTTTTGATTGTTCAAGCCATAGCTTAAAAAATGGATTGTTGCCTACACGTACTCCGGTGAAGAGATAGCTGCCTGGCTGTTTCCAGGAATCTTTAACAAAAACATCCTGCAATAAGGCATCAGGCAATACAGGAGGATGTTCATCAGTCTTATGCTATGCTTATCAGATCATAATTCGTTATTGACAGTATCAGAAAGAAAAAATATATTTGCAGATAAAGTAATGTCTGTCACAACACAATCAAAAAATGCTTTGGAAAAAACTAAATACAAAAGGGAATGAGATGTTATTAGCAGCTGGATGTTCCAGTTTCTCTATAATTTTGCCAGTAGGAGGTTTAGACAGAGGAATTGAATTTTTCCTCAGGATACACCTGTTTTTTGATTAGTAAGGGTTTGTGTACACAGTAAAGCAGAGAAGAATACTTACCCAAAAACTTCTGTTCCAAGGAATCAGAGAGAGGAATTATCCTGCTCTGAAAATACAGTTGTCTTGTTGATGGAAATAAAGGTTTTCTGTTGTAAAATGATAAATTGTACAACAGCTGTACTTCTGCCTCACTGACACCATAGAATCAGTGAAAACAGGTAATGTAGTTTTTACTTTGGAGCAACCTTCTGTAAGATACTGCCTTTCTGTGTGTCTGAAGTCATATCCCTTACCTGTGTGGTTTTGTTTATGTTTTGGTATCCTGGTGCTACTACAGACAGTTCTGTTGGATACTGTGACGTGAAATAATGGTCTGTTTTCTTCAAGTAAACTAAATCAGCCAAACCAAAAGTATTTTATTATTCTTGAAGTGTATTTCAAGCAGTGGCCAAAGGCCTGAACCAGTAGCAACCTACAGATTACTTAATAAGAACAAATGGTGTCTCAGTTGAAATTGTTCTGCTTCTGTCACCCATGAAAAAAGTTTTTTTGTTTATGCAAATAAAACAGTTCAACTCAGGGCTCATCTTTATTAAGCTATACATCATAAACCATAGAACTATTTATGTTTTAAAGACAGGGTTTAGACTCTACATTTCTTTTGTTGAATATTCTGTATTTAGTAGCAAAGTGATGGTATATTAAGATTGAGATAATTATATTTTACTTAGTGACTAAATCATATGCATCAGAACTGCCAAAGTTGTTTTTCTTTAGAGCACAAAAAATTATTAGCGTTCTGTCATAATAGTGATGCCTGGTAAATATCTTCTACATAAATAGTACTACTCAGCAACTTCAGTTGACTCCTTCGACATGTTTGGTAGCAGTAGTCTGTAAAACACAAAAGAGATTATATAAATTGTTTAGGACACAAATAAATTGCACCTAACATCACATAATATAAACAGAAGTGTGAGAATTGTTCTCTGGATGTGTGTATATAGCTACTTCTAATAGCAGAATGTGGACACAAAGTTGATCAAAGCTTCATTAACAAATTTGCAGATCACACCAGGTTGCAGGGGCGTGTTGATCTGCTGGAAGGCAGAAGGGCTCTTTGGAGGGACCTGGACAGACTGGAGAGTTGGGCTGATTCCAAGGGGATGAGGTTCAACAAGGCCAAGTGCCGGGTCCTGCACTTTTGCCACAACAATCCCCTGCAGCGCTACAGGCTGGGGACAGAGTAGCTGGAGAGCAGCCAGGCAGAGAGGGATCTGGGAGTTTGGATTGACAGGAAGCTGAACATGAACCAGAGTGTGCCCAGGTGGCCAAGAAGGCCAATGACGTCCTGGCCTGGATCAGGAACAGTGTGGCCAGCAGGACCAGGGCAGTGATTATTCCCCTGTACTCAGCATTGGTGAGGCCACAGCTGGAGTACTGTGTCCAGTTCTGGGCCCCTCAGTTGAGGAAGGATATTGAGGTGCTGGAGCAGGTCCAGAGAAGATAAACAAGTCTGGTGAAGGGACTCAAGCACAGGCCCTATGAGGAGAGGCTGAAGGAGCTGGAGTTGTTTAGCCTGGAGAAGAGGAGGCTCAGGGGAGACCTCATCACTCTCTACAACTACCTGAAAGGAGGTTGTAGCCAGGTGGGCATCGATCTCTTCTCCCACATAACCAGCAGTAGGACAAGAGGGCACGGTCTTAAGCTGTGCCAGGGGAGGTTTAGGTTGAATGTTAGGAAAAGGTTTTTTACAGAGAGAATAATCAGACATTGGAATGGGCTGCCCAGGGAGGTGGTGGATTCACCGTCCCTGGAGGTTTTTAAGAAGAGACTGGATGTGGCTCTTAGTGCCATAGTCTAGTAACCATGGTGGTGTTGGATCAAGGCTTGGACTTGATGATCTCAGAGGTCTTTTCCAAGCTGGTCGATTCTATGATTCTGTTATTCATTTGAGATAAGGCCACAGGGTAGACACACTTAGCTGAACTTTGGAAGACTTCTTGTCATATTGATGGGGCCAATTGTCTTTTAGGAAATTCTTGAGTTATGAAGAGAAAGATAAATTATATTTAAATAAATTAAAATATTTTTAAAAATTAAATAAATGTATACTTCAGAATACTCTTAATTGTTTCCAGAGGAAACATATTATATATTATTAACTAGAGGAAGTGGGTCTAGTGAGCATCAAGGATGGGAGGGGATTGCAAGAGAAGGAGGAAACAGTAACTAAGCAATCTGGACCCCTTAGCAACTCTAACTTGTTTTAGTCACCCAGCCTCTGGTCTCTTCCTTATTCTAGCATCATTCCTTGCTTCTTACACAGCTTCTTTCCACTGCTGTCATCCTGATTTCCCTTACTCCTAACGGCAGCTCAGTTCTGCGCTCCCAGCACAATTCCTGCAGTCTCACCCCTACAGCATAACCCCCTGAGCTTCCCTGAGCTCCAGTTACCAACAGTTATCAAGGGTTGTCTCCTTAGAGCTGGAATCCAGCCCCTGTCTCTCTCTCTTCTTCCTTCATATGTCCCTTTGAGTCTCAGTGTCATTAGAAAAGCAATTCAGGGTGACAGAGGAAAGAGAAATCTAGTGCAGGGATGTAAGGTTGGAGTAGAAAACAAAATAGCAGGGAGGAAAGGATAAGAAAGCAGCTTCACCAAGGGTTCAGTCAAAACAACACCATCAGAATTACTGAGCTAAAGAAAAGATCTTTGGAGCAACATTTTGAATGTACACAAGAGAGATTTCCTTTGTCAAGACAAAGGAAACTGAGATCTCGAGTGAGGGAGCCGAAGTAAGCATTTAATTCTGTAGATGGTTAATGCTGCATTTTTGTTATTGGAGAAATTAAAATATAGTTAAGGAAAGAGGTGGTTAAAATCAAAAGAAAAAAACAGAGGCTGCAAAAAATAGCATTAAGACAGTTGTACAAGTGAATAATCAAACCCAAAACCTAGGAAGACTTATTGGAATTAGCAAATATTATTACCAGCCATTGTCAGCTTCCCTCCACCCTATTTTTAATTTACATCCCTTCCACAATGTCTTGTGCTTGTGTCATACTCTATGATATTTTAACACTCTTGAGGAGATACATTTAGGAAGCTTCTCTAGCATACCTGGTCAGAAGTAGTAACAGTAGTGGTAGAACAACTTCTGCCTAAACCAGTAGTTAGCATTTAGTTGTTTGTTTTGGTTTGGGTTTTTTGGTTTTTGGTTTGGTTTGGTTTTGGGTTTTGTTGATTTTTTGTGGTTTGTTTTTTTTTTAAGAAGAAAAAAAACTTATAGCATTGCTAAACTTTCTGGAAGAAAAACTGACAGTTTTCCAATTAAGTCTCATCTTGTGTTTTTCTTTACTTCACATCTTTTAATGACAGTGTCATGTAATATGATGATTTTATAAGTGGTTTTGCTAACTCATTCAACAGAGTAATCAATAGAAAAAATAAGCCAGATGGGTTGTAGTCCATTTGTATTGGGTGGGACAGATGGCACTATTGATAGATGGAAATATTCCAAATAATTATTGTATAATGATATAACAGTGACTATGCCTGCAAAATTTTATTAATTTATTTTGTGTATGCACTTTATTCAGTAGGGGTTGAGTTGTACCATTTAGACAGTACTAACACTATATTTAGTTGGGAGTTGAGTCCACCTCTACCTTCTTTTTCTTCAACCCATGGGCTTTCCATGCAGAACCATACCCTAGTACGTTGTTCAAGTATTTCAAGTGGTGGATTGTACTTCTACCTGTACAACAGACTCCCCTAGACCAACTGAGATGGGCAAGATCACAATTACATTTTTTTTCTACCTCTGAATACCTACTTTTTTGCTTTCTTTTGTTATCCTCACCAATACAAAGAAGAAACATGCTGTACTGTCTCAAGATTTCAGGCATTCCAGCTTGCTTAACTGCTGTGGTTTATTTTTTTACATCTTGGTAATCCCCAGCAAGATTTGGTATAGCTAGGTCAATAAAATACAGAAATTCTGATAAACTGTGTAATAGATATTTGTATTGTTGCTATTCAATTGTATATTCCATGAAAAAGTACTATGAATTCATTTTTTTCTGTGATTTAAGAGCACATCAACTTCATTGCAGAAAAATTTTGAGGCCACTTGCTTTTGAAACACATTTGTTGATAAAACTGACTGAATGAAAAAAATTATTTTCAGTTCTTATTTTGATTTGATGAAATATATACAAAACTTGGAGACAGATCTTCCAGAACTGTCTGAAATCTTATCTCTGATTTCCTTGTTATAAAAAGAAAAAATTATAGGGAAATATTCTAATGCAATTAGTACACATTGTTTTGTTACCAACAGAAAGTTTAGAATTGGCTATATTTGTAAGTGAACCCAAAATATTGGTGAAGGGAGATTTTGAGATTGTGAAAACTATGTATTTGTTAAGCTTAGAAGACAGAGTTGCATGGAAAGATAATATTTAATGTAATTGCAAGATGTATTAGTAGCTCTAAGGCCATTAGCTTATGTCTTTTGCTTCAGCAAGTAATTTTATACATACTATTTTTTCTTCAAATGATGATCTTATAGATCACTCTGACTATTTTATTAGAGAGCTGCCAATGTATTTTCCATCCTCATTAATGAAAACTCTACCAGGTGAAATACTTCCCATGACACGAAAAAATATGTCTTTTGACTTTTATAACACAGCTTGTATTTGGACATTACTTGTCTGGTCCTCTCTCTCCAATACATTTCTGAGCAAATGTACTGCAAACTTTAAAAGTTCTACAGCCCATCTTCTTCTGACAGAAGCTTTCTTTTTTTTTATGGTAAGCTTTTTTTATGGTAAGCATTCAGGATGAGTGGCTGTGATCCCATGATTGTTTCAAATCCAGCAAAGAGTGCTACAGTTGACTTTCATTCTGTCAGGAATGCCAGTCAGGTTGTTGACAATATGTGTCTTAATAGCGTGTAATGCAGAAGTGATGGAAAAAAGATTCACAGTGTTTCATCTGATATATATTGTGAATGGGTTCCATGTTTATTTCAGCACTTGGGTAACTTGATGCCAAATTTAAAAATCTAAATTTAAACCTTTTGGGCCAGATTTACAAACTGTTTAGATGTCAAAAGATGTAAATGAGCCTGAACTAGGATTTTTTTAAAATATCTAAGAGGAGTCATCTAGGGCACTGAGCCCATTCTAGGGAGCCCCTGCGTTGTACCTCCTTTGACACTCCTGTAAATACCATTGATGCTACCCGGTGTCTTTCCACTTTGCCTATGAAATAATGCACAAGTCCCAAGTTATAAACAAGTTGAATCTTAAACCAGAATCTGTCTAATTACATGCAGTTGTTTTCTGAAGTAATTATTGTGTTTTCATGGCAGTCATTTAGAATGGCATCATACATCTGTAACACAGCAGTCTGTGCATTGTTCAGACATTCCTGTACTATTTGAAGTTTACAGACTGTCATGAATTTAAATAAAATTCATGCATTCTCTGACACTTTATCTTAAGTAGAACAGAAGTAACTTATGCTCGAATAGAAGAAGTTGAAGATTTTTCTTGATGCAAAGGATTGGACAGAGGTTTAAAATCCTCTTTTACCTATAGAGGAAATCACCATAAAACTTAAAATGGAATATTAAAAAAAAAAAACAGGTTTCTCAGAGAGGATATGTACTTTTTCACCATGCTGAGCAGATGTTTCTAAGTCCATAATATTCAGGTACACTTTTTTGTCTATTTTATTATATGAATTGGTTAATATCTTTGTTTAATACAATTGTTAGATTTCCAAACAGTATTGTAAATTCTGTGTCCTGGAGGTAATTGTATAGGTAATATCAATTTAATCGGTCTCCTTTTACAAGTTTCTTGAACAGAACAGTTAAAATATGAGTAGTAGAAATAAAGAATATTACAAAGGTAAAAATGACAGATTAGAACATTGCTACATTTACATTGCAGTAAAATCTCATGTAGGTTAATTAATATGATTTGTAGTATTATCAGAAGAAAACTAAATATTTTTGAAAACCGTTGCTGCCTATCAAAATGATATGCCTATCAAAAATTCAGTAGGAAGAAAATACATGTTTCTGTTTCCTTTTTTTTTGTCTCATCAAGTTTCTAACATCTATTTTGTTACTAGGTATTATTTCAAATGTTCCACAGTTTGATATGTTAAACCAGGCTTCTTTTATGGCCCGCCTTCAGAACACACAGTGCATTAAATTCCACAGTGGTAGTGGGTCTTTCATCTTGTGCCTAGTGTATTTCATTTCCCCTGTGCTCAGATTAAGCAAAGTTTTTGTATTCATTTGAAGCAACTGTAGTGAGAATATTTAACACAGGTCAAATGCAGATAGTGGAACTCCAGAAGTCCTTGAAAATAGTCTGCCATTTGACACTAGGCCACAATGGGAGGTAAAAGGGTTGCCACTTTAACTTTTTCTTAAAGGAAGATTATGATACTCTATTTGTAACATAAGTGGAGCCTTAATGAATTTTAAAAAGGAGTATAGTCAACAAAAAGAACAATAAAGCAGTCTACATGATTTTAACTAAAGCCATTATTAGAAATTGAATATGTATGTGTATAAAAGTCATATGGTTGTATAATACTCTAAACAGTATGCTAAATTTAACTTGTAGAATATAAACAAAAAAATATGAACAATAGAAAATAAGAAAGGAGAGCATTTCTTGTGTGAACATTTATGTAGATAGATACAATCAAAACCTCAGGTGGCAAAAGTCAGCATAACTCTCTGATTTCCATGAACTGATTTATACTAGCTTATTTGCCATTTACAAGTAATATATACATGCATTTGAATGTTGTTTTTCAGGTAGACACAGTGAAGAAATGCATGTCAAGTTATTCAGGGTGGTAAACAGCCTAGTTCATCCAGGCTGACTGATTTTCCCCTGCAGCAGTTCCCTTATAAGAATTTTTTTGAGTGATTCTTCATCTCCTCCGCTAAAAATATTAATTCTGTTTTGAGCCTGTCACTTTTCTGCTAAGCAAGAGTGGATATATGCATCCACTGTTTGCTTAGGCCAGAACCTCTGGTCAAAAGTCTAATGTGTGATGACTGTGAAAGGATTTCAACCATGAAGTGAGTACCTGTTGTCAGTGCCTCATTATAGAGGGGAGAATGCTATTTTTGTTGAAAAGTGATCAAGGTCTTACTTTCACTCATGAAACTTCCCTATTAAACTGTAGTCCAAATTGCATGTAGGGGACTTTAAATTCCCACAATGAAGGATGGAATTTCAGGATAATCATCACCTTCAAAGTTTTTTTGTTCTCCTTTGGATGAGTTAATCCTGCTCATCAGAACTGAAAGAAGAGCCATATTACCACCCCAGCCTACATAGTTTTATTAACAACTGATCCTTCCTAAAACTGTAGCAGGTTAATAGCTTTCAGACATCACAAACACTCCTTCCAAGTCAGTGCTTCCAACAAGTATTTTGATGTTCAGTACCAAGTAGCTATTCTAGATCTCTTTCTTTTCCAGGGAGGGTATTTTAACTTGTCTCTTCAATGTAAGCTCCATAAAAATCAGAAAACTCAGATTTTGGAAACTGGTCCAACTTAATCAAACTTCAGTAGTGAGGGTCCTTCCCTTAAATTTGTGGGCAATATCAGCTTTGTCGTGGTTATGCAGGACCTGGAAAAGTATTCCTGTTACAGGAAGGAAAATCAGCTACTGAATAGTGTATGAGGTCTTCCTGGGGTGGTGTTAACTTTCTGCATAAGGGCCCCTATGATGCTGTGTTTTGCATTTGCGTCTAACACACTAATGTTGCACAGTTTCAAGGCTTTCTGTTTTTCCCACTCAGCACCTCAGTGAGTAGACTGGGCATGGCCAAGAGGCAGCCACGAGCATATCCCATAACATGCTCAGCCATAGAAAAAGGGGAGTTTTGTCTCCCAAGCTGGCTGTTCCCCAGAGGTTGGCTGGGCATTGGTCTGCCACTGGGAGGTGGTAAAGGATTGCCTTTGCATTGCTGGTTTTATTATATTCACTTACTAAACTGCCTTTGTCTCAACCCAAGAGTTCTCTCGTGTTTGTTCTTCCTGTTGTCTCTCCAGTCCTGCTGGGGCTGGGGCAGGCAAGTGCTTAGAAGCTGCCCGGGCTCAACACCACAAATAGATGAAACAAATTACCACTGAAGAGAAACTCCACAATTAACTAGGAAAATTCATATCTGTCCTTCTCCCTCATCAAGCTCCAGTCAAAATTAGAGCTCAAAATATCTCTTCCTTTTGAAACTGTGCTAGAATCTTATCTCTATTCAGATGCAGAAAAAATCTTCTACCCTCAAAAATCAGAAGGGGAAAAAAAAAGATATTAACTCAGGAAAACAGCTTCTTTCTTCCAGTGGAAGTACTTCTTTACTAGTGTATATTATAATCCAAGGGATCCTACTAAATTTCAGTGCTTGATTATCCTCATCTCTTGTTCTGTGTACTGGTCATAATGATTTCATTTCCTCTTCCTCCTCTTCTCTGAGGGATATCACGTGGTCTTCAAAATTAGTAATAGATCTTTAATTTTCTTATTCATAAAAGTCAATGTAAACCAAAAATTATTTATGCTTACCTGTACTCCACTTTCAAAAAAGTAGGTAAGACAGTGTGAAAGTGAACTACTATTATTTTGAAACCCCTTTAAATTTTTGCATAGCAAAAATGAGCAGTGTGGTCAGTACCCAGTAACGTGCATGCCAGCTCAGCAGTGAATAATCCCTTTCAGCTTCCTCTCTGTATTTATTCACTTTCATTGATAAAAAATAAAAATGCTTCCAGCTGATATGATACCTGTTCAGTTCTTATCAGTCCTTTAGTAGTAACACAATGAACACAGGTGATAACATTGAAATCTAACTTTGATTTTATCTTGGACATTATTTATTGTTAATATTATGCAGGTCTTTATGCATCTTGCTTATAAGCAGCTTTGTGAAAACATCCTGGCCATCTTCTGTAGTTGACCAAAGTAGTTACTTTTGCATACATATATCAACGAAGAAGCAAGTCTGAAAGAGGAAAATGTAACTATTAGCTGATGAAAATACAGGCTGAGTTTCGGCTGAGACAGCTGACCTGAATGGATCAAAGTATTATATTGTATAATATATCATATAAATTCATGCTTGACAATAAAAACTGGAGCAGGGTTGAGTTTTTTTCTAACTCTTTGGGCAACCCACTACAGTGGCTTGTAAGAAATCACCTGAATTGCATAACCTGAGCTTGACTCCTGTAACATTGAACTGTGGAAAACTGGTCCTGCAAAATTCAAATTCCAAACTGTATGTAGGACATTATTGACCAATGTAAATGGCTTGAGTTAAAATAAAGGTCATGTGAAGTCCTAATAGTCCTGTTATATGCCATTTAACTGATCTTTCTTTGCAGTCATGCCATATTGAAAAATGAAAGTAACTGACTACCCTGCTGAAAACAAACATTTACCTCAAAAGTATTCATATGCATAAGATAGAATGTAAATGTATTTTCCACTAAAAAGTATCACATTCAAAATTAAATGAATTGCCAGAAAGCCGATTGTATCCTGAGCTGTATCCAAAGCAGTGTGACCAGCAGGTCACGGGAGGGGATTCTGCCCCTATACTCTGCTCTGGTGAGACCTCACCTGGTATCCCTTGCATACTGCATACTGGGGTCCTCAGCACAGGAGGGACATTGACCTGTTGGAATGAGTCCAGAGGAGGGCCAACAAGATGATCAGAGGGATGGAGTACCTCTCCTATGAGGAAAAGCAGAGAGAACTGGGATTGTTCAGCCAGAAACAGAGAAGCCTTCAGGGTGTCCTGATTGTGACCTTCCAGTACCTGAAAGGAACCTACAGGAAGGATGGGGCAAGACTATTTACAAGAGTATATAGTCACAGGACAAGAGGGAATGGGTTCAAATTGAAAGGGAGTAGACTTTGATTAGATACTAGGAAAAAATTCTTTTCTGTGAGGGTGGTGGGACACTGGCACAGGTTGCCCAGGGAAGTTGTGGGTGCCCCATCCCTGGAGGTGCTGAAGTCTGGAGTGGATGGGGCTCTGAACAGCCTGGGCTAGTTGAAGGTATCTCTGCCCACAGCAGGGGGTTTGGAACTAGATGATCTTCAAGGTCCTCTTCCAACCCAAACCATTCTATGATTCCATGATTCCATGAAATCATTTTTGATTGCACATCTGTATATCATATTACTAATAAAGGTGGTTGTCTCAATGACAGAGAGCCTGGCAATTAGTAGAAGTTTAATAACACCACCAGAATTTTCAAATTGTTTTTCTTCTACCTATAGCAGCATCACAATTTTCTTCCTTGCATTCTACAAAATTAATTACAGGTTTAACAATGGTAGCTAATGGTGCTGTACATGTACAGGTGAACAGGTGATGTAATTAGAATATGTGAGGTGAAACCTGACATTTGGTTTAAAAATTGCTTCCAGAGCTCATTGTCAAAGTTCAGAAGAAAAGTAGACTTTCAAAGAAAGTATCTTTGCAATCAGTATCTGAAATTCAAATTCTAAATAATAAAATCCATTATCCTTAATGCCCACAAAGTAGATTTTGACCATTAATTTTGCTCATTTTCTGTCCCATTTGAGTACACACTCTCAAATGATTTTCAAGTGAAATCTTTCCATCTTGAACATCCTTAATTCAGTTCAACTCTCTTTCCTAAGTGCTTATTTTTGACACTACACATGAAAAATAAAACCCTTAGAATGACAATCTGTGATCATATTTCATGTGGCAGACTTCATTTGCTTTCAGTTTATATTATTACTAATTTATGGCTTTGTTCCTTAAATAGTTATCTTTTTTTTTCCCCCCCACGTAACTGATATATTGAATGATGTATGTTTGAGAGGTATTTCAGGGATCTTAACTTCAGTCTTAACTGGTTATCTCTTGGTTCAGGAACTTTTAGTTTGTTGAGAGAAAGTTACTATTTTTAAGCAAATAAAACAGCTTTTCAGTATGTAATTATTTTCTTATCAATTTTACATTTTCATGCCCTTTTGAGCATCTAGCATGCAGTGCTTGAATTTACATTTAGCTCTGCAGGAACTGTTTTAAATATTATTATTAAGAAGGAAGAAATCAAAAATCAAAGTGAATTTTTAGTACAATAGCAGAGTATAGGAAGGTGCAATTGCAGCAACAGCAGCCTGGATTAGTATATAGAACTAACTCACAGCTTGACAGAAAATCCCTGCTGGGGAGGAAATGTAGGGGAACTGGCAGAATTTTGCTACATCTGCTCCCTACTGCTAATAAGTTTTAACCCATTTCATTTTTATTATACTTGCTGTTTAGATATTTTGCTTCCAAAATTATATCTGTAACTATGAGAACACATAAAAGGGAGCACAACAGGTAGGGCTGTTTAAAAATTTAAAACTATCAGCAAGGGATATTAAAGGCCATAATGAGTAAGGTGGTTGCCTTCTCAGTGTGGGTTTTTAGAGTTCAGGCACTGCAGCGCTGGTAGAAAGGCTGAGCATAAGTAGTGGATAAAACAGATTTCGTAGCTTGAGTTGCTTGTACAGCCAGAAGGCACCATTACATTATTTATTCTGACCTGTATATCACAGACCATTACATTTCACCCAGAAATTCCTATTTTGAACCCTGCGAGTACACTTGTACGAAAATATATTAGACCTTAAGAGTTCCAAATACTTCATTCCACAGGATGAGAACCAAAAGGCTGAGCTTCCCATGCAGTAGGAAGAGGGTTGGTTAAATATACGTCCTGGTAGCCTGACTACTTCTGCAGAATAAGGCAAACAGCCAAAAGCTTGTATGGACTTAACAAAAGTGAAAATCCCTTCCTGACCCATTTGACTTAAGAAAAAAGATATAGGTATTCATATTTTCCATTTGATATTATCCCATGCTTCCCATAACCGATCATCCAGCATTTTAAAATCTTTCTTTTGCTCTGATGGTGGCATAATTGTCACATACAATTATGAAATGTATTTTGAAGAGAGACTGAAATTTATGAAATTAGGTGGGTAGTTGAAAACTTGGAGTCCATGGGGCTATTGAGACTGCTTTTAGATATTGGATTAGAACAAGATTGTGATACTTACCTGAGAAATCAAGCAAAAATGGAAGTCTCTGTCCTAAACAGGAGATTCTTCTCACCCTGCATGCAGAAGCCTGTGTCTTTCAGTTGGCTAGTTTGCATTTTCTATTTTTCTTTCAATTTATTCTAACAAGTAATTACTTGAGCTTCCTTTTCAAGAAAACTTCCAGGTTACTAAGTCCAAAAAGCAGAGGTGATGGCCTAGTTATTGCAGACTTTATATTGTTCAGTTGTTCAGTTGTTCTAGAGACATGCTCAAAGCTGACTATGTCTTCATGGAAATGTGAGACTGATTGCTCTTGTTTTTATCCTGTCACAGAGCTTCTCAGTTTCTGAAATGAAAGGATGAAAACACAGTTATCCAACAATAGAAAAGAGAAACAAAATTAACAAGCAAATTATATCCGTCTGTACTATATATAATCAAAAGAGAGCTTGTAAGGTTATGTCTTAAATTTCAACTGAACCCTTTTTTCTATCACACAGAAATGATGAAAATTTGTGCCACTTCTTGGCCTCTGTTGACAATCACATTAAAAGATAGAATAGCAAGTTGCTAATTTATTCTGTTTGAGCAATACAAGCTATAGATCCTGTAAAGTCATTGATCTGCTTTCTTATGAGCTCTCTGTTTGCATGAGTTCCATATTTGTTTTCTTTTTTTATATAAGGCTTACCTATACTTACAGTAAAACTATTCAGAGACCATTTGTCATGAAACTTTTGATTCTACAAAGACTTATATATATCCTTTATGCACCAAAAAGCTGTCTCAACTTATAAATCAAATTTATGGTATATTTATTGTGGGATTTAGGTCCTAAGAGTGTTGTTACTTAATTTTCGTGGTAGTTTCTTCTGACATACTTGGTTGACTACCATAAAATTTTAGCCCATCACCTTGTCAAATCCTAATAATTGCCATCAATATATTGTATAGATTCAAATTTCCTATACTCTCACTAAGATAACTTGAGGTATGCTTATTTTATTCATCTACCTCTCTGGGAAAAGTTAAGCTGTGCTTGGCATGTTAACTGCTGATCATTTCATATCTAATGATTAATTTGCATCATTACCATAGCTACACACAGATTTTTTCACAATTATTGTCAGGAAAATTTAATATGGGGTTTTTTCCCAAATGCCAGCATGTGGAATTATAACCATGATATTAGGAGAAGACATTAATTTGAATTCCATTTGAATTCCATATTCCTCTATATCTGCATTCCCTTTTTCACATTTCTGTTTTTTAAGGATAGATAAGACTGCATAAAAAAGAAAATATTCTTCAAAATGTGCTATCAGATGCTGACACAAAAAATAAAGACCCACCTTGTTTTCTTTAGCTTTTCCCTGATTCAGTAACACCAAGTACAGGCTCATTTTCCCAGTTGACATTGTATAAAATTATTTCTACATGACACAATGGTTACTTGTTTCTTTTTATATTTACAGTATTTATTCTATGACAAATATTCATGTTTATAAGACCTCACTTTTAGTCTGCCAGTTTTGTGTTTTGGCATGCAATAAGTAATTTGTTTAATTTCAGAAATAAATACTAAATGTCTGACTTTCTTATTTTTGTAATCTTAGGAAAAAGAACATTCTTAACAATTTTGTTGTTATAAAACACTATGGTATTCATCCTTTGAATTCAGATGTTATACCAGGAATGCATGTGGCCTATTTATTAGACAAACTAGGATGTTGAAAAGGATTGCTTCTATCCTACTTTCTCTAGAAACTGACATTTTTATTCTTATGCAGTTTTCCTAGTGGAATCTTTACTTTTTTAAGTCATAAACTTATTGTTGTGAGACACTCTACCAAAGCTTAAGCTGGATCTCAGGAGTTTGATGCACTCTGTTTAATGCAGGCAGTGTAAAAGAAATTTTAAATGTATTATTTAAAGGCACATTAATCTTGCCACTATAATGGTGTAATAATGCGTACCATATAAGGTTTTCATAAACTCAGCTTCTAAAAGTAACATCACAGTATCTTTCTTTTTGTTCTCCAAGTCAGTTCTTTGTAGAGATAGCAATTATGCATTCATCTCTGTCTCTCACAGCCTGATTCCATATTCAGCTGTGAGGTAGATAGGCCCTAGTCCTTGCTAACCCAACAAAAAGAATATTCGTCATTTAGAACAAATGGAGGATAGTCAAACAAATTTATATAATAAATGCTAATAGCCAAAATATGTACCTTTTTCAGTTTAATTAAGCAAAATAGTTAAATGCTTGTTGCTAAATCCAACAGTGAATTAAGTATATGTTTCTCTTATACTCATTATAACTGTGCTTTCATTGAAATTTTAATTGGTCTGTTTTGGATTTTTTAAAATTGAAAAAATACACTGTTAGTTGGAGAAATTATTTTTAAGGTTAGCACCTTTAAAACAACACTCTGTGTAAGTTAGTTTACAACCGTTACAGCCCAGTGTTTTTCACTTAACTCTGCTTATTACACTGGGTTCTGGTTTGGTGTGTAGCAGTATTGTGAATGCATTAGGCATTCAATAGTGTGAGAGTGTTTGGTAACTCTCCTGAATATGTGCAATGAAAATTGAGTGAATCTTTACTAAGAACTAAGGCTTACAAAATGCATGGATTTGGTCATACTGTGAACCAAGGTGATAATTTCTTGTGTCTGAGCAAAGCTCAGGAAAACATTATGCACAATGCAGTTCAGATAACCATTTTCCTTTAATACAGGTTAATTACAAGTTTAGAAACCCATTGTTAACCCCTGTTGTTCACCTTGCTTCTTGGGATATGAAAGGGCTTGTATATCTGAATTAAACACATTCATAAAAGTGTTACCTAAGGAATGTTGCTACCAAGCTACCTTTTCAGTATCAGCTGATTCACAATATAAAATATAAGTTCCCCTTCTCGTTTCTCATTGTTAGATACCTTACTGAATTGAATGTCACTTGATAACTGTGAAGTACTGTGACCTTCAACAAGTGTTCAGTCAAGCCCTTTGACCCTTTCTATTTCTAGCCAAACTTCTGCACATTTGAGTTGAGCATCTGTTGCAGAACCTCATTAGAGGGGTTAACACAGAGCAGAGTGTCTGGGTGGCTCCAGTGTAACATGGCTCAAAATCCCTGTTCCTGTGGCAGGTGCCTAAAGCAGACAAACCTCCTTCTTGGCACTGTCATGTTTTGGTTGTCTGTGCTGTCTCTATCAGTTAAACAGGAACTGAACATATATGTGTCACCCTAAAAGTAGGATTACAGTTTTACATGTGATTCTGCTTTGGGAAAAAGGAAAAGCAGATTTTTTTTTTTTCTTTCTCAGAAGGCATAACCACATTGAACTCCCACTTCTTCCAGCCCAGTATTCTGATACCAGTACCACTGTTGAGGAAGCTTAATCTCTCGAAGCTGTTATCTGCATCCTTCTACTTGATTCTGTGTTCACTATTCATCCATAAAATCTGCCTGAAATATTACAGATGAACATGAAATTCCTTTAGAATTATGGAAATGTTGGAAGGAACTAGTTGTGAAAAATCAGCCAATCCAGTCAAGAAAGCCCAGTTCTTCACCAAACGCACCACTTGTATTGGCATAAATTCCTATGTAAGAACAAAAGAATAGCCATAATGGTGTAGGCTCTGCTGAGCATTCTGACTCCAAACAGTAGCCCTAAGCAGAACTGAATAGTAAAACCAATAAAAACATATATCTACTCTAATATTCTCCCAACCTCAAACTATATTAATTCCTATTTAAATGGATTAATTTAATAGTTATATAAATAATTTTTATATAAATTATTAACTCATATAAATAAAGAATTACATAGGAATTTCAATATGTCTCTTTTATAATGCCCACTGAATCTGTGTTCTGAGAAGTTCAGGCTCCCCTTGAATCCCTATAAAGTTCTTGCAACCAAAGCATTCTCCATCAAGGAATTGTAGGTGTCACCCACCATTGTCCTTTTTGAAACCATGCTCTTACTAATGTCATTTGACGGTCTGTAGTTCTTGTACAGAAAGACAAGCATGCAAAATCAGTTTTTATCCCTATCCACCCTTCTTATGTCATGTATGATTTTGTAAGCCTCTGTCTTCTCGTTAAGAAGGCTGGAGAACATTTTCAGTCAGACACTCCAGAGCTTTTGATCATCCTTGTTGTGTTCCTCTGAATACATTTTAGATCTAATATGTCCTTTTTCAGTTGAGAGATCCAGAGTTGTTTATCTTACTCAAGATGGGGGTGAACTGTGAATTTCTGCAGTGGCATAATGTTACCTACTTTGTTCTCTTTGTTTTACTGCTGTCAACTGCAGATTCTTTCTTAACCAGTCCATGAAGACTTTCCAAGATGTCACTTAGCATGGCAGTTTTCTCAGTAAAGGTAAAGAAGAGTCACTTTCTCAACCATCCTACAATCTACTCTGTACCTTTGGTTTTTCTTGTGAGTTATTGAAATGTGCATTGTATCACCAGAAGAATGTCAGTATTTTCTTCACGGTGGGAAAAGTCCTTTGTTGAGTTATGGTTTTTTCCTAAAGCAAGGTGTTAAATAATGTCCATAGTCCTTCTTTGGATAGGGAATGATATCAATACAATGTATTTCTAAATACATGCATATAGAAAAATCTACTTTTGGGCTTCCTTTTCCAAACTTTATGGATCCTAATCTTTTCCGTCTTTGATAAATTGAGTAGCAGATGATCCTGTTGGCAGAGGGAGGATATTGTGAATCATGTTTTGAGGAAAGTCTAATGTGCGATTCAGTTGGAGCTAAATCACTTGTCTTATCAAATCTTTGTCCAAATTTTTGGGATCTACCATTTCTTACCTTGACAGAATCAGAATTCTGTCATAGTGTGGTCTCTGAGATGATCCAGTTTACATCTATTCCTGAAAGAAGACGTTGTTACAGAGTAATTTATTTTCTGAGGCTGTCTCCTGCATGGAGAACAGATGTTACCTGGTGTCCTTCTTTAGTCCTCTTGAAATCAGATCATATCAAAATGTAGCACATTAAGTAGCATTTTTCTGCATATTATTTCAGGAGTCAACCATTGAACCTTTATGATCTGCTTTATTTTCCCCTTTGGCAATCGAACTTCTAGTGAAAAGCTACCTTGCAGTATTTGTTATTAGAAAGAATTAAATCCAGTGGAAAAGCTAACAACCAGAAATTGGAACTTCAACATGCAGACTGTCTCCCATGAACTGAAAATCATTTGGAAACTGCTACCTTTAGATGAAAGCTACACCTATAGCCTAATAAAATTTGTAAAAATTTGTAAACTCAGGTATTGCATACTTTAAGGAATCACTGCTTTCAACAGTGTTTGCCTCAACAGTTTTCTTGTCTCTCAACAAGAATTTTAGAACTTCCCAAGAATTCACACTTCTTTTTCAAGAATTACAGTCCAAGCTGTATACTCTTCTACCTCATTTTTTTTTTCCAGGAGTGTGAAAATGTAAAAGAAAGACTAGGCCAAAACCTGTGCTCCTTTATAGAACAATCTACAACAGTATCCTTGGGCAAGAACCCTAAAAACATGTTTTTATTTGTAGTACCTCAGCTGTCTGCCAGAAGTGATGAATCTCATTGATGACAGTGCAGAATCAATTATAAAAAACAACTTAGCCATAAAATAATTCCTCTTCATTTTCACTCTTAATACTTGCTTATGTTGTTCTAGCATCATATGAATATAATTTCTTAGCAGACCTTATATATTCATCCTCATTTGCTAGACAGTCTATCCTAAAGATATTCATCTATTTAAGACAGTTGTAAATTTCTGAAAGGTAACTCAAATGCAGCATCCATGTAAAACACAAATGTCAGCGATTTCTTGAAAGTAAGTCAGAAGTGGTCATTGTTAGAAGTATTTCTGTAAGATTCTGTAGCCGCTGATGAAAGATTATTAGTCCCCAGTAGTCCATCACTTGTGCTTTGTGCAAACTCTAAAGTTAAAGGTTATGAGTGCTATGGTACCATACAGGTGCACCATGAATAGTCTTTCACACAGAATGATTCTCATTTGTTAAATTTGGAAATGTACTTTCTCTTGGCCTTAATTTTCATGTAGTTCTTCGTATTCTAAATGGCGGCTGAAGGCAAGCAGAAATAGTGAGTAATTGATTTAACAACCTAAGACAAGTACAGGGAAGTCGAAAAGTTTGTCTTAGTGCTTGATGTGACCTGAGAGAGCTTCTTTAGACTCTTTTTTTCTAACCAGTACCTCAGCACCTTGGGCCAGCAAAGTGGCCTTTAAGCCTGAATGAGCATGACTTTTTTTTTTCTCAGTGTAGAGCTCCAGTATTTCATCTTTTTAAACTGTTTTACAGCACTCAGAGCAGAATTATATTGACAAGGTTAGAATTCATCTCCTAGAGGAGAATACTGTGCTCCTGTTAAGTGCTAATATAACATTTATGTGTTGGTACCTTAATAACAGCCCCAGCGAGCCTAATAAAAGTACTGAAAGCAAACAGTACTCCATGAGATTTTATTATGACTGAAGTGACTGCAATTTGAGACAAATTATCCCTGTTTTTGTTCCCATATCAAAAACAGAAATGCTAAAGCAATTGCTGCATGTTTGGGATAGAATTACACTCCACTATCATTAATATAGAAGTAAGTGCATTTTTCATGTAAACAGCTCACGAGGGTCAAGCATCAAAGATATTCTGTGTAGAATTCTTGTCAATAACTTTGTGAGTGAATTTTGAAATAAAGTGCCTGGAACCTGTCATTATTTCTTTCTCTCAAAGTTGAGAGCGAGTGGATGAAAATTGAGCTTGTGAATTGAAGGTACTGCAAGTTATATGGCCTTATCGACTTCAGGCAAAATGGCAGGTCTGCCTTGTTATTATTTTTCCTTTCAGAGGTTAAGCAATGGACAATATTACCACTATATACTTCTGTGTAAGCAAATTGGTATATAACAAAGTTATTATCTGTGTACACAAAGAAGATGATGTAAGTCACGAATATTAAAAATCCTTAGTATACTGTCACTTCATAAAAACAGGAAAAATGGAGGAAAAAGGTAATCTGCTCATCAAAATAAGCATTTCAACTGTTCAGTTACTTGAAAGCTATTAAAAACCATCAGAAGAAAAGGACCTCAGTTACTCAGAATTAGCTTACCAAGTTAGCTAATTAGACATGCTGGTTGATATGAAAACAATTTAAATATATGTTCTGAATGAGCTCTGCTATTAAGAAAATACATTCTATTTTCTAAGAGGGTTTGCTCAAGATAATTCTGCTGTTCAGAACTGTCTGAACTATGTCTTTCCTTATCTGAACTGTATCTTTAGTAGTCCAACTTTTAAAATAAAACTTAAAGTACTTTACTAACTCACTTCTGTAGTCTTGGTAGTTACTACTGTTTTTTATTCTTCAAACAGCATTGGTACAGACTGTTACCATGTGCAAAAAGACTTTTAATTGCAGAATGAGTGCAAAATATGTTATGATCAGCTTTTTTTTTTTTTAGTGGTACAGGCATAGTAGTTGTTTGAGATTGTAAAAATGAGCACATACTGTCACACAAATTCATAATTGCTCAAGATGGATGACTTTTCAATAAGAAGGAAAGTTGAGGGTAAAACTAGTCTCCATGAAATAACTGTACTGCACATACTTTTTTGAATATTTTAGCTAAATATGAGCAACCTTAATTTCTACCAGCTCTGTAATATGGACAATATTTTGTTTATCTTTCAGGAAGAAGATTCAGAGATGTATCATGATGAAACTGCAGTGTGTGGGTTGCTTGCTGTGGTGGTAATACCTCACCTGCCCAGAGATGCTGCCATTGAATGGCATGTTGTTGCAGTAGTTGATGATCCACTCCAAAGAAAACATTTTGCAATGAAGATGTTGTCAGAGGGCTTCCACATTGAGTGTGAATCTGTGGAGTCTAGTTCTGCATCTTGTGCATCAATCTCTTTACGTCTGAGCTTGATTTCACCATCCATTTCTCCCCTTGATTTAGATGAACCTCTTCATGACTTAGTTGCTATGTTTAAACAAACTGTTGAGAAACTTTCGGGAGACTGCAGTGCGAGTCCTTTGTCCCTTAGAGCTTTCTTCAAGGAACATGTCTTTGATGTGGAAACACTACAAAAAGGTAAGACTTACCACAATATGAACCAGGTGTAATACTAAGCGTAAGGTAATTTTGGTTACTTCTACATGAGATTTCATTGGAAGAAGACATTTTACAAGGACCTTTCAAGAATAGGTGACCAAGAAGGCCAATGGCATCCTGGCTTGTATCAGAAATGGTGTGGCCAGCAGGACCAGGGAAGTGATCGTTCCCCTGTACTGGGCACTGGTGTGGCCACACCTTGAATCCTGTATTCAGTTTTGGGCCCCTCACTATGAGAAAGACATTGAGGTGCTGGAGGGTGTCCAAAGAAGTGCAGCAGAGCTGGTGAAGAGTCTAGAGAGGAAGTCATATGAGTGGTTGAGGGAGCTGGGGTTGTTTAGCCTGAAGAAAAGGAGGCTCAGGGGGGATTTTATTGCTCTCTACAACTGCCTGAAAGGAGGTTGTAGTGAGGTGGGGGTTGGTCTCTTCTCCCATGCCCTCCAAGCAACAGGACAAGAGTAAATGATCTCAAATTGCACCAGGGGAGCATTAGATTGTATATTAGGAATACTTTCTTCACCGGATGGGTTTTCAAGCATTGGAACAGGCTGCCTGGGGAAGTGGTGGAATCACCATCCCTGGAGGTGAATAAAAGATGTGTAGATTTGATGCTTAGGGACACAGGTAGACCTGGCAGTGTTAGGTTTACAGCTGGACTCCATGATCCTGGAGGTCTTTTCCAAACAAACTATTCTACTGTTCTATGACTAAGATACATTTGTTCTTTTTCTGGTTACCAGGCATGTTTCTCATATTGAAAGGCTCTGTTTTTGGACTTTTTGAGATCCAAACAGGATAAAGTTCTGGATTACTTGTTCTAATCTCACAGCTGAACTGACTTTGAGTAGGAGGTTGGATTAGATGATTTTGCTTCAATCTGAGTTATTCTGTGATTCCATGAAATAGAAGTTTCCGAGAAGTCCAGCCACTTCAGGATTCAACATAGAGAACTTTTGCATAAAAGTGTTTGAACAGTTGTCCATTTGGTAGCCTGTTTGGTAGATTTTGTCATGACCTAGAACTGAGTTCAGATAACCAATTCCTGTCTGCTAGCAGAAAGTCTTTTGAGAATAAATAATTAAATAATAATATTTTAAAATAAGGAAATGACGGTGTATCTTCTGGATTAGAGGGTGTCTGATTTTGAACATGGGCTGATTTCCTAGCAACTTATTTAAGGTAGAACTTGTTATCCAAACAAATTTGCTGGGTTTTACCCCAGTGTTTATTTTTTTCAAAATCTCATTCCCTGACCAATTAAAGAGAATACAGAGCAATAAATGTAATGTTACAACTACAGTTTATTTCTTATGTTGTAGAGCTGCATTTTGGGCTATGCTGAATTTGGGACAACTAACATTATGCAAAAGCACAAAAGCTTATTTTATCTGTCAGGCCTATAAAACTGCTAGACCATACTGGTATTGAAATCAGTAAGAGCTTTGCTTTCAATTTGAGAAGGAACAAAATCAGATCCTTAGTCTATATTTATCTCAAACATGCATGCACTTTAAAAATCCTTGCAGACCACAACTGATCCATATTAATTAGCTGACATAAATGTTAGCCCTCAAAAATTCTACTGTCCTATTTTTTTTTCTTAACCTGCAGCAGTTTTTGAAGAAAATTCAACTTGACATGGTTTAATAGATTTAAAGTACAGGAGTTGAAAGCTATAAAAATGTGGCATAGAATAAGCATATTTAATCCAGGAAGCTAGGAATGAACATATAGTCTGACAGAATGTTGTTGTTTTTACTACATCTTGTTTAAGAACTAAAAGGAAACCTGATAAAACATGTTCCTGGCATTGGGATTAACATTACTGTTTTGCCTGCTTTCTTTCTGATACAGGCCATAGAAAAATTACTTCCAGACAAATTTCATTTGCTTTATAAAATATATTGTTCAATATAATGTAAAAATTGTGTGCATAAAAATTTGATTCAGTTCCATTCATGTTATACTACCAATAGCATAGACATAGCAAGATTTGTTGTGATTGTCATATATTCATTTTTGTTGTGTTCAGATCTCTGTACTGTCATAATAATTCCTGTCATTATACCAATTTTATCATTATCCCCACTGATAAGAAGTACATTTTTGCAAATCTGTAGAATATATAGACTACATTAAATTTTCAAGTAGCACAAATTCATTGATGAAGAATTTTAAAGTAACTTTTTTCTTCTTAGGAAAAATTTCCAGAAAGTTCATGTAATGAAAGCATAAATGTGACATATATTCAAAAATAATTGCTCAAATTAAAATAGTTGTTGCTGAAGTGTGTCTTGATGATAGTTTCTGTCTGATTCAAAAATGGAAGTCTAATTATTAATATATTGTTAAGACACAGAGATGTATTCAAATGTTCTGGTAATATATGTTCTTGGAGCCTTGAAAGGCATTTAGTCTCCAATGAAACATCCTCAGCTTTCAAAGGGATGTGGCATATTACTGAATGATGTCCTCGACTGTGTCTTGCACTATTATTATAATTCTACTTCTCATAATTTAAAATACACTCAGACATATATATTAACTCTCAGTTACAAAATCATTGTATGAGATGTCCAATATGTTCCCATTAATTTCAGTATCCCGTGGACCGTGTCCATAAGCAAGATGACATAGTCTGTGTTTTATCTTCTCAGTTATTATTGGCAGTCTTTAGTTTTGACAGGCAGAACTACTGCAAATGTGCATGTCCTTTAGTGTGCTTCACAGTTTTAGCATACCAGAACTAATATCAGGTCTTTCTTTTGAATCCCAAGATATTTCAACCTGCCTATAACACCAGATGAAGGTGATTGTGAAGTTCTGATGACAACAGCTCCTTCCAGTTGCTCACAGTTTATTCCTGTTTTCCTTTTGAGCCTTTTCTGCTTCTAGAATGTATCTGAATGGGGCAGAATGCATCTGAATGGGGTAGATTACAAGAGGGAACAGTACTGCCTTCCATAATAGCACTGGTTTGTGTCTTGTCATCTCTGAGCATGGTCAAAACTTGTTCATATCTGTCTCTGTAGACTTGTCCTAAGATATTTTGAGTATTTGGATGTCTCTGTGAGGATTTCTACTACCTCCAAATGTTACTTTCTGTAGTCAGGTAGCAGAATTTACTTAAGCTACTGATGAGATAGTTGGTAAAACTGCCTTTCAATCACAGAATATCATTTTTTACTGGACACCGGATAAAGCAGAAATGTAAATCTGAAGGCCTAATACGTGGCTTTTTAAAAAATATTGTTTCCTTGATGTGGCTACCAGAACATAAATTATATTGAGAGACCAGTTTTGCAATTGCCATTTATTAATTCAGCTCAGGTAGTACAGGTTGCTACCCATCTGTATGATAATCCATAAGTGACACATTTGATCTCTGACATGTTAGACATTGTTAATCCCACAAGTAGATCTGTCCTTTTGGAGTCTTCAACTACCATCAGATGCATTATCTGCTGAAGAAAAATAATTTTAATAATGTAGCAGGGGATAATAGACTGCTTTTCAAATATTTTTAACGTGGAACACATCAGACAGATGTATCTGTAATGGAAAAGAAATTATCATGTCTCGGAAATCAAGAGAGATGTTTGAGAAAAAAATTGTTCCAGGTTAGTGGATTTTAAGGTGGATTTGCATCATCTTATAAGATTAGTAAATACTCTTCAATAATTCTTGTAAGATCTTGAATTGCAATGTGTTGACTCCTCAAAAGCATGGAAAAGAAATAAAGATACCTTTTTTCTGATTAGAACTTAAAATCATCAGAGTGAAAGGAGGAAATACTGCCACAGATCTTATCAAATGAACCTCTGATTAGATGAGTGCTTTTTTTGGTATAAAGAAATTGTCATTTATTTAAAACTATCCAAATAAATTAGAGAAATTTGTTGTTACCTGACAGAGTAAGATGAGAACCAGGAATATGTATACTCTGCATATTGTAACAGGTTATTGGAAATTATTATAGCCGGTGTTACTGATGTCAAAAGAAGCTAAAGGTTTGTAATGCAAATTTGAGACAGATAGCTTTCTGTCATCCTAAGACCAGATGTAAAGTTTTATTGAACAAAGTGTAGTACTGACGTTGAACTTCTCAGAGGCAATCCCTCATAACATACGAGAGCATTATGGGCCCCGTGCAGAGACCACAGAACGTATTAGAAGTAGGAGGATTAGATTAAGCTGACATATATACTTAGTAAGATGCTGTTAAGCCTTTAGAAGTCTTTAACATAAATTTGACTAATTCTTTCTTATTCTCATTCAAATGTGCATTAATATAAATGTGTCAGGATGATTTGCTATACCATCCAGTTGACTAGATTATACTTCCAGTTGACTAGATTATACTTCCGTATAGGAAAGATGAGTGTTCATAAGTCATCACATTATGATTTCACAAGCCTTGTTCATAGGATGTATGCAAAATATTTTTGAATATTTATTTGGGAGGAAAGGTCCTACATTCACCAGAACATCATATTACATAATCCCTTTTTAATACTATGGAAAAAATGAACTGGGAATATAAAAAGGCAAAAGAAAACAGGAATAGACAGTCTGGTAGCAGCATTAAAATGAATATATAATTAGTTTTTTAAAGTGACTGTACTCTGTAAATGTTTAGGTTTAAAAGGTTCTTAGTACTTATGTGTTTATCAAGTTTCAGTGATACTATAGGTTTTTTAATTCAGCTGGACTGTAGAAAATCTTACTTGTAATGGGACTGTTTCTTCTGCTGAAAGAGAAGCTATGGTGGTTAGGCACTCATTTAGAGTCCTTGCAATGACAGAGTAACACCCTGAGTCATGTACAGCATACAGCTTTTAAACTAAAGATTTTCCATCTGATAAGATTTAAAGTATTGCATTTGTTAAAATACTGCATTATCAACACATTTTCCAGATGCTTTCCAAAACACATAGGGTTTCCAGTACTGACAGATATGCCTTATGTAGTGTAAATCTAAGAGAAGGGGAAGAAGATCAAGAGAAGATACCAAGATGCATTTTTATAATAACACATGTCCATGTGCATTAAAATTTAATATTTTTCAACTACTGTACTTTAAATTCACACTGGAAATTTATTTCAACTTAACTTATTTAATTGATAGGTCCTTATACACTGGGAAACAATTTCCCATGGGGACAGCTGGAATCTCAGCCACCAGACACTTGTATGTAAGTCTACCTGTTCTAATGTGAGTAATCAGTATTTACTGAACAGTTGTGGAGAACTACTCGTGAGTAGAAACCAAACAGTCATTAAGAACTCTATAATGAGTAACAATGAAGCAAGTACATAACTGCTTTTGAAATCAAACTGCAGTCACTAGCTCAAGCTTTGCAGTCACTAACTAATGATGTATTTGTTGTGGCTAACATATACAATTTGGCTGAACAAAGATATTTTTTAGATGTCATGATGCTGTCTGAAATAGGCTGTAAAACTTGAGCTTGACTTTCTACTGAAAATATTAACTTATTCTAGATGGAAAATATGAGAAGAATTGTAAACATGAAAAAAGAGGAAAATTCCACTTTAAATTTCTTGGGTTTCCTGTTAAGAAAATATTGAATTTGCCAAGTATAATAGTTCAAGCAGCAAACCTATACTGCTGCTGCTAAAAAAAAAGAAAAAAAAGGAAAAAGTTAAATTAATACTTTGGGAAATTAATCAGATTATAATATGCAGAAGTAATCAGGAAATACTGATGTGGTTCTTGAGTGAGTTTAAGATGACGTGTTTGAAATGACATTTTAAAAGGATAGAAATAGCTAAATTTGGTCTTTAGGAACAGAGGTGGCTTTGCAACATTGCTACTGCTACCCAAACTATCCAGTCAAGAGATCTGATATATTAAATGACTGTTAAGATGCTGACATTTTAAACTTCTATTTTTTCAAGGTTGTGCTGTTATTGCATCTACTGCAAGTCAATGTATACATATTTTTAGCAGAATATCTCATATAAAACTATGGGAAAGGATTTTATGTTTGCTATCCAAGACATGGAGAAATTGTTTTAATATCAATGATGCCTCTCAACTGAATTTGCATAGAAAAGTGTTTTATGCCAGTGAGGCAGCTTAAAGTATATTAGATCCTGCTCTAGGGCAGTGACCTTCTCTCCTTTAGGATGGGAAATTTATTTTTAAAGTGCACAGATACTAGATTGAGAAAAATTCAGCCACTTGGTGCCAAGGCTGGGGAGCAAAGTTAGAACTCGCCTTTATTCAAAGAGGACAGCACGTGGCATCTAAAGGTTATGGACTGCACAGTCGTACATAAAAATCTTGACCAAAACTTTAAATGGAAATAATTTCTTTAACTGCTTGACCCAAGACTGATTGAGAACATACCCTTTATATCCTTGACACAGAACACTAGCAATATATTGGTAAGGTTGTTTTAAAGCTACTACGTACAACTTCATATGTCTTTCAGAATTTCTACCACTAAAATCTAAGATACATTTATAGGTTACTCTAACCAACCATGTTTTCACATTATGTTGAAGTGCTGCTGAACTTCTCACTAAATGTGAGACTTGTGTAGACTTCAATTTTCCTGTTAAAGATTTACATATAGTGACCTGTAGGAAAGAACAGATCTGTCAGAAAACAGACCATTTGTAGAAAAAGTCATAGATTATAAAGAAGAATTTCCAAAGTTTGCTAACGTTGAAAACTGATTTACTTTCCTCACATAAGCAGTTTGGAATGTGCTAGACACTTTTTACAGTGATCCAGGCAATGGCTTTGCTGCTTGATGTTAGTAAGTTATCTCAATAAACATTGGAATTTGTTAAATTTGTTAAGCAATGGGCTATAAAATAGAAATCTTAAAAGAATCAATGTAAAGAAACTTATGGAATGAGAATCTCTTCTGTAATGGGTCAGAAGGGGTCATTTCATAATTACATCTACAAGGAGTCAGAACAAATTAATACTCTTCTAGAAAACTGGTATCTTCTAGACGGGTGGATGTATACATGGTCTGTCCATATATGCATAAGTGCCTGTATAAGTGTATAAAATGTATGAAGTACAAACACCTTTCTACGATGTCAAAATTAATTTTGAGAAACTATTTTTAGTGTTTTGTTGACAGAGAAAAACTACAAAAGCATCTTATAACAATGACATCAGGCATGCAATCATCACCAATTTTGGATCATCTGGTGTTTAATATGTGAAGCATATATGATCTGTCTTGCTATCTAGAAACCATTTGTAACAAACTCACTCTTTAAGGACACATCACAGATTACAATTACATAGAAAGGTTTTCTCTGAGACATGCCAACATTTTGGCACCAATTCTGTAATTCTAAATCAATAGACATGTAAAGAGCTTAGATTTCTAGAGAACTCTTCATCATTTGTATAGATCCAACTTTAAGTTACATTTTATTTACAAACTAAGAAATAAAACTATTATGGCGTTTAGATGAGTGAAATTACTTCTGACATAGGAAGTCTACTGACCTTAAAATAATTGTGGGCTCAAAATGAGTTAGAGATAATGTCATAGCTGCATCCCTTGTTATTATTTATTCTAGATATTTATTTAGGACCATTGCTTGAAACAACATACTGCAGTAGATGGATCTCTGGTGTGACTAGATTGTCTTTTGTATTTCCTCTTCTTTAGTACCAAAATGCTTGCCATTTGCTCTTTGTCTAGCAAATCTAAGAAATAGTTCTATGAAAGAAAAGAGTGAATTTTGTAAGGAAGAACTGTGTACAGAGTTACATTTCCAACCAATAATGATATAAAACCCAACACTCTAACAGTAGCAGGAAGATCAATGATTAAGTGGATAGATTGCTCCTGGGCAGATTCCTGGGCTGATTCAATGTGGCTGCTGTCCCATAGACTGGATGATCCACAGGAGGGTTGAATGACTGCTGGCTGGCTGACCATTGTCAGTGATTCTGTGACATAACCTCTGCACTGAGAAATATTAGTTCAATCTTCTTCTCTGATAACTTTTCCTAACCCCCTTTGGAATTTTTTGTGATTAACAACAGAAGCTGTACTTCAATATTTTTCATCAGAAAAATCAAGGATTTTTTCACTGCTAGTATCAACAGCCTGGAAAATGGGTATTATATCTACCGACTGTCAAACTATTAGGTTTGCCAATAAATCTAAATAAACTTGGACTGCAAACTTTCTTTCTCCTTGTATTGTTAAGTGACAATTCACATGTGAAGTTAAGTTTTTAAGACTGGAAATTTTCCTGCCCTGACAATATGTGTAAGAAACTGACAAATCTTTATTCTCAAGGTGTTTTTTTCTCCTCCAGTTTCCTAAGGCTTTTTGACGCATTGCCATATACTTCCATCTCAGGCTTAGGCTATTCTGTTGTGTCCACGCTCCAAAAATTGCCCTCACAACTGCAGTTAAGGTACCGAAATCTCCCCATTGCTTGTTCTACATGCTCAGAGCAGTAATGTTGTAACTCTTGGACATAAAAAGGGAAGGTGAGGTGTCAGAACTAGCACTGACTGATACCCAAAACCATCAGTAAATCTTATTTGAAAGTCTTCTACTTCCTCTGCAGTTTCTTCTCCTTTTCTTCCTTCTCCAGTATCTCAAAGTTAATTTCTTTCTGTAAGATCTTGCCTTTTGCCAACTGTAGTGCCTATCAGGTTTTGTCAGATGCCTTGACTATCAGAAGACATGCTAAACTTTCCTCATTGGAACTTTTCATAGAGATAAGCAGCTGCTGAAAACCTAGGTTTTAAGGGTTCTAATAAGTTAATAACAGTTAAATGGGCAATGGTTTAAATTCCTTTTGAAAACTGACAGTGTCAGCCCTGTTGAAATCCTCTCTTCTGCAAGCAGTAGGACATGGTGTCTTCTCTTCTTTATCCGGATATATCTGTTCAATATATCAGGCATCAAACACAGCTGTCAGCAGTCTCTCAGCAATGCATGTGAACAGTCTCTGAGGTTATCCAAAATATTTGGTCATTTGCTTGGAGACAAACATGACCTTTTTGTTATCCAATGGCATGGAATCATTCTTTACAAAGTTGTGAAGCTAAAAAGGAAATTGAAATAATATCCTGATTCAAACCCCAAACACAGGCAGAAACTTAACAGTATGAGATGATGCTGTAGGCATAGTTTGCTGTAAGTCTAGATCTTGTCTTTTGTCCGTCTGGGTAATGAAAGCCAAAGGGGCTTCTTTCCTGAAGTCCAGAAATAGCTTGGACACAAAGATTATTTATTGCTCAGAGTGAAAAGTGATGAAATGCCTTTGTTCTCCATTGTCCATTTGTTTCCCCTGCCCTTGCTCTTTTCCTCCATAGTCTAAGACATCTTTCTTAACATGAAGAGGAGGCTTGAAGACAGAAAGCAGGGCAAGGAAGCAAGGCCTGCTTGTACTCCATGGGCATATTTAGAGCAAAAAAAGTCTCCTGTATTTATTGCCTCTGGTGTGTACTCAGTCAAAGTTGGATTGTGCAGCCAAACTTAGCAACTTAAATACATAGTTTACTGGTTTCATTGTTATTAGTCAAGAACATATCTTCTCCTGTTTTCTTTATGCATCTGGATTTTTTTTATTGCAGTCTCTTAAATTCTGGAAAAAACTGTGACTGGAAAATGGTCTGAAGGACATCACTTCATAATTATTGTCTAAATTTTAGAAGTATTACAAATCAGATCTGCAAGAGAAGTGTAGGGAACAGAACAAAGGTCTCTGTGTAACATTTGTCGACCTCACCAAGGCTTTCGATACTGTGAGCAGAAAAGGTCTTTGGCAGATTTTGGAACGTTTAGGTTGTCCCCCCAAGTTCCTTAAAATGATCATCTCTCTTCATGAGGATCAGCACGGCCAAGTCAGATATGGCAACACACTTTCTGAGCCCTTTCTAATAAAGAATAGTGTAAAACAAGGCTGTGTTCTCGCTCCTACGCTATTCACAGTCTTTTTCAGCATGATGCTCCAAAGGGCCACGGCAGACCTCGATGATCAGGACGGTATCTACGTTCGATATTGTACTGATGGAAGCCTATTCAACCTAAGGCGACTGAAGGCCCACACCCCTTAAACCATCTTGTCCGGGAGCTGCTCTATGCTGATGACGCTGCCCTTGTTGCACACACAGAAGCAGCCCTGCAGCGCTTAACATCCTGCTTTGCAGATGCTGCTGAGCTCTTTGGACTGGAAGTCAGCTTAAAGAAGACAGGAGTTCTCCATCAACCTGCATCTCAGGAAGTCCCCCATCATCCCCACATCACCATTGGCCAATCAGAACTCAAATCAGTCCAACAGTTTAATTACTTAGGCAGCCTCATCTCCTCGGATGGTAAGATTGACGGGGAGATAGACAACAGGTTAGCGAAGGCATATAGTGCTTTTGGAAAACTCCATAAAAGAGTATGGCATAATAAACACTTGAAGAAAAGTACCAAGATCAGTGTTTACAGAGCCATAGTGCTGTCTACTCTCTTATATGGTTCCGAATCATGGGTCATCTACCGCCACCACCTGCGTCTCCTAGAACGCTTCTATCAACGCTGCCTCCGCACAATCCTAAACATCCACTGGTCAGATTATGTGGCCAATATCTCTGTTCTCGAACAGGCAGCAATCACAAGTATTGAGGCCATGTTACTGAGAACGCAGCTGCGCTGGGCAGGGCACGTCTCCAGGATGAAGGACCACCGCCTCCCTAAGATCCTACTCTATGGTGAACTTGCCACCGGCTGCCGCAAGAGAGGAGCCCCAAAGAAAAGATACAAGGACTCCCTGAAACAACAACTCAGCCTCGGGCATATTGATCACCATAACTGGTCTACTCTGGCCTCCAATTGGGAGGCCTGGAGACACACCATCTATAACGCTGCTGATGCTTTTGAGAAAGCATGCAGGTTCACCCTTGAGGAGAAAAGACAACGCAGAAAGAATCGTGCCTTGCAGAATATACCATCTAAGGAGTCTTTCTGCTGTGCCTTGTGCAACTGGACTTGCCTTTCTCGTATTGGCCTTTTTAGCCACCAACGCGCTTGCAAGAAATGTGGGTAGAGCCCTTCCCAAATCTTCGTTCGCGAAGCCTAGCCATGAATGACAAATCAGATTTATGATTAAAGTATTTTCTGCATGCATTTTAAAGGAGGGTTTCTTTGTTTATGAAACTCCTTTCGAAGTTATACTCTGAGGTAGGAGCAAATATATAAAAACTATGTTTAGAATCTCTAAAAGTACTGTAATTTTGTTCTACCATTTACCGCCCAAAAGTTGGGCTTGAGGTTTCATTTGACTTCTCTGTATAATGATTCTATTACACCAAGAAAAAGTTAAGAAGAAAGTTGTTTTGTTGGCTTTTTTCCATCTGCACTGTAACTTGTAATCCAAGAACACAGCTATGTGTTCTTGAACCATGGTTCTTCTAAGAACTATCAAATGAAAGTATTTTGCCATTGGCACAATTCATGCAATTAGACTTCACATAATATATGCAGTCGTGCTCTCAATAGTCTATTTTTTCTTAAATTTCTGATAAATTTAGGTTAAAATAGCATAAAGATTTTACATATTAGTCAGAAATTTCCAATCCTTAGAAAAACAAGAAATGAAAAATCTGGCGGGTTTTTTTTCCTTGCTTTGGCTTTGCTCAGCCTTTACTATTCATCATATCTGCTGTGTTAAAATCCAATTAATAGCTCTAATTCATTTACACTGAAAGCACATTTATTATACAGTGCCTTTAGGCACTTCTTTTCTACTTGCACTAAGTCTGGAGTATCAACATTAGATAATAGGTAATTTTTTTTGCCCATTGTAGCAAATTAGAACATTTCTTTTTCTACATTACCTCCCGGCTACACTCTTGCCATTCAGAAGTAGAGGGATGTTAGCCAGCATACCTGGCTCATAGGATAATAACAGAAGGAGATCACCAAACTGGAGAAAGTCCAAAGAAGCACCCCTAAAATAAAAGGTTGTGCGAATGGCACATAGAACATAGGAAAAAGGACTGAAGGAACTGGCTTTGTTCCACCTAGGGAAGAAAAGGCTATGGAGGAAGCAAATTGCAGTCTTTCCTTACCTTAATAGGCATTGCAGAGAAGAGAATTTTTTCTGAGATGCACCACAACAGCATAAGGAGCAACAATCACAAGGTGCAGCAGGAGACATTCCAGTTGGACACAGGGAATGAATTTTTCTCCACAAGAGTGGTTGCATGGTGGTGCAGGCTGCCCCCAGGCTGTGACACCTCCACCTTGGAGGTCTTCAAAACCTGACAGCCACAAGGCCCTTAGAAAACTGGTCAAATGTCTAAAGTTACCCTTGCTCTGAGTGTCAGGGAGGTTGGGCTATATGATTTCCAGAGAACCCTACCCACCAAAGTTAGTCTATGATTCCTAAAATTGTTCTATGATTCCATATTATTATTAAATTACAATGAATTGGCTGGAAATAGTGGCATTTAAATGCAGATTCTGAAAGAAAAAAGACTCTTTCTTTCTGTCACTAATACACCACACTCTTACAAAAGAATACTCCCACTACCTACTTGAATAGGTTTTTCCTATTGGAGTATATCTTTTAAAAAAGAACTGTTTCTTCAGAATTGTCTGGATTCTTTGATTTGGTGGGATTTTTGAAACTCATTTCTCGGTAGTTTGCACATTTGTGCTTTTTTCTTTTTCTGAGTATGAGGAATCCTGTTATGAAGTTCAATAGTTATGTTGTCAGTAATGTCATATCTTCCACCAGAAAAACCTTTGTTTTCCTCATTTAAACATATTAGTAGCTGGCTATACCATTTGATATGGGGGATAGATACTAATTTAACTGGGTTTTAGTAGTGTTTGTAAAAGAATTTTAAAATAATAATTTGCAAGATGTAAAATGTACAACTTTTAAAGCTCTAGAGAACTTTAAAACTTTGTTCAAAACTTTTATTTATCAGGATATATTGTCTTTTTGAACTTTGCAAATCAAAATTTACTCTCCTCATCTAATAGCAATATTGCTGCAAGAAGAAGAAAAAAATTTATGTTGAAGATGTTGTTTCTGACATTTACAGAGTCCTGGCTTGTTTTTAATCCTTCTGGCAGGAATGTATGAGTCAGTATACCAGATAATGGGATGAAATTACATGTAAGAAAAATAAGAATATCTTACCTTTTTACTCTCAAATATATCACAACCATATTTCATCCATATACGAATGATGTGGATGTAAATCCATTTGGGATGTACAAACAGCTTCCTGTTTGTGGCATGGAGGGATTAAGTGACTTCATAACTTCTCACAGGAGAGCAAAATTACAGAGTTTTATTTTCATGAAGTTCCTGTCTGAAGTTACAGATGCTCAGCACCTCTCAAAATGAGGTGCTGTGCAGAGGCAGCACAACGGTGAGAATAGGTAAGTACAGCCCTGAAGAAAATAGTTTGTTGAAGTGCATGCCTTGTTCCAGAAAGGAGCCTGAGATCAAATCTGAGATTGCTCTTCTACTGGTCATAACTTCATAATTTTAAAATTGTCCAGAGATCTTGTAATTTCCAAGCTTTTATGAAAAGAACAACTAATTGAAGCCAGCTTAAGGCATTTTCTGCAGTTATAGACATGAAGATAAATATATTCTAATTTAGCTGATTAATCTATTTTTTCTTTGCATTAACTACATAGAATGTACATTGAATTCTTTTGTATTATATCATGTAGCATAACTTACCTGCTGTGATTTTATCAAGTATTTGGGTCACTCAGACTATAATAGCAATAGAAATAATAAGAAAAGGGTTTCTATCTTTATATGAGGCTTTTTTAATTTTACTTTTCTTATCTTTTGTTCTTGTGATTGTTTTCAGCTGTGATAGCATGCAACCTCTTGAACTTTTGATCCTTCAAACATTTGGAAACAGAAATCTCAGCTGTTTAACAGTGCTTTATTAAAAGAATTGCATGTCATTTTCAGCTTGTTTGAGAATACTTTATGCAGGAGTTTTGCAAACATTTAAATTTCATTTTGGTAGAAAACATGCTGTATAATACTTCCTCACTACAGAAATTAATGCCACAAATTAATGCATTTTTTCGGGTTTTTTTATATTTAACAGTTTATGAATATACTGCTGAATATACAGGCTGAATATATAGGCTTCAATATTTGTGAATATACTAAATATACAGGCCGAAAAGCATTCCAGGTGTTCTTATCACTTAAAATATACTCATTCATGGCCAATAACTATGATAAAAATATTTTATCAGTTCCAAGGTGCATTCATGTCATACTAAAGTAGATCAGCTCTACAAGATGGTATATTTTTAGCTCTGAGCTGGCTAGGAACCCTCGATTAATTATCTTAATCATTGTAAACACACTCGATATTTCAAAAATATCGAGTCAGTGCCTCCCACTCTGTCATTTAGGAGAAAACGCAAACAATACACTTACTGCAAGACACTAAGACTTAAATATGATTGCCCAAACATAGGAAGACTTGTTTATTTTTCTGGCACACAAATGAAAACTGTCCAAGAGCTGATGGAGGCGCATCACACAGCAGCCAGGAGGAGCCATGGAATTAGAGGCAAGATCTTGTCCGATTTAAACCAGAATAATTCTAGTGAGAGACTGCAGTCTCTAGTTCACCCCAAGGATGGTTCCTGCTCTTACGTATAATGTGTCAAGACAGATAAAACAAGCCCAGGTTTCAGCAAATACTGAGAGTCTGAGCTATAAAAATCAAGTCAAGCTGAACACCAAATATCATTAGCTACTGTGCTTTTGATTTTTAGGTGGAAGGAAATCCCGCCCTATTGAAATTAACAGAAATTATGTTATTACCATCACTGGGAAAGATCTTAAGCACAGTTGACTCAGTTCAAAGGTATAATTCGATGCCTCACTTCCAACAGGGACAATAGAAAATGCAAGGGTTCATCTAGAAGTACTCCATTTGCTTGAACTTTTATGCTCTTCTATTTTGGTCTCCTATTCTGTTTTTGTCCTTTCTTTTAACTTCCATTCATCTCTTGTTGTGGACCACATAAATCATGTCTCAGTCATTAAATACAAGAGTAAAACTTGAAGGCAGGTACAGTGAGCCAAGTGCAAAAAAACAAGATCTAAAAATCAAGAAGCAGCATTCTATAGTTTCTTGATCCAGAAAAAGGAGATGTGACTGACATAAACCAGAGTATAGGAAGCAGAATAAAGCCAAAGCTTCTGTTTAAAAACATGTTCTTCTGTGCTGAAAATACGACTGGTATCAAGAAGTAGTAAGCAAAAACATGTGTACAGAAATTCACAGCTTGGATTCTACTGTGTGTTATTTATTAAATCAGGAGCCACTAATATGTTTCTTTGTCCCTGCTTCAGAAGGAAAATAGTGGCATGGAAACAAAAGAAACTTGATAGACCACACACAGTCCACACATGGCATGGACAATGGAATACCTACATCCTGTTGGTTGCCAATATTTAAAAAAGAACAGGTTTTGTATTAACAGAAGAAAGAGAGGTATCTGAATAAAAAAAAAATTCATATTGGGTTCCTGATACAGTGAAGTACTGGTGTATCTCCTGTGAAGTGCTGAGTGCTGTTTAGTGCCATTGGAATCTCCCTGGACACAGCTGGCCTCTATTTAGAGTCAGCGGCCAGAACAGCACAGCTTTGATGCAGGAGAGAAATTCAGCTTTGCCTTGGTATCAGATTCCTAAGCAAACTCGAACCTACTTCTGAAGCATTATGGAAGTCAGTGATTATTCAGCCACAGTTTGAATGGTAAAGTACAAAATTTGGGTTTAATTTGTTGAGGGGTTATAAAACCGTGTCACCTCTCATCATACACCACCATAATTAATTTTTAATTTATAATAATGGGCTGGTTTTTCAGTTAAAGAGAACATCTCAATGCCATTTGAGATGCTCACTGTCATTGATTGAGTAGGCTTGGATTGTTGTCCCCTCTATCACTGGCCTTATGGAGTTTGTCCATGACTTCAGTACATGTTTGTGTACGATAAATAGATTCCCTAGATATAAAAGCAATCCTACACAGGACTTGGTGTATGTGTATTCAGGGCTTTGCCCTGCACAGAATAGGCTTCTTTCATGTTGATTCCATGATATCGTAACATACATTTTAAAATTTAGCAAAATAGCAGAGAGAAAGAGCAAAGAGATGTGATACTTTTTTCCTGGATTCTTGGTGACACATCACCTTTTAGTTTTAAAACAGAACATGAAGCAGCCTCTGTACATTCACTTCATGGTACATAAATTTGACCTACTGCAGTGATAACTTAACCTTTTGCTCTTCATATAAAATCAACAGAGAAATAGTATTATTACTTATACAGTTCATATAGTATACCACATATTATCAGTTAAGAACAGCAAGATGGTATGATTAGAAATACTTATGTTTTTGGTACTGCAAAACACTCAATGTGGTTTGTAATGCAAACCCTAGTGGCATCTCTAGGATGCAAAATAGCCATGAATTATTATTATTTATTTTTCAGAAAGTCTTTTAGAATAAAAAATGAAATTGAACACTTAAAAAAGTATGTGGGAGCTGTAGGAAATACCATGTTGTCTTTTATTAGATTATACTGGCATCAAGGGGGAAAAAGCTTAAAAGAAAGGTCAAAATATGAAAATAACATGTAGAGCTTTATAAATTCTTTGTGTATGTGTGCATGCATCATATAAATTGACCAATTTGAAATAGTATTTATTTTTAAGATATATAAATTGATATCTTTAAGAAAATTGCACTAGCAAATGTGACACCAGTTCAATACATATCCATATACCTAATCCACTCATATAAATGTTTATCTGCTTTTTTGATCTGAAGCTCACGTCTAAAATTATCTTGCTAAAGGCAGTCCCATATAAAGACTGGGAAACAATAAAAATCCTATAGCAAACTTTTAACAGGCCTGAAGAATTAAGTACCAAATAACCAGAGGATTGTGATTGCTACTTTAAATCAGAAGTGTATATCAGAAAATGAAATTAAATATAAAAATCTTGCTTTGTCCACATAAGCACAATTTATATATGAAATTTACCCTTAGAAATGCATTCTGTATAATTAATCTATTTTGGGTAATTAATTATTATCAAAATGGTCAACTTCCATGCCACAGTAAGATGCATCAATTATTTTTGTTTTCTTGTTTAGAAGCATAGTAGGTTTTTTTCTTTTGCTTCTTATGTCTGTGTGTTGGTTTTTTTTAAATATTGGTATGTTCTCTGTATTCTTTTATTATTTTCTTAATTTATAGCAATCTCACTTTCCTAACATTAAGAGAAAAGGTATCTTAAGCTTTTCAATGCTGCTCAGCCAAATTAGTAGCCTGGCAGGATGCAAAGATAAAGTATGTCAGTAAGAGTAGATGCTCAGGAGAAACTTTATTTAGAGTGTATCATTTCCTTCCTTTTAAAAACCTAAGATAACCTACAGCAAATTCTTCAGTGTCAATAATCCAGTTTTTCTAATATGAAGCTTCTCATCTACTTTTAAGTTCATTAAATAACATTTACAAATTTGAAATGTACAGCTTTCAGATATGGCTATTACTAAAGCTGAAATAGCATTTAAAGTACTTCCACTTTTTATAGAAATTTAATTGTTAATGACTCTACTAGAAAAATATGTAAACCTAGGTATTTTAAAATATTATCTAATACATTATTATCTAGTATTTTGTCTTGTTATCATTATTTGAGTCAATTTGATTTTTCCAGCTTGGAATATCAGACTAGACATGAAGGAGTAGGAACAGTTTTACAAGTAAAAGAAAGTATATATACATGTATGTATACATATATAGGTGCACACAAATATTTTCTTGCTGCTCGCTCTCTTCCAAGGAAAGTTTCCTCTTGTCAGTCAGTCGATCCTAATATCATGTTAGAGTAGAGAAGATATTTTGAAGTATAGACTTCTTTTCCTTCATGCTGTTTTAACTGATGCTGTTTATATGTAGGTAAAACGAAGCCCTTTGTGGTTATATTTAGCTTAAGTACTAAGCTTTTCTTTTTACCTTTGTCTTGCTGAGCTACTTAAGATTTTCTGGGTTTTTTGTGTGTTCATTATTTGCCTAAGCAGCCTGCTGTCACTTTCTTCTTGATGTTTTAAGAAATTTCAGATATTTTCTTCTAAGCTAGGATTCAGGCACAGTGATTTTAGAGACCATTTAAAGTTTCTAGTATTATAAAGTATATCTCAAAGATTTTATAGTTCAGTTTTCACACAAAATGTTATTTGCATCTCATTGCAGCTCTGCAGACTCATCTTGGCTTCTTCCTAGTTTGCAGTGTCTAGCATTTGAAGTGTTCTGTCTATTCATAAAATAGGAACAGCACTGGCAATATCTGCTGAGGGGTCTCCAAACTCATTTTTCAATGTACCAGAATTTTATGTTGGAGAGACTATATCAAAAAGGGAGAAAACAAATTTTGCCCCTGTACTGTTGATGTTGTACTTCACAGACTGTTCCTCATCTATTATTTTGCCATCCATTGCCTTACAGGAAACTAATAGGAGATGCATAATTTTTCTTGCAAAGGTTAGATTATATAAGAATGAAACAACTCTTGATTTTCATATAATTGCAAGTTAAATTGCAAAACTGGAATTTTGTGTCTTGAACAATCAGATTCAACATTAGAGCTCTTGATACAGTTCTCAGGGAACAACGTTTCCCCAGAATTGTTCACTTCCGCTAAAAAAACAGACTTACAGATACACTGTAATCCTCAGCCAGTATTTTGTGAACAACTGCTGGTGTTCCTGAAGCAACACTTGTTAGTTTTACTAGTTGTGTTAAATTTGCGAAGTGACACTTCCACGTTAGCTCATTTGATAAATAGCCTTTGACCAGATATGAATCTTTCATCTCCTCCTAAAGGCTAAACATTTCTGCATGTTTGGAATTAATTGCATTATCTTCATTAATCTGTTTCATGATCTTAAAGTTCCTACGGGTGTTTTAATCTGGTGTTTGAGGTGACTTTCTTAATCAACCCCAAGCTTCATCCTGTAGTTGTGAACTGGAGTTGACTAGTTCACTAGGTTGACTTAAAGCTGTTTGACTGTGATTGTTGTTGCTTGCCTTCTTTATGGATCACAGATTTTATGTTAGATAAAACTCATAAAAAGTCAAGTAATGAACAGGAAAGGGACAGAATTTATCTAAAATTTGTAAAACCTTTTATTGTCCCTAAAAGCATAATCATGACCTTCTGCTGAAGTGGATAGAATTTGTAGCCACGGGGAACCTTTCACATAGATTTCATTGCAAGATTGAAGCTAAAATGAAAGGCCAGATAGTTCACAGTCATTCTGCAGGCTGTGGACCAAAAAATTATAACTACTGGAGTAAGTTCAAACTGTTAGCGACTAAAGAAAGACTGTCAACTTGCTCAGTGTTCTGTCCATGCAGAGCTTGTTGAAAATTCATTAAATTCAGAATTAGTGACATTTCCAGGGTAATATACGACTTACTGTAGCAAAGAATTACCTGGAAGTAGCAATTCAACTATTCTGACTTTTTGCTAATTAGCAAAAAGTTAATTGTATTATGGACTTCCAGTTTTATTCCTCAACTGTTTCTTTAGTAGTCATGTGTTTATGTACAAATGTTTTTAATATATGCCACTATTACCAACTTAAAATCTAGTTTTTTCTTTCTTACGTATTCTTACTAAGAAAAAGAAAGTTCTAAAATTCCCAGTTATGTTTTCCATCGTGTACCTTCAGAGGTCATACTGGTGTCTTGCTGGGATTTTGTAAGCAGCAGTTTTAGTGATGAAAAAAAATACACCTAGCTGTAGTACTTTTTATGTTTTGATCTCAGGAGACCTGAGAAAAGAGTTTAGTATCATCACCTCAATTTTACTGAGAAGGAACCTGGAGACAAGAGAAGGAGGTAATGACTTATTCAGGTTTTCTCAGTAAGCCTGTGACAGAAATTAAACCTTTGTCTCCTGAATTCTAGCCAAATATTTTCTCAAGCCTACTCTCCTTCTGCACAGGAGTGCAGATTCCAAAATGCCAAAAAACATAAAAAGCAGACAATGTAAAGAGGAGTAAATGAACACAGAGTTCACAAAATCCTGGCTCTATTTAAGTTGGTGGCAAAACTACCTTCAGCTTTTATGGAGTGAGGATTTTCATCAGGTCAGACCATTTTGTAAAGAAAATAGTACCATATTTACACTAATGGGTCTTTCAGATCTAATCTTTTTCCTTTTTAATTACATACAGTGTGAGTTGCCATAGGTACTCTAATTAAACTTGGTACATAATTTGCTGTCAGCTTATATTTCTGAACCAGACCTTAACACCATTCTTTGAATTCCTTTTGCTTTAAAGAAAAAAATAAGTACTGCCTAAGCTTGGGTTTTATCGTCATTGTTCTGATGAATCTGTTTTCTTGGTTTGGTTCCTTTGCATTGTCATTATATAGGTAGTATTTTATCTGTTGGTGGCAAATTTCACTGTTACTTATAGATACAGTTCAATAAAATATATTTTCATTTGTATTGTGGCAAATGAAGTTGGATGAGGAGAGATATCTATTGAAATTTGTAAGTGTGTTTTGTATTTAGAGCATGCATGTGTGCTATTAAAAAATTACTGATAGCTTTAAAGGCTACCACAAGTTAATTTTGCTCAGTAAGTAGTGAACTTAATAATTTGTGAATTAGTAATTAAAAGTTTATATGAAGAACATGTTTTGCTGACAGTTAAATCTGGGTTAGTTGCTATGGCTATTCACTGTCTCTGATTTATTTTTTGCTTTTTTATATGATTAAACTGAGCTTTTTCTTCCTTCAAATAATAGTCTGTGGCAGTGGGTAATAAGAAGGCACTGAGACATAGAAGGCAAGGAAGTGACTTTGTGGCAAAATTAAATAATTTGTAATCAATGGGAAGGAATTGGTCTCTGAGTAACCAGTGTCTTTTAAAAAACCAGAGAAAGAAAGTACTTTTATTTCCTTAATGTTTACAAGGAAACTTAAAAATGGCTGAAAGCAGTGAAGTCCATATAGTGAACTGTCATACAATCATAAAATAGTCTCTTATGCACTATATTGATGCTGATTTAAACAAAGTCACTCAGGAGGGCCAATGTTTTCTTAACAAATTATTTCTTGAGGACAATATTCCTCCTTTCTCCTTTTAAACTACTCATCACCTTCAGAGAATCCTGGCTAGTACCTAACAAAAATTAAAGTGTTTCCAAAACAAATGTGGCTTATTATTCCTCACAGGAGAGCCTACTCTGTTTGGAGAGAAATGGTGCCTAAGATTTAAGACAGGAAATGCTTATGAGAGATGAGAGAAATTCCATTGACCATTGAATAAAACTGAATAGGGAAAATAAGTAGAGGACAAATCTGAGGTATAACAGCCATTTTAAAGTAGTGGCAGTTTCCTGAGAAACTGCGTTCTTTTTCAAACTTTAGAGAAGAAAAATATTCATGAACTGTTCCTGCACCAAATCACAGTATCTTTTCCAACACATCACCTCTAAAAATGTACTGCTGCAATGTTAGAACGGTAAACTGAAAAACAACTGATACAAAAATTAAACTCATCAGCTTGCCCTGCAAAAGTTAAATTATTATTGGTTTTATATGTTGTGCCATGGACCACACAGGGCACATATTTCATTTTTCTTTTGACAGCTTGGATTCAGTAGTTTGGTGTATTTTCTAACAATGTGTTTGCCATAGGGAATATTTCATTCTACAGAGCTGACATAGTGTTGAGCAATAAAAGGTCTTGGCTTACACAATATGGGTAAAGCTGTGCTAAAAGTGGTAGATACTACCTGTCACATGGTAACAGGAATTCAACATCATGTCAATAAATGAATTTATAGATAAACAATGATAGATAGTCTACTCTTACTATGAGAGAATTAAGCCTTGCTTATTAAAATCATTTTAGTGGCTGATAAACACTAAAGACAGAAATTAAGCATTTTTGAGAATACTGTGGCTTTAGGCCAGATTTGTCAATTGTTGCATATATAAGACTAATTTTGCAAGTAAATCACTAGCAATGTATGCACATGACCTACAGTCAAACTCATGAAATAGTACTGGTAAAGTGAAATTATATAGGCTGTGCTCTAAGAATTCATAATAACAGTAGTGTAACCAGTGGAACATTATCAAAAATCACTGTTGTGATTGTATTTTATACCTTTAAGTCTTACTGTCAGAACTAATGTTAAAGTCATACTTCCATTGTCCACTAGTAATAATAATAATAATGGCCACTCTTCGCGAACGAAGATTTTGGGAAAGGTCTTTTACCTTTCCAGCCTGCGCAATGGATTTTTTAGGTGAGACACAGCTTGCGCTGAACTGAGCCCACCCTTTAATCCTAAGGTTCATCTGCCGGGGCCAAACAAGCTTGGACAATGGCAGTGAGGTCCTCAGGACGTAGGTTTGTTTAGAGTGACCTTCTCATAGATGGATGGCCTCACAGGGCTAACGAGCTCCATCTGCCCGGGGGACTGGGAATCGAACCTGGGTCGCAGCGGTGAGAGTCCCGCATCCTAACCACTAGGCCACCAGGGGTCCACTAGTCCAGATGTGTCAAACATAGTTTAGTACAAACATATGCCAAACTATCTCTCTCCCTTTTCTTAACAGACCAAAGCTAGCAATGTGAACAGTGTGCCAGTCACTGGCATTGAGTGAGGATATCATATTAATTATGCCAGTATTTAAAGAAAATTAGTTTTACAATGAAGGTGGTGAAACACTGGAACAGGTTGCCCAGAGAAGTGGTAGACGCCCCATCCCTGGAAACGTTCAAGGTCAGGTTGCATGGGGCTCTGAGCAGCCTGATTGCATTGAAGATGTCCCTGCTTATTACAGAGGTGTTGGACTAGATGACCTTTAAAGGTCACTTACAACTATTCTATGATTCTATGATAAAAATTGAAAAACTCCTCAGTCTCAGAATGGTTCTTGCTAAAAGCATTTAATTTTTAAGAAGTAATAAGTCCAAATAGTTGAGAAGGCACATAATTGTCAGCATTCAGACGTCTTTTATGTCTGACACTATTCTGTATGTATATAAGGACATGATAATTTCTTTTTTGATATTAATGACAAGGGAAAATTAATATAGGGCCTCTATGCAAAATTGTCGTGGATTTCCTTTAACATTAGGGATGCCTTTCCTTGAGTTATGTTGAGGCAGGATAGCTTTGTTTTGCTGTGCTCTAGCTGACTGACTTCATCTAGAAGACATTTTCATTGATTCAAAAGGTAACAGAGAACTGTCCAGATTGAAAGACCTGATTTTAATTGATGGGTAATCAGTTTTGAACCAAATCAGAATTAAAAACAAAGCCTACCAGTTGAGTGGTCCTATTATGATCTCTTAACATAGGTTGGCTTTGTGAGGTTAGTTTTTTTATGCCACACCAGCTAATATATTTGCTTTTTCTAGGTAGTTACAGCTACGTCTAGGATGGCATAGTGCCAAAAAACATTCAGAGTTGTCACCATTCTCTATACTGTCCTATGTAGTTCCTCTCTGCAGCACTTTGTGCAGTCTGCAGGAGGGTTTTGAGCTGGACAAACTAGTGGGTCACTTAAGCCAAACTCTCATCTGTATCAGGTGGATTTGTTTTTTTCAGTGCTTGCTTGGGGTCATGATGACCTCATTGAAATTGCTAGTTTTACCATTGACTTCAAATGGAGTCAGAATTATTTTCTTTAATTTCAAATGGAGTCAGAATTATTTTCTTTAATTGTGTTCCAAATTTAAAATATTTTTTTTTGCAATTCTCGTCTTGTTTTGTTTTTTGCCAAAACCAGATTAACAAGTTCAGCATTAAAATCATCACCACAGAATCCCATACCTGTAGAGAGAGGGCAGTATGTGTGAAAGAAGAGAGCTCTCTAAACCGTGCAGATTGCAGTGATCCACCTAAAAGTGTCTCCACTCCAGAGATTCAGTAGTTTGCTGTATGAATGTCTTTTCTTTAGCACTCTTCTGTGGCACCTCTGCAGGCTACAAGTATGACCTTCTGTAGTCATGCTGCTACTATTTGTTCATTCAACTATTTAAAACTCTTAGTTAAACCCCAGAATACAAGTGGCAACCCCTTCCACCAAAATCCTTTCCCCACCTCCCAGCTCTGCAATGTTTAACAAGATTCTGTGCCCGTAATCCTGTAAAGGTAGGAAATATATCACTGTGAGTTAGTCCCTCTTGCTTTCAAAGGTTTACTTGGTGACACTTCATTAATAATTGCATTAGCTACAGCAGAATCAGTATATTAGACTTACCTAGATTTGGTTATTTAGGGCTAAAAGTATGTTCATATAGCTTACCTAACAGTGTGTGTATTAAGTGCTTGCTGCATAAAAAATTACTTTCTATGATGCATCCATTGAACTACATCAGCTACACACTGCCCACCAAATGTCACCACTGAGACTGCCCGTGACGTGCATATCCTTTGGCAGATTTAAATAGCTTCCTTTATTTTAATTAACCTGTCAGAGAAAGCTTCTTCGTTTCCAACACTTAAAATTAAGCTTGGCCTAAAGACTAAATTTAGTCCTGCAGCCGTAAAAGATTTAAAGCCCAATCGCTTTCGCAAGGGTTTTGAAATTCTCTCTTGCAAGCATAACAGGCAGACTACATAGTAGCACATCTGAGTAAGAAGCTTCCAGTTTATATTGTTGCTTTTCTGATCATGACTGCTTCCAATCTATTTCCTTTAAAAAAACTTCCAAGCCAGAATCACTGAGTGGCAAACTTCTGTATTCTAGACCTTTTTAAAATTAAACTCTTCTGAGCAATGGGAGTGACAAGGAAAGGTTCACTAGACAAAGACATTGTAATATATCTTTAAATAATGCATGTCTAAATCATTCTGCTGCTACAACTGTTACATTTTAGCTTTATTGTCTTTTATGAACATCAATTAAATTTCCACTTGAAGCTGGTGTTTTGAGACTGGAAAACCATTCCAGAAGAATTTGAAATAGGAAGGATTAGCTGATCATTTAATCTAAGGGACTGTGCAATGAAGTTGTTTGCAGTAATAACTCATTTAATGAGAGGTACATTTAAATTCCTTGTTGCTGTTATAAGAAAGAGTTATGTAACTCACAGTTGCCTGGACAACTCGGATAAGATCAATTTTGTCTAACTACCTAAAAGAAGTTAAATGTTTTGTTTAACCTAATGACCTAGGTCCTTTGTGTTGGTTGACAGACTCCTCCAAGGGACCCTTCATCCTATTTTAAAATGGGCTTAGTAATCTCTTGGAAAAGAGGGCCGTTTTTCATCAGATGTCTAGCTTTTAAACCATTAAATTACCTGAGCATAATTCCATCCTAAATTTAAAACAAAATCTGTTCTTGGTGCAAACCACTGGTTCTGAATTTGAATTCTCCTATTTTAAAAATTGTGTTTATCACACTCATGACTAATATTAATGAATCTCTGTAAATTCTTGTAAAGTAGTCCTCCTAGAAGCAATCAAGTCAGAATTAAAACAGTAATTTTCAATAGTGTGAATTATGTCATTCGTTTCATTGGACATATCATTTTAGTAGATCTGTGCTAAAACCTAAAGCTGTCGCTATAGATATCAGCCCTACTTAGTGTTCTATGTCTGATTCTTTTAGAGAAAAACTCAGCTAATAGCTTTATTCTCTATCTCAAACAGCCTTAGTGTTGTCTCTGTCATCTAGCTGCCACATTTCACAGCCATTCTGACTGCTTAAAAACTGTGTATACGTAAAAAATACCCAGGCCCTGAAAATGTGGCAGTAGTATAAATTACATTAATTTTACACTTGACTTTTCTATAGTATATCTGATTATTTATTTGGTAAGGTTAAATAATATATTTCATTAAGGAGCTGCAGAATTCCAGGCATGAGAATATGCTAGGTTTTGAGTTTAACATGCCTGTACAATTGATTTGTAACTATTTAATAGAAAAAAAAATAGTTAAGTGTAATCACTTTTAGCACATGATTATATTCAGCCTGTAAACTCCTTCTTATTCATATGCAGAGGGATGTGTCCAATTATTAAGACCCCCAGGATTTGATTGATATAATAATCTGCATTTCTAAAGAAAAATAAGCAGTAGGCTATTTAATTCTTAAAAGAAAAGTTGTGATGCACGTCAAAGCATCACTGACTTATTTTTAAAAACAGTATCTGCAACTTGGTTGTCCATTGGCTGGTTCACTGCTATACTGTAATGTACAGTCTTGATCTAATAATTGCTTATAATGCAGTTGTTTATCAGCTCATTTGAAACATCCTGAAATTTAGTCTAGCTCAACAAATTGCTGTGCTTAAGGCATTTTTACATTCTAGGAAATTATAATATCCCCAGAAGGCAAAGAATTAATAATAAAAATCCTCTTTTGTAAAAGATTATCATAGCAGAGCAAATGGAGCAGATCTTTCCTATCTTAGTGCATTTAATATTCTCATTTTTTTCTACAAAATTTTGATGGAAAGACTATGTGGGGATCACTGTTTTATTAACTTGTTAAAAGATGAATTTACTGAACCAATGCAGCATATTGATTTGAGTGTCTGCAGCAATAGGGATGGATGACTTCTGGACATTTCCATATAGAACCTGGCTCATTCTTTAGACATTTTGTGATCTCGATTTATCTCTTTGGGCTGGCACTAAGGAGTTAATGATTAAAATTACAAGAAGGCTTTCTTGTTTATTACTTACAAGTTTTTCCTGCCTTCCAAATGATTTATTTTTAGTATGCCCACCCTTATTGAATACTTTGTAAAGGATTACAGAAGCAAATCCACAGTTTGTCTCATTTTATTGGAAACAGTATTCTGGCCAGTAGATTTCTGGTTTGATAGACAATAAACAGAAATTAGAACACTACATGCAACACATTTTTCATCGGTTCTCAATATTATTCAACTGATTAAGCGTGCAACCATCTCTGGAGCGGAGGAGCTTAATCTAGTTCATAAAATCCGTCATATAATACTGATTGCTTGATATAATTACCTTTATAGTTGCAAACATACAAAGGTAAATATCATAGCTAAGATATTTAAAGAGCAGGAGAAAGGTAGCAATCAAACCAAACTGAGTTGCAATCCTCTAGGTACTTTTCTTGAAGGTTTTCAAGTCCACAAGTTTTATTCTTCAAAGTTTCTTCAAAGTTTTATTTTTTGCTTTATATTTTGAGGAAAAAAAATCTGGCTGTTTAAGCTAGAAGTTCAATGCTGGTTTTATTTCCATTATTCATTTTGGCATTGCATGATTCAAGCATCAGATAAAAACCAAAGATCTCAGAGAGTATGCAGGCATCTGTGGTCCTTCACTCTGTAAAGTGAGTGATCCATGCAAGCAAGGGCTGAAATCATAGCAACACAATTCAGAAATTAATCTTCATATATCTGCACTCTGGAAAAGTTTTTGCAAGTTTATTTCTCATCTCACTGTGTTGTATCTCTTAGAGGTCCCATCCTTTCTATTAAGAACTCTTAATCATTTAGGCAAAGAGTCTTTTAATTAGCAACATTAAGACTACGCAGTTAAGTGTCTACAGGAATTAATTATGTATTTTTTGGGCCAAGCCATCAGAAATATCTTCTGAAGGTTTTTATCAAGCCTATCCTTAGATTCTGTACCACAGATAATTGAAGTTTTTATCCTGAGTTTCAAAAATATTAATAATTAATAGAAGTAAAATAGAAATAGAAGTAAATGTAGTGTTTCTGACAGTAAAATTTACTTCTGACATAAATTTAGATCACTATTTATTATTTTTATGTAAACTATCAGCAAAGGGGCTTTAGAAGTAGCAGACTTGTATGTTCTTGTGGATATACAGTGACCTACTTTGTAGACATGGACAGAACTGTGTCTTTAAAAGTATTTAAAGTGGGTCTCTAATGTAAAACATAATTTAAAAGAGTCTTATTGAAGGATGTATTGAAGCAGCATCTTTTACATAAGCCCTCATATATACTAAGGCAGTAACAATTATTCATCAAGCTATCTCAAAGCATTTCACAAAGACAGGAAAGTATTTCTTCTTCTCTACGAAATGGAAGTATGAAATTCAGAGTTTAATTTTACAAAGCATCAACTATTTCAGTTGCTTAGAAACACAAAATGAGACCCAAAGGTCCTGCCTAAGACTTACGGAGACATGTGTCTTTACAGCACTGGAGCCTTGCAATATTAAATAAAGGATACCTCTATACATGCTCTTGAAGCCAAAGAGTTTGACCAAGGTCTTACAGCAACTCAGTGGCTGAGCTCGCAATGGCATTCCTGTCCCTTAGATCTTTATGCCAGGTCCTTTTCCCTCAACCATCACTTCATCAATGCATTGGCTAAAATGTGAGATCATCGTTTTACCTATACCAACGTTGAAGTCACAGGTGAGGGGAACTGAATATGAAGAGGGTGTTCATCTGAGGAACTTTCACAAGATGAGCAGCATGCAAGTGAGCCAGAAGTGTTTTATGACACATTCAGAACCTGAATTACAGTTTTAGTAATCATCAGTTCCCCTTCTTCACTGTCATTTCTTTATTTAATATATTGCATGGAAGAGACTTATCTTGCAAGTTTTATAAGCTTGCAATAAAAATATAACAACTGTTGTATTAAATTATTTAAGTTGTAAACCATTGTAAAAAGCAGAAAAAGTTATGTCGATGTAGAGACAGAAAAAATTATTATGATGGAGTATAAAATATATTTTTCTGATTACTACAGAATTTTTGTCCAGTGTAGCGTATTGTAAATCCTTGGCTGGCCTTAAGAATGAAACTGCATGTAGATTTTTGTAAAGAATTGTGGCAAGTGGTTTAAGAAAAATGAAGCTAAAATCAGGTATATAATTTAAAAACAAATCAGCAAAAATGTGACAGCAAAAGAAAAATATCTAATAGATCAAAAGAGAGTATAGTGGCAAAGTGAAGGATCAATGAATTTAAAACTTCCAGTTTTCCCCTGAGGGAAAGCTAGAATTCTGGAGGAAATGGATAACCAACTTTTGTATTTTAAGCAACTCGATGATTATTTTATTCTTTTGTGCCATGCTTTACTAAAGAGATGTGCCAATAACTCTGTATTGATGTTAGTAGCATTTGAAAGTTCTAGATTTACCAAAATTGGTTGGTAAATTGCAAACAGAAACATTTTCAGGAGGACACAAATATATTTAGCTGAAGTTCTATACGTGATAAGATCCATTTAATTTTCCTTTCTTCTTCTTCTTTGCTCTTGGTAAGTCAAAAATGAAATTGATTAAATGATGATTAATCATCATCATCATTATCCTTTAGCATCGTCATTTCATCTTTTTATCTTACCTGATTCTTTAGGACTTTTAATGACCCCAAGTGTTCTTGTGGTAAGTTGTAGATGAGTTTCCTTTGCCCTGCAAAGTGATTTGGCAGAAATTCAGCTAGACAGATCATATTTTGTTGCCTTCCTTTCTACCAACATGTGCTTTCTGCAAAAAAGAAAAAGAGGTGATGGCCTCATTCTAATGAATCATCTAAGCAGTGGTGTAATTGAAAAACTACCTTGCAAGAGAAGCCTTTTGAAAAGAAATGCCAACTCATTCAGCTAATGTAGAGTAGAAAATGCTGGTAAGACCACTCTAGTGGTGATGTTCCAGGTATGATTTCCCTGACAAGTTAATGCCCATGGCATAAAGTATGAGCGTTGACCAAAGAGAGAGCTGTGTGGGCCTCTTAGCTTTACTTTAAAACTGACATCTCATCTTGAACAATTTATTTCCCTCTAGCTGTACTGCAATATTGTTAAAACCAGATCTCATACTGCATTTCACATCTTTAAAACAGAAGGAGGCACAAGGATAAGTTACGTTTCGCTGTGCCTTATAGGCTGAGCTTCTGTTTGTGGAAAAGATAAAGGTCACCCTTCCATCACTCGCACTTCATGTTTCTTAAAAGTGGTTAAAGCATCACGTACGTTTTTCTTCTGAGCATTTGCAATTTCATTAATCCAGTATCTCTTTGAGCTAAAATAGTTCTTGCTGGAAATGTGGCTTAAGGCTCCAGAAGCAGAAATTCCTGTCAAAAGAACCAGTGTTCCAGCAGAGGAGCTGTCAGTGCTGCTGACTGACTGGTCACCTGTGGGTTCAGGCTCACCTGAAGGGTCTGGGACCTGGGGGAACCTGGAACCCCTAAGCAACAGCTCAGATCTGGGCAGCTTTTCCATTTACTGCTGGAATATCCTGTGTACTTTACCTGTCACACAAAATGCAAGAGCTAAGGAAAGCAGTGCAGTTTATATAATCCCAAAAGGCATTTTCCAAAAGTGTTCTTTTTAAAAACAGGTGTTTAGAACCATGTATTTTAGTGATGAAACATTCTTCTTTTTTAAATATATATCTATGTGTGTGATAACTTTATTGCAGACATTTGTGATACACTGTGGTATAAAATATATAGCAGTGTTTAATAAGAAATCATAATACAATTAGATGTACAGCCCTGTGACAGATATAATAGACTGTTTTGTCATAAACTCCACAGATAACCACTTTCAGATAACCTGTAAACAACTCCACCTGGTGATGGTGGAAGAAGAGCAGAGGCCTCCGAGAAGTGAAGTTGTTTAACAACAGAGCAGGCGGAACATGTACAGCACTGCTCTTCTGGGACTGTGATTTTAACTTGCAGAGATCCAAAAGCAGTCCAAGCAAAAGGATGATTGAGTTCTTTGCCCCTGTACTGTTGTTTATAAGTGTCCCCACTTTGGTGTGCTTTCAAGAGAAGAGCTGTATGCTGGGTCAGAATTTGGGGTCAGTTGTTGGCTTGTCTAGAAATTTTAACAAATCATGTAATTCTTGCACAGTTTGCTATGGCTCAGTTTCCTACCTGTCCTGTGTTCCTTTTCAGCTCTCAGGTTTTTTGTGTTAATGATAAACTCTTGGTGGTAGACTTTGTTATTTAGTGTTTACTCAGTCCCTGATAAAATGACAGGTAAGTCTTGGTGATGGTGTTTATAAATTATCACAGAATCAACCAGGTTGAAAAAGACCTCTGAGATCATTGAGTCCAACCCATGACCCAACACCACCCTGTCAACTAGACCATGGCACTAAGTGCCACATCCAATCTCTTCTTAAATACCTCCAGGGATGGTGACTCCACCACCTCCCTGGGCAGCCCATTCCAATGTCTGATCACTTTCTCTGTAAAGAATGTCTTTCTAATGTCTAACCTAAACCTCCCCTGGCACAGCTTAAGAGTGTGTCCTCTTGTCTTTACTGCTGGTTATGTGGGAGAAGAGACCGACACCCTCCTCACTCCAATCTCCTATCAGGTAGTTGTAGAGAGTGATGAGGTCTCCCCTGAGCCTCCTCTTCTCCAGGCTAAACAGCCCCAGCTCCCTCAGCCTCTCCTCATAGGGCCTGTGCTCCAGCCCCTTCACCAGCATCGTTGCCCTTCTTTGGACACACTCCAGAATCTCAACAGCCTTCCTAAACTGAGGGGCCCAGAACTGGACACAGGACCTAACTATTTCTAAGTACAGGGGAATAATCACTGCCCTGGTCCTGCTGGCCACCCTATACCTGATACAGGCCAGGATGCCATTGGCTTTCTTGGCCACCTGGGCACACTGCTGGCTCATGTTCAGCTTCTTGTTGATTAGAACCTCCAGGTCCCTCTTGGCCTGGTCACTTTCCAGCCACTCTGTCCCCAGCCTTTAGCGCTGCAGGGGGTTGTTGTGGCCAAAGTGCAGGACCCGGCACTTGGTCTTGTTAAACATCATACCATTGCATTCAGCCCATTTATCCAACCTGTCCAGGTTGCAGAGCCCTCCTACCCTCCAGCAGATTGACACTCCCCCCCACCTTGGTGTCATCTGCAAATTTGCTGATGGTGGACTCAATCCCCTCGTCCAGATCATCAATAAAGATATTTAACAGGACTGGGCCCAACACTGATCCCTGGGGGACACCACTGGTGACTGGCCGCCAACTGGATGCAGCACCGTTCACTACCACTCTCTGGGCCCGGCCCTCCAGCCAGTTCCTAACCCAGCACAGAGTGCCCCTGTCCAAGCCGTGGGCTGCCAGCTTTTTCAGGAGAATGCTATGGGAGATGGTGTCAAAGGCTTTGCTGAAGTCCAGGTAGACCACATCCACAGCCTTCCCCTCATCCACCAGGCAGGTCACCTGGTCATAAAAGGAGATCAGATTGGTAAGGCAGGACCTGGTATTAATTATATATTAGGCTATTAATAATTTCAAGTTAGAGCAAAAATGACTTGCAGCTCAGATCACTATGTGGCCAAGTTTCAGACCCTTTTTATTTTTCATTTTTCTGTTGGTTGACACAGCTGAATGACTCTCCCAGCCTCCTGTTCCCAATTCTGTAACAAACTATGAGCTCAGATTACACAGGAAGCACTAGCAGTGAGATTTATTTGTCATCCTTAGAAGCCATGAATAGGAACAGAAGACTTTCATCTCTCTCCTTTTGGTCCTTGACTGTAGAGAGTAAAAGGGTACTGATATCTTGGGTCACTGCCACACAGGATAAAAATCCAATTAATGTAAATCTGCCAGATGAAGGGAAGGTAGTAGTGTGGCTATCAAGAGCCACAAGCTTCTGGGTGGTTGACCAGCAACCTCTGGCAGCAGAATTTCTCCATTAAAACAGAAATTGGGTTTTGTTACACCTCTAAATACTGGTCTACCCTTTCTTTTAGTCTGCTCTGGCTAATTTTGCATAAGTTGTCAGTTGCAGCAGTAATGAAATTTTAGATGTTTGTTGACTCAGGACGAAAGGCAGTGAATGCCATGACCACTCTTTGTACATATTCCAGGCAACTTTGATTAAACTGCGCTGTGAAGCCAGACCTGGATCAATATGAGTGATCTTCATCGACCTAATAATGTATTTAACATGTTTGGTACACTCGTATCTGTTTCTGTTACAATACACTGTTTACATTAGTGCAGGAAATTGATTTAAAACTTCAGAGTTCTTTACAAGGATAAACGTTAGAAATAACCTCATTACTTTGCATGATACTATATATAAATATGTAATCTACTGTGCAAGCTCCTCAGCAGGTGTAAATTAACACAGATACAATCTACAGCTGTTGAGAATCTAGCCTAGAAACTGAAAACAATTATTCCGTCAGTATTATTTTAAATAATCGCAACTTAACTTGACATAAAGCAAGGACCATATGATCTTCTCCGTACCCAGTCTAAAGATGCTTACCACAACATCTTTTAGAAAGCTTTTGTATTATTTGTAGACTAAATTCTCCTACCAGCAGATGTATGTGATGTCCTCTAGTTATATAAACATCTCTTCATGGTCAGGCCTTTTGGATGCACTGCGTCCAATGAGATATTTCTTAAACCTATTGGTTTTGGAGGCTATTTAGCAGACTTGAATAAACAAACAAATGTGGAAGCTACACCAAACATATCATTTGGGGATGTCAAAGCACTTAACAAACATTGTTATAACTGAGTCCATGTGTAACCACTGAAGGACATATTTGCTTCAGTATGTCTCATGACAGCTTCTTAAAAAATATACTTAAGTGAATTTAACACTTGTGAAAGGTGCCAGATTGACAGGCCCTAGAGATAAAAGTTCTTGAATTACCAGCAGGCACAGCTGAGCTTCCCACACACACTGCCCCACCAGTGTCCCCAACTCTACCTGGAGGGCACAGCGACCAACTGTCCTACAGCTTGTAAATCTGCGCCATCTCATGCTCTTGGACTATGGGCCAAGAGTCAGTAGCTGTAATGTGACCTAAGGGTAAAAAAGCAAGTTCCATAATTACTGCACAGGTGCTGTTGCAGTTGATCATTTTCACACCAAATTTTCAATTAATCTGGAAAAAAAATAAAGAAAGTACATGTTTATCTGATTCAGAGTACAAGAAAAACAAGCGTGTGAGCCCCTAGTGAATCCTGTGGTTCTGTCTGCCCACATAGGCACATTCAGGTGACCGTATGAGCGAACAAGTGCATACACATACTGTGAAGTGCATTCTTAGATGCCTTTTGAAAAATGGGTCCTTACTGTTTTCCATGTTTGTAATCATCTTTCTCCATTTATAACTCATCCCTGCTTGGTGTCATTACAGCCCATCTTCCCCAGAGACTCTGGACACAGCTGGAGTACAAATTCAGTAACCATCCACCCCATAAAGAGATTGGATTGTTACAGCATTGAAAGATAGCACACAGGGAAAAGAGGCTTATGATCTTTGCACTCTATCATGGTTTTAGAAAAAGCACAAGTTCTTCCCTGAGTGATTGCACTTGGAAAGTTCAGTCTTCTGTTCCCTTTGAAATTATATTTAGACTTCACTCTGAGTACTGGAAGGGCATGCTTAAGTGTTTCTTTATTTAGTGCAGAAGGTTAATGACATTTTAAACAAAAGTGCACATTTATAACCTTGTATAGGCCGATTCTCAATCTGTATCTAGGACATGGCTAAAAACAGAACACAAAGAGATGAGTTTTCATGTTCTGCTATTTTCTAAGCTGTAGCTGGCAGCTTGGAAGAATTATTATGGAAGTTAAATCTTAATTCTTTCTACTGAAAAAGTCTATAACTAATGTGCAGGGGAGCTCAGCAATATTTGTTTATCTTTTAAAGAGTCACATTTATTTCTGCAACTTGCCATTGATGTGCATGATAACATACCTAATTTGACTGGTACTGTGTGCACTTTGGAAGGTAGCTTCTGTATATCCAGAGAGTTAGATAGCATATAATTGTCTTAGGGATGGCATTTGGGATTGAAATTGTAATTGGTATAAATGTCAGTATATTTGATGATTATCATTGCCTTACTTGCTTGCCTCCTCATCATTTCCGGTGCATCTGTCACACTGTACAACTTTAGGAAGACTCCATACCAGCCTAAGTTCATATTATACCTAAGATGAAGTTTAGGTTTCAAAATTTGAGAGAAGTTCAAGAGAGAATGTATACTTGGAAGAGGATTTTTTAAGATGGTAGTGTCCACGAACTCTGCTTGAATATGTTGCTTCATCCAGCCTCAGTTCTCTTGTGCAGACTGTCTACTAGAAAAAAAAGACCATTTTAGGTCATCTTCTCTTTCACAGATTTGGTCTTTTGGTTTCATGTTTTAAACACCTTAGTTTCAAATACTCACTGTAGCTGAATAAGGTTTTCTTTTGGGCTGGGGTTTTTTTAGTCTACTCATATTTGTGTAGTACCACAATGGCATTTTTTTTTCATTCATTTTATTCCATAGTTCCTAATCTACTTACATCATGTTATAAATTCTGCTTCCATGTGCTACTTTTCACCTGCCAGTACTACTAATCTTTTTCATTGACCACCTTTTTAATATTTTTGAGCTAGTAGGTGGCCTATTGCTTGCAAAAAGACAAAAGGCTTCTCTTTTCTGCTAATAAGAGGAGAGGAGGGGAATGCCAGCGACCTTCTCTTACAGAATGACAATACTCCCCTCCCACAAAAATGCAGAAAAGAGAAATAGGTGTTTACCAGTTTTCCGAAGATGCACACTAGGGCACCACTGAAAACATTATTTAGAAGCAAAGGCTTCCTAAAGCTTACCTACTACCTTCTGAAGTTCTTTCTCAGTTCATTAGTTCAAAAAGTCTTTATAGATGCAAAGTATTGCTTTAATTTTTGTTTAAAAAAGGCAAGAAATTAGAATTCCTTATTAGGGAATGATAGGAGAAAGGTTCTTTCAGGAGTGAGTTAAACAGAAGCCTTCAGAAGAATACAAAGGGGTTAGTTCATTCCCATCTTCATGTAAATTGAATTACAGGGTTTAGTAAGTGAAACGGATCATAAGATAAACCCTGCAGAGTCCAGAAAGCACTAATTAACGCCCACAGTGAGTAACTTTTCTGAAATTGGTCTTTAATCAAACTTTGCTCTGAAAACAAAACAAGTTATTGTGGCAGCTTGATAAAAGAGATGCATCACCAAGGCTGACAGGCCCACAATCAAACCAACACTAAAAATAACTGTTTTGTCTACTAATTTTCTTTCAGATGCTAAAAGAAATGCATGAGCTACAGTCTAAAAAAACTTGCATAGTTACTCAGCCAAGTGACTCAGCTCTAGAAAAGTGAGGTTCCTGTAAATGTTAATGCCCTCACTGATTACGAGTGAGCCCTTTTTCCTTCCCACACCCTCCTGTTGAAACAGAGGAACAGCAGAGAGAATGGTGAGGCTGAGAGAGCAAGAGACAGCTTCTGGATTCCTTCAGAGTTGGTCATTTGATGACAACTGTCCCTCTTCTCTTGCTGCTAGTGGTGCAGAGTTCAAGCATCGTAACTGACTAACTAGCGTGGATTAAAATAAGCCAATCACTCATCTTTCTTTTATCTCCCATGAACAGTAAGGTCTATGGCCGCTGTCTTTCACACTCGCAACTTCTACTCACTTCATCTGAGAGCAGGAGTTATCAGTAAGACATGCAGGGAAACACAGCTCGTTTTCCTCATTTCCTTTCATCTGCTCAGCTGTAGGAAGAGTTGCTAGAACTCCTGTGGGTACCCATCCAGCCTACAGCAACTTTCATTATGTTTTCACTGTAGCCTCCTTAAAAACATTGCTAGAACTGTTTCTGTCTGGTCTGGGATAGATTCCAAAGGGACAAGAAGTCCACTGCATAAACAGGACCAACAGTAAAATATAACAGAGTACTAGTCTTCCCTTTATAGCAGATTTTTCTCTCAGCACAAAAAAGACATGGACCTGTTGAAGTAGTCCAGAGAAGGGCCACAAAAAATGGTCAGAGGAGTGGGACACATCTCCTATGAGGAAAGGCTAAGACAGCTGGGGTTATTTAGCTTGGAGAAGGCTTTTTGGAGAGCTTTTTTTGGCCTTTCAATATGTGCAGGGAGCTTATTAGAAAGATGGAACAGACTTTTTCATAGGACAAGGAGTAATGGTTTTAAACTGAAAGAGAGTAAATTCAGACTAGACATAAGGACAAAGTCTTTTACAGTGAGGGTGGTGAGACACTGGAAGAGATTGCCTAGAGAGCTAGTAGATGCACCATCGCTGGAAACTTTCAAGGTCAGATTGAATGGGGCTCTGAGCAGCCTGGTCTGGTTGAAGACACCCCTGCTCATTGAAAGGGGGTGGACTAGAAGAGCTTTAAAGGTCCCTTCTAACTCAAACTATTTTATGATTCTATGATTTCACTTAGTGAATGCTCTGTCAGGTGAAGTTTTACCCTGTTTTGTATGTATCTGTGCATTCAACTCACAGTATTTTATGTCCAAAGTGGCAGAGTCCTATCAGTCTGTATCCTAATAACCACATCCTGCACAGAAGAGGTTACAATCATCTGAAATGGTTCTTCTGTTTTAGGGACAAGCTGAAAGAGGATGGCTAACATTAGCTTTAGTGCTTTCAGTACAGGCTGTATTTTCACCTGTTATGTGATCACTTGAAAAAGACATTTTCATTGCTACAACTAAAACTAGTTTAGTATGAGAAGAAAGAAGTCTACCAGTATAGATGGGTCCATAAATTGCAAGACAAACTGAAATGTAATGTGATGAATTCTTGGAGACAGGTTTTTATGGAAGAATTGTTTGCAAATACAGACATGCAGATCTGAGTGGCAACTTTGGCATCTGACCAGGCATATGTTTATAGAGACTTGAGTTCCAAACGCAACTACAATTCCCTCCGTAATTTCTTTTTTTTTTTCATTTTGGGGTATGTATACTTTACAAACAGGCCCGAAACAGTAAATTTGGGGTTTTTCTGAAGTCTAAAATATGCTAGTTACTCTTTAATTTTTTTGAACAAATGTTACTGTGTACTTACCATTCAGCAGGAAAGCTCATTCATCAATCGTTCACATTGAAAGAAAGGAGACAAATCTAGATACAGCTTAAGAAATGTCCACCACATGGATTATGTTTTGAATGTAATGTAGAAAAGAACTCAAGTTCTTTTATAGTCACAGTTTCAAAGACTGGTTTAGGAAATCTCAGGTTTAAAGCCGTTTCACAGCCTTATCCAAACTTATACTGGTCATTTGTCTCATATATCATGGCTATAACAGACTTCCGCTGCAATTCAAAGCAGCTACTTAACTTGTATTCAGATAAATATCCCAGGCCAGAGTGACTGAAATGCATCATCAGTATTGCATGAAGGAGCTTATATCATCTCTATAGCTCTGCCTAGTCTGGGCTGCCAAAAGGTTCCACAGAACTCCCCTTTGTTATCAGTCCTTAATAAAAGTCAGTTACACCCTGACCATCATTAGACGTAGGCAAATCATCACTATCTTGATATTATAACTAAGTAGCCAAAGACAGCCTGCAACTCACTCAAAACCAGAAGGACCAAGGTAAATCAGTGTAATAACCAGGATAAAGAATCAGAAGTGGGTGACTTCAAATCAAGTTCCAGTTCCATCCCCCTAAGTTTATTTATTGTTAATTTCCCTCTTTTTGTGCATATGAATGTTTCCCACTTGGCAAAAAAATCAAGACTGACTTCAAATTTTATAATTTCAGAATAAATTTATAAAAGCATTGAATAATGCATCTTTGACCTATTTTCCCTGCAACTGGTAGGCTCTCAGCATTTTTTAAGTTGTAGCTGATAGGTGGAAACGCAAATATTTACAACATGTTGCCTCCATTTTTCCTGTGGGCAGAACAATTTTGAAAACCTGGTCCCTTAATAGCACAATGACCAACATGAAATAATGTCATCAAGAACAGTAACAAAAAGCATAAGGTACCATACGACAAACCAAGTATTTGACTGTGCAAAATGTCCACATTATTGTCATTTAAAGTCTTCCCAGCTGCATCAAAACAATCAGTGCAAAATCATATTTTGTAGACTTCCTTTTATATTCCAACAGTATATTCCTGTTTACAGGGCTTGATTTTGTTTTGGACAGAAAGGCATTAATTGCAATTAAGCAAGCAAATTGTACAGGTTTTGTTTCAAAATCTTATATTCCACTACATCATTTTATATTAAGAAAAATACGGGGGAAACCCTGGACTGTAAAAACAGACAATATTTTAAAGCACAGGGTCCTTCCTTGCTGTGGTTGTAAACCACAGAGATAGTCAGCTGGATGTTTAAGAAAGGGGGGGCCTCCCATTCCTTGTGTGTCACCTTTTCATTGCACTGCCTGACCATTTAAGGCAGAGGCTTGTTCCAGACAGCTTTAATTAAACTACGCTGGGAAGTTGTATATAGATCAATGGAAATGATCCATTACAAGCTAATCATGTATTTAACAGTGTTCAGTACAGTTCAATCACCTTCTAACATTTCTGTGGCTTTACATTCATGTGGCAAAGCCCTGAATGTGTATATGTATTTTTAATCCATCTCATTAGTGACCATATGCTTTGGCTTCAAGGGAGACAAGAACTCTCTGCAATCTGCCAGGGATTTAGGGACATCAATAATTTGTGAATAGTCATGTTGGTACTGGTCGAAGGGTTAAGTGTTCTGCACACCAGGGGCAGATCTTTTGGGACTGGAACTCTTAGTCAAATGTTAGGAACCTGATCCCCTGTGATGCATCTTTTCAAAGTACATGCTGCATGTCAGATCTCCACAGCAGAAGCAGTGGAGCTTTTTTAGCTCAGGGATTTAAAAACCTTCTCTAAGCAATGTAACATATCTTTTGGTTAAAAAGTGAACAAAAGATAGTAGTAATATGAAAGTGATTTTTTATATGCTGGGCTAAATGTGATCTTCCTTTTTGTTACCATTTTCCTTTTCCATATGAGCTATTAGATTACTCCTCTCCTGCAGATATACAATGAAGCAAGAGTATGGCAGCAATAACAGGGGCCTGGTTTTGAAAACATATGTGGATTCTGTGGCCTCACCTGATACCGCCTAAATCCTGCTAATGACAGCAACAATGTAAAAATCATCTTCCTAATCATTTGGAATGACCCTTTAGGAGCTCTCAGGACACTTCTTTCTTAGCGTGAAAGCACCTTTTAAAAACAATAGCTGACAGCCTTAGTTTGTACCATGTTATATGCAAGGGGTGCTAAGTCAGCATAAGAGATCATCGAACTGTTGATCTCAGTATCCTGTCTTTACAGAGAAATGGCAAAAATAGATGGTAATGCCAGAAGACTTGGAATAATTTTTGTTCATTTTAAGTTTTAATTATGTCCATATCCCTCAGCTGTACCCAGGTCAAAACAAAAATGCATAGCAGTGCAGGAAGACACTTTGTATCTCCCTGAACTTTTGCGGATCCTTTGGGAGAAGGGGGATTCATCTTACAGGATGAAGCTCGCTTGCTTTCAGCAAATTTCATGTAGTTATAAACACAGAATCATAGAACGGTTTGGGTTGGAAGGGACCTTAAAGATCATCCACTTCCAAACCCCCTGCCAGGGACACCTTCCACTAGACCTGACTGCTCTGAAGCTCCATCCAACCTGACCTTGAACACTTCCAGGGATGCAGCATCCACAGTTTCTCTGGGCAACCTTTTCCAGTGCCTCACTACCCTCATATCAAAGAATTTCTTCCTAATATCTAATCTGAACCTACTCTTTATCAGTTTGAATCCATTCCCCCTTGTCCTGTCTTTACATGCTTTTGTAAAGTCCTTCTCCATCTTTCTTGTAGGCTCCTCTCAGGTACTGGAAGGCAGCAATTAGGTCACCCTGAAGTCTTCTCCAGACTGAAAATCCCAATTTTCTTAGCCTTTCCTTGTACAAGACGTGCTCCATCTCTCTCATCATCTTGATGGCCTCCTCTGGCTCACTCCAACAGATCAATGTCCTTCCTGTGCTGGGGACCCCAGAGTTGGATGCAGTACTCCAGTTGGGGTCTTACCAGAGCAGAGTAGAGGGGCAGAATCACCTTGGCTTGCTGACCATGCTTCTTGTGATGCAGCCCGGGATACAACTGGCTTTCTGGGCTGCAAGTGCACATTGCTGGATAATGTCCAGCCTCTCATCCACCAGCATCCCCAAGTCCTGCTCAGCAGGGTTGCTCTCAATCTGTTCATGTCCAGCCTGTATTGATACTGGGGGTTGCCCCGACTGAGGTGCAGCACCTTGCCCTTGGTCTTATTAAACGTCATGAGATTCCCATGGACCCACCTCGAGCTTGTCCAGATCCCTCTGGATGGCATTCCATCCTTCAGGTGGTGTGATCAACCACACCACTCAGTTTGGTGTCATCTGCAAATTTGCTGAGGGTGTACTCGATCCCTCTGTCTATGTCATGAATGAAGATATTAAATAACACTGGTCCCAATGTAGACCCCTGAGGGACACCACTTGTCACTGATGTCCACTGGGACTCTGAGCCATTGACCACTACCCTCTGAATGTGACTGTCCAACCAATTCCTTATCCATCCAACAGTCTACCCATCAAATCCATCTCTCTCCAATTTAGAAAGAAGAATGTTGTGGGGGACCATGTCAAAGGCTTTCATATAAATGACATCTGTATCCCTTCCGTTGTCCACTGATAGAGTCATTCTATCATAGAAGGCCACTTGGTTAGTTAGGCAGGTGAAGCCATGCTGGCTGTCTCAAATCACCTCCATCTTCTCCATGTGCCTCAGAAGAGCTTCTAGACAGATCTGTTCCATGACCTTCCCAGTCACAGAGGTGAGGCTGACAGGTCATAGTTCCCAGGGTCCTCCTTTCTACCCTTTCTAAAGATGGGTACAATGTTTCTGTTTTTCCAGTCACCTGGGACTTCACCTGACTGCCAAGACTTTTCAAATATCATGGCATATGGCTTGGCAACTACATCAGCCACTTCCTTCAGGACACCGGGATGCATCTCGTCACGTCCCATAGACTTATGTACATTCAGGCTCTTGACCTGCTTATGTCTGTTCTTCAAAGACAGCTCTTCACACTCAATACAACTCTCAATGTAGAGGGCAACCTCTCCCCCTCTCTTTCCTCTCCTGTCTTTTCTGAACAGCCTGTAGCCATTGATAGCTGCATTCCCATCATGGGATTCATCCCACCAAGTTTCAGTAATAGCAACATGGACATAACTTTTCAGCAGCACAGTGTATTCCAACTCCTCCTGTTTGTTGCCTGTGCTTTGTGCACTGGTGTAAAGGTACCTCAGCTGGGCTGTCAGCCATGGTGCCTTCTTAGAGGAATGCCCCTTAATTCCTTTGAGATATTTTGTTGGTGTTTCCCTGTTGGCTTCTGTTGCCTCAGGAGTCCCTGGCTGGTCTCCATAAGACTGCAAGTGTGCTGCTTGTAGCTAGCAAAATTAATGTGGAACATCACAGGAAATGAAAACATGCACAATACACGCCACTTGTTTGCGGCTTGAGAATCAACTGGTTTTCCTTTCACTTTAATAAACATTCTGTATCAGGGCAGATTAAATAACTCTAATAGCAGTCATATATATAACACACTCACTGTAAACCCTCTGTCCATTACTTGTTTTCACTTTTAACATCAACCTTTAACATGCAACTAAGCAAGCATTTCTGCAAGTGATACAAAGGAAAGATGGTTTTGAAATCTTCGTATTTGAATAGTTATATACTTCAGAAAACACTCATGACTGAGGCTCTACCTAAAAGCACAATTTGAATGAGTGAAAAAAATATAGATAGTGTCTTTATTAGTGTCTCACCATTAAAAATATACAATTAGTATTGGAAGATTTAGAGTAACTTATTATAGCAGGTAAAATATATAGCTGTCAAATTTTTGGTTGTGTCAGCTATAATTACATAGGTTGCCACAGATTTACTAATTGTACATTGTCTTCTGTGAGACCTTAGAGTACAATGTTACTGTTTTAGATGACTCAGTCTCTGCTTTTCAAGGGAAATTTACATGAGCAAACTTTAATCCATAATTTTTAAATGTATGCATGTCTAATTTAGACTGTTTTCATATCAAACCATTTGATTTGAAAGTACAATAAAATATTTAGAGACATATGTCCCAGATTTTCATCCACATTTCATTTATACATGTAGGCACTGGCAATAGAAAAGGCAGTGGTCTTTAGGAAAGGTGTCTCTTTCTGACTGGCAACCAAGTCCACTAGGGAATGTTCAAATGTAAATATTTACAACTATTTTGGCCACCTCCAAATTTCAAAAGAACAGAGTTCTATTTTCAGATAGCCCCACTTTCAAATTCTCCCTTTGAAAAGAATATCTGGTCTTTCAAGCCTGTGAAAAAGGTTAAAGACAAAAATTACATTTTCACAATTTTAATTGATGAAAAAAAGGAAATGTAATTTTAATAGGGTGGAATGCATGACTTTTTGAGGTGGCTTGCCTTTATCCCTTCCACTTAATGCCTTTTGAGCTAGAATAGCCATACAGTTTTCTGAAGTCAAAGTTTAGAATAAAAATGCTGGTTGATGTTTAATTATTGGGTCACTGCTAAATATCTGTAATATAAAGACTTAGTCCCTTTTTACACACCATATGAAGAAGTCCTTTGATCTTTGAGGTGACTGTTGATCTTTGGGTCATCCATGCCTATCTTCACCTCCAATGTCAGTGATGTTAATACAAAAGGAAGTCAGCAGAATTTCAGAAGACTGGTACTGCCTTAGCAGTATTTTGTTGGTAGCACTGCCATTATTACATTTTATGCTACTGCTGCCAGATAAAAAGAGAGAAGAGCTTTGGCTTCAGTGAATACAATTGCAAAATTCCTGTTTTATCCTGGATGAGGTAACACTTTGAACTGCCTATTCACAGTTTCACAAGCAGTGACACCAAAAAAAAAAACTCTGACAGTCTTCAAGTTCTGCCCTCTTTACACCCTCTCTAGCCAAGATTGCTTAGTGTTATAAAGAATTGCCATAATCTCAGAAGCTGCTGACAGAAATAACTTATTGCAACAAAAAACCCATGCAGGCCATACCTTATCATTAGGAAACTGTCTTTTGTAGGGTCATTCAAAGGGTTTTCGGTAGTCTTCTTTAGGGTTATGTGTGGCTTGATTTCTAGCATGTTCACTGAGGCTGCAGCATTACCAGAAATGTCTTGATACTGAGTTTAAATTTTCCATTCTTTAGTTTTCTTCCATATTCTACTTAGGTCCTCTCAATTATTAATTCAGTTCCCTTAATGGACTTTTAAATTTCTGAACTTCTGCCACACGTACCAGTCCCTTTAGAGCTCCTTGTAGCCAGATTCTGTATTTTTAGCAGTTTGAATCTTATTGTAGTTCCAGATATGCAGTCATATATGTTGCCGTTTCTGGGCTTCCTCCATTGTCTCTTTAACATGGGATGCTTCCATTGATTTGAAATCAAAATCATGTTCATAAAGTTTTTTAAAATGGCCCATTCTAACTTCTAGTAGATTGCTGCACTGCATTGGGATTTGAGAGAAGAATTTCATTTACAGGCAACTATGTGCTGATCACCCAAATATCAAAAATGACAAAGAACTGAATTTCAGCTGGCCTTCAGTTATTTTTACTACCTGCATGTAGCTTCAGCTTGCTCTTTTGGTAATCAACAAACCACTCACTCACTCAAGGTTGAAACGTGCATTTAACTGTTTTGCTGAATTCTCACCTTAGGCAACATGTAAAATTAATCTCAAATTAGTCGACAAGGAGGTGGGAGATGATAATTGTTCCTTCTATATAAAGTGAAAATTTAAGAGTTGCATTTCACTTCCTTTTTTTTTAATTGCTACCCCACAATAATTTTCAAAAAATTATTTAGAAATCACTTGTAAGAGACAGGACACAATAGAAAATGAGACAAAGAGAATTCATTAATTGTTTCATTTCTATTTTAGGACTGCAAGAATACCTTGAAAAATATCTGGAAGAGAAGGCCCCAGCTCTGATTTTAGTACCTGTGGTGGATTTACCTGGAAAGGAAGTTATTCATATGATATGCTGGCTAAGCTAGCAGTTCAGAAGAGATGAGCTGATGTCAAAACACACATACATTCCATCCAGGAGAGAACAAAGAAAAGAGTCGATACTAACTGTGTTGGATACTTTCATGAAGCAATATTGTTTGATTTAAGCAAAGTCGTATTTAGCTTGTTAATGATGCCTCATTATATGTGACAGACTCAGGTTTGTATGAAGAATAAAGGTTTCACTTAAAAATAATGTACTTCTTTCTCACTTATTTTTAAATGTCTACAGGTAATAGCAGGTGGCTCTTGGGAGATGCAGTTGATCAGATCACATCAGCTCTTTTGTTTTGTGTATTTAGGCCTGGTTACAATACACTGATTATAACTTCAGATCATTTGGATGGAAGTGAAACCAGAATATTACCTCCAATGCGGTTTTAAAGACTGGATTCCTTTCAATTCTATGTTGAATATACTCACTTCAGGCCAACTCATGGAAACCTTATTTGTGGCCAAATTTTAGCCATTTTCTAGCACAATAGAAGAATTATTCAGAGGAGTATTCAGGATGCATATTTTACAGAAACAAATAATGGAGATGATGGCCAGACAGTAGGATTTGCCATCCTGCTTTCTGAGGCAGGGGTATCTTTGTGCTTTACATCTGATAGACAGCTCTTATTAAAGAGCTACCAATATGCAGGAAGCTACCAGTATTTAGAGCTACCATAAAAGCAGGGCTTCAGTCTTCTCCAGAAAATCAACAGGAGTTTTACCACCTCTTTCACTAAAACCGGCTCAGACACACAGCTCCTATCAATTTCGTTGCCACTGATATTTTACTCATTACATAAGGTAAATACAGGAAAGAAAGCCTTTTGCACTGTAGAGAAATCTTACTTTCAGAAAAAGGCTATAAAATTAAACTTTAAAGAAAGAGTATCAAACCTTTGCCTTGCCTATGTTCTGTATCTGTATATTCTCACTGCTTCTCTTCCAGTGTGTGAGCACTGGAGCATTCTTGCAACAGCATATAACTTAGAAGATAGCTGCATGGTAGTAAGTTTACACTGAGGTAACTAAGAGGTGGAGTTAGCATTCTGGTTTAATTTTCTTACCCGCTACCAGAAATGCACTTGGTTGCACCTGAAATGAAATAAGTGACTAAAAATAAGATCTTCCTCTGTTAGAAGCTTTGCATGGCCAGCATATTATGCTGATCAGTATTTGAAATTAGAGACTGTTAAATGTTACTGTTCCTTACTATTACATCAAGTAATATAGCAGAGCTGCCATCTGCTTTAGTAAGAATTACTTTTTTCACAGGTCTTCAAATATTTTTCAAAGGGGAAGGTAAAGAGCTTTTTATATAACAGTGTATAAATACATGTATGTATTCAATTTCTTAAGGAAAAAGGATGAACCTGTTAACAATTCATTAGTTGATTGGTATTCAGTATCATTTTTATGTTAGACTTAAAACATATTTGATCCTTGTTCTTTCCCACAATCAAAAAAGGGCTTGTTAATACCTGTGTGCCTGGTTTATTTCAATTCTACTGTTTTAGAAGGCTAAATCGTTTTCTGACTTCTCCCTGGAAATACTTTATTTCTCTCAGTGTGGAGTGCTCATGGACCAGAGACCCAAGCTGGACTGAATCAGAAGAGAAGAAGATGTACTTTCAGAGAGATAAGGATGAAGTTTAAGTTCTCATTGATACATACAGAAACCAAAGAGATGGCATAAGTTTGACTTTGTCTCCTGTAGCAGTCATTGTTTTCATTATGGGTTTAAAAATGATAATGAAACATGTTGATCTTGGCTTTTGTACTGTACTGCATATTTTAAGGTGGCAGGATATTTGCTCCTAAAGAAACTAGCTTTTTCTGCAAGTATTCCTGCAAGATTCGTGACTCAAATTAGCCTTCTTTTTTCCCATTAGAGCTGCATTGAGAAATGGTAACAGAATGCATTGGGCTGAAAACAGTGTGATCTTCTATTTTTCTCTCAACTGAAAGCAAACCTTTTCCTTTTTTTTTTTGAGAACTAAAACTTCAACAGGTTTACATTGTTAATAGCTAAAAAAGAATAGTTTGATGACTTTTTCTCCGTGAGAGGCTTCAAACAGTTTTTTAGTGGTGTGAATAACTAAAACGATAAGCTGAGTCTACGGTGTTTTAGGTATGAACAAGTCCATTTGTTCAACATTGATATACAAGGTAGGTGATTAAAGTGTTGTGCACCATATAGAGACCTAAGACTTTTATAATAGAAGGAAATAGCACCATTTTATCTACCTTATGCTGCCGTACTTTTATCATAATTAGTGGGTCATACTGTGAATAAGGTATTTCAGAGCTCTTTTTCATTTTCTTTGTAACAAAAGTGCTAGCTGACTATGAGGTAGGGAGATGAGCATAGACACATACATGCACATACATATATGTGTTTTAGTGAAAAGAGGGAAAGACATCCAATACTCAAAATTTATAGATGCGGGGGGGTTTGTCTTTTTTTTTTTTTTAATGGATTTTTTTTCAAAGCAAGCTTGGTAGAGTATTTACCCCAGCAAGTTTTAATCTTGAGACTATAAATTCCCATACATTCTAAAACACTGGTTTTGAGGACTTATATATACACACAAATTCTTCTGTTCCTCTGATTTTGACTAAGCCAGCAAGAGAATGTTTTGTGTGCATATTATGACACAAAAAGTTGGCTTATCTAGACTCCAGCACTCAGAACACAGAAGGGCTATGTAATGGGTGGGAAAATGTCTTTAAAATGTAACCCAAGGTTTTAATTTTTCATTCTCTTTTTAACAAGTGGTAGAATATGTCTTACACACCTTTTCTGCTTCTTTTTTTTTTCCCAAAAAATGTCTTGTTATAGTTCTCTGTATCTGTGAAATTTTGTCTCTTCCTCCTTTTAAAAGTCTCTGTATATCAATTTCTTTAATTGCTTGAAAGTATGACCAAACAGCACTGCAAGACCAAAACTGATTTAGTAACTTTGCACTGTACTCATTTCAAAACCCAGTGATGGCAACAGTACCAGTGAGCCTTTACAAAGCACATGGCTAAGGTGCTATAAAAGCACTAGAGCTGATCTTACTAAATAGATTTTAAAATGACACTGAGATATTTTAAGCAGAGATTATTTAATTTTTTTGCCTCTGAGTTTTACAGTTAGGTGATTCAGGAGGTGATTTGTTACACCAGATAGCATGGGTGCATCTTTCCTCTTAGCCTTCAGAAGTCTGGCGAGCATTGGAACCAGGATGTCTCCTGAGTATTAGAAAGGTAATCTGAAGCAGCTCTTCTCCTTCAAGGACATCCTATTCAATCCATTATCTCCTGTCTATGTGCAGAGTCTAGTCTATCAAAATACAGTGACTGAATAAAACTTTTATTTCAAATAAATGAATGCATTGGTTTAATAAAAGACTTTTACTTCATGGTGTAACAGTTCTTTAAATGAACACAGAAATCCTACAGTACAGAAACTTTTTCATGCATCATGTTTTCATTTAACTTTTAAAGAATAACTGTTATTTCTTTCGGGATGAGTTTGCTGAAGCAAACCTATCTTATTCTGTGTGTTAAAGTAAAATTGTTCTGAGCTCTCTGAGTACTAACCGGCACTTAATATTTAAGTAACCTGCTTTTACTATTATAAATGTCTGACATTGAGAATACATATTAAGAATACTTGACAATTCACTAATTTATGATCTTTTTGCTTGTATTTTAATACTTCTGGCAAGCCAGCCTGTGTTGATGTATTAGACAAACATTCAAAATACAGACTTGAGACTTTGCAAGCTTCTTTTTTTCAACTTTCATCTGAACACTGAATATTTTTGACCTATTTTAAATTTTAATTTTAAAAAACAGACTGGGTACCTGTGAACTGAACTCATATGTTACATGCAAGTGCCCTTTTACTGATGATTCACTGCTCACAATTTCTTGGATTTGACTTCTGTTGGATTAATTCATGGCTAGGATTTGCCTGTGATTTCCTGCTTTTCTCATTTTTTTTAGAGCACTGTCTGCTTTTTCCCTACATTCCCAAATAGACAATTTGTTCTGAGGATCTTCTCACAGGATATGTCACCCGCCCTAGACTCCTTGCCTTTGCCTTGATTTTCCATTTCATTTGCAATGTTTAAAAAACATATTTTGGATATGTCTGCTCATCCTCCATTTCCTATTATATGGCTATTTTCTGACTGTATCAACTAATCCTAAATAATTTTGAAATACTGTTTGCATGATTTAACTGGGCTGATGACTTACTGCCCACAGTGCAAATAGGATGTACTCAAAACAGGTCAGATTTCACATTTGTTTTTCCCAGCTTTCAGAAATTTCAGCTCTTCTCTAAATTACAAAGATCCCCAGATCAGAAGAAAATAAATGTTTCAGAACAAAAAACCAAGCTGAACAAATTGACAGATGCTCCAATCTAGTAACCTGTTAGGGGGCCTGTTAAAGTCAGGAGGCATAGGTTAGGATCACACCACCACTTTCCTGGACAAGTTTAAGCATATCCATTTGATTTCTTGTGCCTCTATTTCCATATTTGTATGTTTTCTCACCCTTTCCAAGGTGTTGGCAAAGGGATGCTATGTTGTAGTCATACAACCTGCAATAGCAAAAAGTTTAGACTGAGTGAGCAGCACACATGAGTGTGAAAGTAATGTTGTAGTGGGAACCAGAATGAATGTGATCACAGATAGGAATTTGCATGAGCACAATCTGGAAAGCTTTTCTCCCAGCACACTGCCTGCAGCAGTCTCAGATCACAGGAGAAGTCTATAATACATCTAGTAACATTAATGATACATTTTGCAGCATGATTCATCCCTGATGATCCCGAAGGGTTTTACAAGTCCATCACATAAAATTTGCCTGGGCCATCACTGAGACAGCCACACACATGCTGGGGGTCTCCCCTTGCAGCATGAGTGTGGGCAGGTCTCTGTGGTTATGCTGCTGGGAGAAGAGCTCCTCCACTCTCCACAGTTCCCAAGGAGGGGTATTTGCTTTGACAGAAGCAGCAGTTTTCAACCTCAAAGGCACATCACTAGGCAGCTAGTGTTATTACTTTCTGTTACTCATGAGAAAACTTGTTCTACTTTAGATTTTACCATGATACAGGGGGAGAATCCCTCTTCTATGCTCCGTCAGGCAGCAGTCTCTGTTCTCCTTTTGTAACTCCTGCTGCTGGCAGCTGTTGACAGTACTCTCTGACCGTAACATCCCTGGTACATCATGTTATTGCCATGGCCCCACTTTACAGGAAAGACTTCGTTTGTCTGAGATGGAAGTTGTGTCATTGCATTAGGGGTGCAAGCTTGTGCAAGCATTGCTTCACCTTCACCGATTCCCATGGGTTTGCTGGTAGCTGCCTTGACAGTAATTTATTTTGTTGCTTATAAAAGACCAGGAGCCCAGAAGGAAGAAACTCAGATGTAAGAGTTATCTCGTTGCAACAAAGTTTAGTGCAGCAAGACACGGATACATGCAGATGTAGAGTCTTTTGTAATCAAATTTCCACAGCTCCAGAGCTGGATCTGTTAAGATTTAAAGGAGGAGGTGTTAAAGAATACGAAATAAAAGAAAGGAAACACAGACAAGAAGTCATGGTCAAAGGAATGATATTACTAGGAACTGGTGGGGAAGTCAAGCTAAAAAAGGCAAAAAAACAGGTCTAGGGACCTAAAGGGTTTATTCTTTATTTATAGGATGTCTTTGAAGGAAAGGACCCTGGACTGCCTCTCACTATTGCTAGTTCTAATTATAAAAGATTAATGCATGAAGAACAAAGAGGAATAAATAGAATTGCCAGGAAAAAGATCCAGAAGTGAACTTTAAAACACACCTCTCATCCCTTCGACAAGGTATAAAATGGTAAATGCTTTGACTACTCTAACAGCGTGCTTTGGTCTGGCATCTGAAGGTGAGGATGCCTGAAATGAGGGTAATATGCAAGAGAAGCCACCAGTTGTGTGCTATCCTGCTGTTAGGGGACATTTCTCCTGGGTGCTGCCACAAGGAATGTGGTTAATAGGTCTTGACTGGAGAGTTATAGCCCATGAATGTGCTCTCATTTGTACCTTTCTTTGATCAAGGTGCTACAGTGTACCAAGATGTCGATTCAGGACTTGTCTTTCATTGTTATGGATCTTATTTAAAACTAACTATTTAAATACTAAAAGTCTGACTATCTCATGTTGCAGCTCAGATTAGGCAAGTCAAATGTGATTCTTTATGCTACAGTCCCCAGTGCAGACAAAAAGCATTCTCAGGTTGCGATCCTGCCACTCATGTAATTATTTTAGAGAAAGACAGCTCCACTACTTCAGCTTCAGTACTTCACAAGAGGAATGGAAACATTAGGAAAAGTTGTTTCTTTGATGTAGAATATGCCGCCAGTTTTTTGTTATTAAAATAGGAGCTAACTTTAAATAAATAAAATTTTGCCTGGAGCCTTCTGAAAACTAATGTTGTGTTTTGACAGTGTCATTTTTCTGATTCCTGAAAGCATTATGTGAGTTAGCTCAGGACTTCAGTATGATTTTTCTTCTATGCTACATACAGTGGATTATTTTTTTCATTTCTGGATTTTAATTGATTTCTCTCTCACGCACATGCAGAGACACATCACTGTACAACTTTCTTACTTAACAGGCGCTCCCCAAAACTGGATTTTCCCCCTTTTAAAGGACAAGTGGATCAACACCCTGCAGAGAAGTTTGTAGCAAAGTGGAAGCAGCTACCACTATTTCTTATTGGGAAAAATGGATGAAAAGCAATCATCTTGGAAAATAAGCTAAGGAAATTAAGAAATGTCACTCAAAACCCCCGCAAGCCAGAATTTTGTTTAAAAAAACCCACACCATATTCAACATGCAAAATGTATGTAATGCTTTATTAATTGGGCTTGTAGGTTTTATATCCCCTGAATTCCTGCTTTTCTATACAGGATATTGATGTAAAGATGATATAGGACTTTGAGAACAAGCAGACAGTCTTTAAATAACAGTTGAATTGAGACTCCTGTCTTTGTTGACAATTTATGGCCCTCTTTTAAAAAAAGAAAGTCATTTAGGTGTATGCTCAACTAGAAAACTCAAGTAATGTGTGCTTAGTGAGAGAAAAAAGATTGCTAACAGCACAATGTATCTTACAGCATAAAGTGCACCCCTAAAACTGCAAATTGCTGAGCATTCTTAATGTGCTCTGAGCAATTCCATACACTGTATTTCAAACATTGAGTGCCCAGTCTAGTATGTACCTACATCAGAGGTGGCTAAACTTTTTACTATGTGATTTCAAGAGGTGGCCAAAGGACTTAAATTCCACTTAACAACTGTCGAAGTTTCAAATTTATATTTATTTCCTATTTGAATAAAATAAAATACTTTAAATGGGAGGGTTTTCTGGTCATGGTTGTATTTTTTTTTTCCAGAGAAAATGAACTGGGTCAAAGTGTTTATTTTCTTATTGAAAAGGTCAGATTTTCTGTTCAGATTCCTTTTTTTCCCTGAAATTACCAGAAAGCGTTGGACCACGGAAACCTTTCTGTCTGGATTCTTACATCTCTGCACTAGAGAGCAGTATGTAGCACAGGCATACTTTGACTTTTGGCTACTTTTTCATGGTTTTCTCTGTATCCTCAAAACTAGAAAACAGTGATTTTAATATTATTGAGATTTTTAGAATATTACCTCTCCACAGAGGTTGGGGAGTTAAGAACTGCAAATAGAGCAGAAGGATTGAGAAAACTGCTTTTTCTCTTCTGTCATCAGACATTGCATGCCTTTGGTCTTTGGAATCTTCCTTTGCTAGCACTGTGTTTCTCTCTTCCCTCGTTTCTTTCCCCCTCTTTGGGTTCGTGTTCCTCCTTTTTTATTTTATTTTCTTCTTTTTCTCCCTGACACTGTCTTATAATGTCCACGGTATGTTCGACAAAAGGAAAGCCCCATGTGAGCTCTTCTTTTGCATTCATAACTAAGGACCTTAAAAATCCAAGTTAAGAAGAAGACCATAAGCATAAGTGAGAGGGCACACAGAAAAAAAAAAAAAAGCTGAGAATTGCAGCTGCTCCCATTGGCATCAGGTATATCTAGAAATACAAACTGTAAAGTTTCATAGATCTGAGGCAAGGTGAACAAGCCTTACATTTTACTCAGGTGTTACTTGCCTCTCAACAATGTGACTTAGTAGTGAAATACCATCTGTTGCCTTTACCAAGCCCCACATACATCTTTCAAAAGGGACTGGGAACATAATTTGTATTTTCACTGAGTAGAATTTGTGCTTCCAAGTCATGTAAGCACCTTCAACAAATGTTTCTTGGGAAGATAATGTTTTATGATCTGGTAGCTTGAACTAAGATTTCCAAAGTCTACCAGACCAGACCATACAAATAAAACGCAAAGTCAATCTAGTGCAAAAGGTGCTAGAGAAATCCTCATTATTCCTTCTCTTCTTTACTCATGTGAGGTATGGTTTTAAAGGAACTGCACAAAGAATGCCACCCTGCTTATGCTGAATGTTGAAGCGCAAAGCCTCTCCAAAAAAATCTAAGCCTTTGCATGGCTGTTCAAAGAGGAACTGATTTTTCAATGGTCAAACACCAGAACAGCCTTCCTAGAGAGGTGGTTGTTGCCCCAAGCGTGTCAGTGTCTAAGTGGAAATTGGACAACTTCCTTAATAACATGCTTTAACTTTTGGTCAGCCCTGAAGTAGTCAAGCAGTTGGACTGTCGTTGTAGGTCCCTTCCAGCTGAAGCAGCTGTTCCAGCCTGGTCTGGTCTGTCTGCTTTCAAGCACTGAGCAGCCAACTCAGGACCTGATTTTCATGTAAGATCTCGGGTTTCGGTAAGTATGTTACCGGTTATACGCTTTACAACTTAAAAGCCCGCTGGAAGCCTTTGTCACTGTTCCCAGGCAGAGGTGTGACTGACGCCGCAGCGAACACCAGGTGCTGGAGCTCCCCTCATTTTTTAAACTCACAATCTCCCCCGAAAGAGAAATGCGGTATAGCCGCGTGCGAGCATGCCGCAGAGCAAGCCTCGGCAAGACTCCGAAGGGGCAGAGAAAAGAGGATTTCTTTCTTCTTCCCCCTCCGCATCCCTCCCTCGCCGCCCGCCGCCCCCTCCTGCCCGGCCCCGGCGGCGCCGCCATTTCGCGGGCAATGCTGCCCCCGCCCGCTCCCGTCGCGCTACAGCACGGGGCTGCCTGCGCGCCGCCGCAGGGCCGGGCAGCGCCCGCGGGGCCCCGGGCACGGGGCGAGTACGGCCGGGACAGGGACGAGCGGCGTCCGCCGGCCCTTAAGGGGAGTGCCCAAAGGCTTGGAGTTGTGCTGTCACTCTGCTGTTGTGCAAAAAAGGGGCACAGTAACTATGGTTAGTGATTAATGGTAACAAGTGTGGATCCCGATTGATGAATGAAGTGTCATGGACAGCAAACGCCACTCCCCCCCCCCACACACCCCTTATTGTACAGTTTGATGCTTTGCAAACTGAGTTGTGGGTTTGTTTGTTTGGGTTTTTTTAAATTCTGTGTTCCTCTTTCGGTCTTGCAACTATAAATGCAAGAATTACATACACAGCAAATATAGAGAGATCGGAGTATAATATGCATCAACTAGGAGGGAGAGGACGGGGTTGCACCATGAATGGTTGTCAAAAGGAGAGTTAAAATGTACGAAGAGAAGTCTGCTCTGCCTTAGACTTTGCAAACCCCTTCTGTCAGCTGCTTTCTCATGCTGCAGTTCTTCCATATGCTCCCTACACCCACCAACACACCCACCTACACACACTCACAATTTACCAACATACTTCATGTCTTTGCTGAATTAAAATCCACACCATCATTTAAATAAAACAAAATAAACAGCTGTTTTCTTTCCACCAAAACCCAGCATTTTCTGAGTTGGCACTTGCAAAGCATTTGAAAACAGCAGGCTGCTGGAGATGCTTTTGTACTGGCACATTGTGATGCTGCACGGGGACCAGGGCTGGACCTGGGCACTCACCTGTGCACTGAGAACCACACCACTTAGGAAGGGGACACTTACCAGGGGGAAGGACTTAGAAACTATGCAAACAACAGTAGATTGTCCTAGTGGTCACCGATATTCCAGAATAGGCATTGTGCGAGTCTCCAGGCCTGATAAATAGAGCATTTAAAGCAGCACTGGCAGGCAGAGCGCTGCAGAACCACATTGCAGGTATTTATTTCATGGCCTCCCTTCCTATGGGAGAAGTACAGCTCCAAGAAGTGCAGGCACCAGAGGCTGTGGCTAGCATTTACCCTACCTGTGTCATCTTCTCTGTTAGTTCCAAACTAAATTATCAGCTGAAATTTGAAAGTACCCAGCACACAAACAAATAGGAGGAAGGCAGGGTCTAGAAAGAATCGTCAACAGGTTATCTTACTGAGGATCCTGCATTGGCAAGCACTCCTGCGGTTTGTTAGCCATGGACAAAGATCACCTCAGATGCACCTCAGATCAAAAGGGTTGAAAGCAAGACAACCACCTCCAGTTGCCACCTCAGTATGAGTATCCTTGTTGTACCACTCCGTTCAGCCAAAGCGTTACAACATGGCTGTCCTAACAGCTGTGGCAGGAATTGTTCTCTCAGGTCATGTTGGTCCCAGCTGCAGGAGCAAGGATGCTGCACTGTACAGGTGGAAAGCAGATAAAAGAACAGTATCTAACTGAAAGGTGCCTTGTCATCTAGTAGAATCCAAAGGCCTAGATGACATACCTGATTTAACCATAAAACCCATTGTGAGACACCGATCCCAAGAATGCATTCCTTAAATCAGCTATATCAATTTCACAGACTATTGAGTAGGTACATACCAAGCCAGCTGGCAGGAAAGACTGAAGGACTCAGATGCCTCACTCTCAGCTCAGGTGCCATTCAGAAGTCACAGTCATGAATACTCTCCTCAGATCAAACATGTAAGCCAGGTTGGACCTGCCACAAAACCCAACCCTGAGAAGAAACAGTGCTGTCCTCTCTTATTGTGTGCAATACAATTCACTGGGATATGGGGCAACTATAACCAAATGTATTTAAAATGCATGTAAAATTTGCAGGAGAGTTTTGAATCAGTATTAGCTGTTGGCCTACTGTAACTATTGATCACTGACTTAATTAAGTTTCTGGTTCATGATGTAAGCTTTAATCAGTCCATCCAGTCTTGGGTGCTTAGCGCCGACGACGTTAATGGGTACCAGCTTCTATGCCTATGGAGGTGAAGCAACAGTCAGTGATGCAGGAGGGGGCACAAAACAGAAAATATTTCACCTCCATCTCAGCATATATGATGTATGTACTCAGAATTGCTCTTTGATAAAAGCAGCTAAAGCACAGCTTACTATAGCTATAAGAAGAGTCTTTAGGCTCTCTTTCCCCCAAATGTCTTTATTTTGTTCCCCTGCAGATGTGCTAAGGAACACCAGGGCTCAGAGAAAATCTGTGATGTTGTCCTAGATATGTGAGCTAAAATTTCCTAAAAGTGACACATGTTGACATATCTCTTTTGACTCTAAGTCAGGCCATGGGTTTGAGTTAGTGCACTGTGAGGACTAGAATTCAAAGAAATACCCGATCCTGTTGTCCATCTTAACCATCAAAATCACTACTCATCTTTGTATCATCACTTTCCAGTTCACAAAAGAAATTGTGTTTCTCAGATGGGCTTGCCTAAATACTTTTTATAGTTTATTTACAGAGCTACCACCCTGATTCTCCATGTCACTGATGTCAAGCAGCTCTCCTGGAAGCCTTTAAGGACAACAGAAAATAACTTATGACAACTAGACTAAATAGCAGAAATGAACTATTTTAATCCTCCACTCTGAGAAGGACAAAGACATATGCTGCACTACAGCTGTGAACTCAGGAACTCAGGTGGGAAGAAGAGCATTCCAATAAAGCTTATCAATTGCTCTGGTGAGTACAAAGTGAGATAATGCAGGTCACATTGGTAGGAGCTTGTCATGTTGTTGATCAACATTTGACAATGATTGCAGAGCATCAGAAAAGCTGTGTTCATAGGAAAACCCCAAACTTCCAACCATATGTGCTATTGAAAGACTATTTACTTTTTTGTTTGTTTGTTTTTGGGTTTGTTTTTGAGGTTTTTTTAAATGCATTTCAACATTTGGGCTCCCTTTCAGGAATGGACTAATTATGCAAGGAACAAAAACCCTACATGATTTCTCTTTCTGTGCTTGTTCCCTCAGTCTTTGCTATTTCAGGTACAATCTCCTGAAAAACCAAAAAAAAACCCCACCAAAACCCACATTGTTCATGTTTCTGAGCTGTTTTGTATCAAACTGTCAATGATATTCCTATTTGTTATGAAAGCCTCCTTTTCCTTGAAAGTTACTGTGTTGACATTGGGCTAACCTGTTTTAATACTGATCTAATAGTAAGAATTCATTCCCTGAAGTACATTAAAATTGCTATCCAAAGTCCAATTCAGCAAGACACTTAACATATGCTTTCCTAATATGAGTGAGATGTTTAGATGTATGCTTATACACTTTGATCAAGTGGGGCCAAAGTCAATGCCAGTGAGCAGCATAGTTTGCATCAGCACAGAAAATAAAGGGTTGAAGACATCAGTAGTATTTTCTAAAAGACTATTCCTTGTATTTTTTTTAGGATACTGGAAAGTATTAAACTGGTGGATGCTTAAAGTATATACTTCTGGAGGTAGAAGTTGAGCAGATGGTTTTAGAGAAATTCTGGCTCTCCAAAGCAATGGAGCATTCATCCTCTGTGTAGGACATGGACAGAGGGGAATGCACTGGCTCCAAAGCTGCAGGAGAGCCATGGTGAAACCTACTGGTTTACTGGTTGTGGATAACTTGGAGAATGCACCAGAGAGAAAAAGAAAAATGAGGCTGTGGGAAGAAGAGGAGAAGCAGCCATGGTAACTAAATTAAAAAGGAGCAATAAAAGAAAAATGGAAAATGCAGAAAACTACTTTTTTTTACCTTGTCAAAGCCTTTCTCACCTTATAGGTGGGGGTAGGCAATGAGAGTTGTATATGAGAGAATGCACTACACTGTGAAATGAAAGCAGCCACATTTCAAAATCAGTATTTTCACTCTTTCATTTTGTTCTCTTTTCTAGAGGTACCAGTTATACTCACAATTAGGTCCACCATAGCTACTGTACTGGGTCTGACTGGGATTAACTGGGAGTTACTTTCTTTATAGCTATCAGTATAGTCAATTATAGCTGCTTTTTTGACTTTGTGGCTAAAACAGTGGTGATAACACACCAGTGTTTTGGCTATTGCTAAACAGCACTTTCTCTTTTTCCTACTCTGTGCTACCAGCAAGTTGGCTGGGGGTGGGCGGGAAGCTGGGAGGGAACCAGCAGGGCAGCTGACCTGAAGTGGCCAAAGGGACGGTCCATACCATATGGTGCCATGCTCAGCAATAAGAACTGAGGTAGAAGGCAAAGAAGGGGAGATTGTCTTCCAAGGTGTCTCCTGATTTGACATAGGTCTGCTTGTGAGAGGTGATGAGTGATTGCCTTTGCATCACTGGACATCACATCTCTTTCCTTCACCTACTAAATCTGCTTTTACCTCAATCCACAAGTTTTCTCACTTTTGTTCTTTCTCTGCCATCCCACTGGGGAGAGGGAGGAAATGAGCAAGCAGCCATGTAGGTGCTTGGCTGCTGGCCGGGGTCAACCCACTATAGCAACACTAACAGAATTTCATAAAGTCAGTCAAAATGTCTTGAAATTACTCAAATTGCACCATAAGCAATGTATTCTGACAATCCAACAAGCTACAATATCTTCAGACCCTTCATTTATCTTCTCAGTTTTGGTCCTATTATTCCTCTCACATAAATCAGGCTGTCATGGCAGGCAGGGGAACTTTTGCATTGTTTTGGCTACAGAAGGACCTGAGGAAAAGAAACCTGTTATAACAGGTCTTCTGGGATGGGCATTAATCTGTACTATTTGCTGAAGAAGTCTTGGGACGTGGTGCCCTAGGCCTCTTGAGACACAAGAAAAGTAGCTAGAGAAAACTAACATAGGAGCAGTCTACTTGAAGACTGATGACAATAAGGGGTAAAAGAGAAAAGAAAAAGGAGAAAAACTATCAGCACTCCTTACCTGCATATTGGGAACCTGATTTTGGCAGCTCTGCATGCTCAGAGCTCTGCTAAGATGTGTTCTCTGTTAATATTTTAATGAGCCTGAGCAATTGACAGTCCCAGCTGAGTACTCTTCTTTGTTGCTGTTGCTAAGCAAAACAATGGTAAAAAATGCTCCTTTTTCATCTACTAAATCATAAAAACAATGAAACCATTTGTTTGATATGCACAGAAATTCGTTCTACCTCTATGCCAGCTCAACTCATGCACCTCAGTTCATTCTTTCATATTTTCCACACATACTTGTTCAGTCTCTGTAACATATGGCATGACATCCTGATTTGATTGTCCTACACATCCTATATACCCTTCAGGCCACACAGAGTTCATTCAGTTTGTTCTATCCATCTGGGCTCCAGCACAACCCATGGTAATATAGATTGATACAAGTTTCTGTTCTTCTCCATATTCGCTGACTATCTTGCCTTTCTGGCTCATGTAGTTTTAGAGTTCAGCAATGATGTAAGAGATGCTGAAAGATTTTTGCATTCTTTCTCTCTTTCCTTCTCTGTGACTTCCTGTTTTCCTAGAAAACTTCCATTTTCCTTTCTTTTCAAATAAAGAAACAATCCAGACTCGCTTTTCTTTGATATCTATTTATCAAATAACTTTTTGCATTTCTAATTCTCCCTTTCCTTTTCCCTTCTCTCTTACATTTTCTTTGGTCATCTTGTCTACATTTTCCTTAGCCATCTGAGTTTTCGCTCATGGATAGTTAAAAGAAATTCTAGTCTCACATACATTTTGATAAGGTCTGATATCCACCCCTGTTCTTCAGTGGCTTGTCTGCTCATAACCTGCCTTGTGATAGAGAGAACATTTTATCTAATGTGATATTAAACAATTTTGTCTGTAATGTGAGTAAAGAAATTCCCACTTAAAATGCTAGTGAATGGTAACTAACTACAGGATCCCACTTTGCATATTGAGAAAATATTCTTGATTCCACTCTTCAATCTTCTCATTACATGTGCTTGTTTACTGCAAGCTGCGCTTAGAAGCTATTGGTAGGAAGTCCCCCTCACATCCAAAATTAAACTATCCCTTCCTGATCAATGCTAATCTCTGATCCTGATCCCTGACCTGTACGGCACAGTCAACAAGCATTTTGGGGGGCCACAGATAACAGTTCAAGTTTGAATATAGACAGAGCAAAATAAGCAAATGATTATTAGCCCTCCACAGGCCATTGCTAATAGATTTGCACAAAAAGATGGGAAATTTCTACCCCTTGGTGATACTGCCTGACATAAGTGCTTTCATGGCTGACAAAGATGCTGAAAAAAGAACAGTACGTAGGAGAAAATATTTGCAGTCATACTGAGTGTTTAGCTTTGATGGATCTTCCTTTGACTATGGAGTTCAGCATTACAATTGTGCTACTCACAGGTTGTTAATATAATGAGGTTACTATAAAAACACCATATATGAAACAAACAAACCCTAACATAGCATAATTTTCCAGGTTCCAGTATAGCAGTACTTCCTGTTCCTGCATGGAAGAGAACTTTGGGCACTCATGAGCTCATTGTGAATGAGCGCTTTGAAGACAGGCTACTATCTCAAAAGTGTTTTCTATGTTCACCACACTTATCTTTTTGTCTGTCTGCTGGGCACAAATCTTGAGCAAGTTACCTCATTTTCTTCAGCCTTTTGCTCTCATCTCTGGAATCTATACCTTTCAAGTGCAGTTAACCGATTACACAAGGAAAAAGAATTTAATAAATCACATAGGCACTTTGCTACGTAATGGCACATTCCTTTGCTACGTAAATGGTCTGTAACTTTTTCATGAATCAGGCCCATAGACTCTTTATTTCGCATTTCCATCCACCTTTCCCAGTAGAATTACAATTAAATGATCCTGAAACTTTTGAACACAATTAAAGGTTAGCTTTGCATATCAGTGACCGACCAGCAATTTCCCTATAAAGCTCTGATATATGTACAGGGTTTGATCTACAGCTGCCTGATTTCAGGAAAGTAGAACTGTTTCCATTGTGCTCTGAACCCTAGGTAGGGTTGAAAAATAGGCTCAGAACACACTACAAAATAACTACTACTTACTCAAAGCTTCACACAGTTCTAGGACACCATTTTGTGGATTGCCATGACTTTTGACTTCCTTCAAGTTTTGAACAAATCATAAATCATTAAGTGGTTTTGGAGTGCCTTGTTAGCAAGATATAATGGATGTTCAGAAAATACTTTAGACTGGTTATGTGTTGTTTTTTCTGACATCAAGCTTTAACAGTATTTTTTAGAAATCATAAAAGCTTTATTCTCAGAAGAAAGAATGGAGACTTATAACTGTGGCTGTCTTACACAGAGCAAAGGGATGTTGAGGGAGGGATTTAAAGTAGTTTACGGTAGCATGCAGCCCCCCTCAACCCAAAACCTGTAATTGCTGTATTGCAGCAGCCCCACCAGGCATGATCTGCATGGGTTCTTAGAGGAAGTGACAGCTGCCTGACAGCTTGGAGTGACCATGTGCAACTCGATCAAAGGTGGAGTAAAATGTACCAAGCAGTAGGAACTCAGCACATAAGTAGATTTTGAGTGAATTGTGAAACATTTGAACAAGATTCTTTTCCTTCCCCTTCAGCCCTTTCCAACTTCCTCCCTCTGGAAAGGCACTTTAATATGTAGAATATAAATTAACAGGTTGATACAAAAGAGTTGATACAAAAGAGTTGATACACATTCGAGAAAATATTGTTGCATGGCATGACTGGACAATTTAGACATTTGAGACAAAGGATGAAAATTACTATAATATTGGATGATGGAATAGCTCCAAAGTCTTTCTGCTTTGTCTGAAACAGACACAGCCTAACTACTATTGTCTATACATAGTGACTAAAAATATAAAATTATAAAATATTTATGAATAATGTGTCAAATTGATCACATTGTGGAGTTTTACTGGAACATGTAATTCCTGTTATTAATCTGGTATTTATAAATTTTTTACTACTGATCACTTAAGACAGTCATCTGTCCATATATGTTGTTTTATTAAAAAAAAATAAAAATGAGGAGATGGAAACAGCTTTGTGATTTATTCAAAATCTGTGAGACTGTTTCTGCCAGTGTTTGTGCTGATAAATGTTAACAGTTTCTCTGTTTGTTTAACATTCTCCTGAGGAGGACTTGATGTGATTTAAGCAGTCTCGTATATTTAAAGTACAGCATCAATATCTAGTCTGCAGTGAGAAAGACAGGAAGGGTCACAGGTGGCACAGAGTAGTCTCACAGTGGATAGTCTTTGTCTTCCTGTGTACAAGTCTACTTACATCACAAAATAATACTGATTTTGAAAATCTTGATTTAGGAAAATATAACAGGAAAATTACATTCTGCATTGCAAGACTAACAACATTGTAGGGCTTTGTTTAATAACAGTCTAATATCGGTTTTCCTCTTTTTTCTGCATAGGTTTCCATGTAGTTTTCTATATGTCAGCTTTTTCTTAAAGGAAAAAGAAAATTTTTACAACAGATTAATAGTTCCTCATCCTCAACACACACACAGAGTATCCATTCACACTCACATCCTTGCAAGCTATTTTCTAGAAAGGTCAGTAATACAGATGTGAAGAATCAGGTCTCAATTATGATTTCATTTGTATCCCTGTTTTCCAGAGAGCATTTGGAATTGCTAAAGTAATTCAGAGTCTTAGATTGTTGCCTTATTGTCATGAATATTTGTTATACCTTGTCTGCATTTGATTGGCATCTGATTAAAATGAAGAAAGCTGAATCCATATGACACAGAATCTCATTTTTCCCACTGTAGACAGATTGAAAGTAAAAACCATTATTAGAGAGAGCCCACTAGGTCAAGTAAGCCCAGCAAGGTTATGCAAAGGTTGTTGTTTTTTTAAATCAAACATTATAGAAGAAACATTATCATTGAGCATCAGTTATGGGAAACCCAAGCTGTTAGAACTTTAATAAATACTTGGTGAGAAGAGCTAATGGAGACCGCTATGTGTCCAAGTGTTGATTCACCTGCAATTGCCAAAAACCCATACATCAGGCTTCAAGGGGAGTGCTTTCTAAAGGAAGACTTAGAAAGCAGATTGTTTAAAAGCTGTCAGCTTTCTTTTGGAAGAAATGATAAAGCTGACAACCAGATAGTTTTAGTTTTGCATGAGCTGGCTCTGGGGTTGCAGATGTTACAGAAACTGTAACATATTCCCTTCTGAATTACCTTGCATATAATGTAGTGCCTGATGTGTATAAATGAGATTACCCCTAGGAGATATTAATTCTAAGAAGTGGGTCTGCTGTTTATCCATAGATTTAAATAACTTTTGGTCTTCAAGCCCACAGGGTAACCCAGGTTTTCAAAAGAAGGTCAGAGATTCAGCATTGCAAAGCTTTTATCACCAGATATACAGCTGCCTTTAGGGCCCTTTTCTGCACTTTCTAAAATACACCACCTGACTACAGAGGCCAAGATGATTTTTTCAGATAATATCCTGAAGATATTGACAAATTTTGGTGACTTCACTACCTTCCATTTGGGATGCTGGTCAGCATCAGCTTCTACCACCTGAATAACTACTGTCCAGTTGCCATCATTCTCTGGAGTTCAAAATGAAATATTAGGGCAAGTTCATGTCATGGTCTATTTTCAGAATTCCTAAAAGGGCTTTACTACTTCACCTAAACCATTGATTCTGTGACTGTTACACACAGAAACAAAAGTCTTGATGTCTTTCAGTTGAGACCCACACTTCTAGAAAGTGATTATTATATAACTGAGGGATCTACCAGAGGAAACTCAGAAAATTTCTGTAAGGTCATGTTTTTATTAGAAACAGTAAAATGTACCCAAGGTGCAAATATTAAGTCATCTTTCGTTGTAATATACTTAATCAGAATGTTATGTTATGTCCAACTACACATTAATTGTAAAGTACCTTTGCCAAAAGTTCTTTTAAAGGAGTGTAATACTCCAGACTTGCACTCTGAGCTCATCAAAGGTGTTTTACTTTAAAAACATACAAGGCTCCAAAAATCCACTCACCAGATCTATTAAAAGGGCCTTCAGTTTTTTTATACCTTGAGAGAGCGCACAGGAGAAGACACTACACATGTTTCTCAAGAGGTCAAATAACACACTTTTACTGGCAAACTTTAGAAAATAAGGGAACTTGGCGAAAGTTTAAAGGGCAAAATTCAATCAAATAAAGCATTTCACATGGCATTGACTTAGCACATGCTAACCCATACAACTTAGCAAAATCCAAGCCATCCAGCTTTTAGTTACCCAAATATCAAGAATGGAGATTAGGAGAAGAAGTAAAGAAAGAGAGAGAAAAAGAGAGAATTGTAGCTATCAGTGAGGATGCAACTACCAGGAATCCAGGAGATGGCAGGGTCACAACCACATGGTGGTTGTTGTTTTTATCTGCTCTGGCCCCCTGTGGCCACCAACCCCCCTCCCCCAGGCAGGACTTCAGGCCCACTGTCCATTCCGGAGCTCTGGGGTACAGTGAGGGGCAGTGCTCCTGGCGTGCCAACCATTCAGGGGATGGGGCAGGGGCCCCATGGGGTGTGGTGTGGGGCAGTGCTCCCGGTGTGCCAGTGACTGACAGCTGCCCAAGGAGGCTCCAAGGTGTTGGATTGGGGCAGGGCATCACCTTCACCTTCGTGAAATTTGACCTGTCCCTCCCCCCTCAACACACACACTTGAGTTGGTCCAAGCCAATAATTAATATAATAATCCAGTATCTCACAAGGAGAAAGGCAGAGATAATGTACCATAAATAATTGAGTACCTGTTGATCCTGTTTATCATAGCTCTCTGTTTCAATGCAATGGGTTAAGCAAGTATCTCAGCTTAAATATAAACGTTGGGGATAGCTTTGTTTCTGAGCCAGACAATGAAGACAGTTTGCCAATATGGAAACAAACCAGAAATGCCACACTGAGGGAGAAGAATTTATTTACCAGTTTTCTACCAACTCTGGCAAACAGACAATAAAAGAGCCCTTGATCTTCTGTGTGGATCAATGGACATTTGCCACTCAGTTATACCTTAGAGTTTTTTGTACTTCTCGTTACTTTAGGAAAAGGGAACCATTTAGAGAATGAATATTTAGATGGTATGAAATGATTCAAGTGGATGCTAACACTTGACAGGATCTCCACAGTTTTAACTACTGAAATAGTAGTTTTCATCTGCTGTCATTTCTGCCTAAGCAACTTCTGAAAACAAGCAAACCACATCCTGTTGTTTGTTCTTACTGCACTGTCATCAGTTTCAGGTGGTGGGCCATTGTTTCTTGCATGGGAAGAGATAATAAGCAGTAGATACATATCCAGCTGCTCCATTGCTTCTCCTTCTGGAATGCATGATGATTTATACTGCAGAATACTGTGCCATATAGAGATTTCAACACCACAATTACTACTACACTGCACAAACTTCTGTCTGCAGCGCGTTAAGAAGCATATTCCAGTATATCTACAACCTCCTCATTAGGGGAAGAGGAGGGGCAGGCACTGATCCCTTCTCTGTGGTGATCAGTGACAGGACCCAAGGGAATGGCCTGAAGTTGTGTCAGGGAAGGTTTAGGTTAAATAGTAGAAAAAGATTCTTCACCCAGAGGGTGGTTGGGCACTGGAACAGGCTCCCGAGGGAAGTGGTCACAGCACCAAGCTTGACAGAGTTCAAGAAGTGTTTGGACAATACTCTTGGGCATATGGTGTGAGTCTTGGGGATGGTCCTGTGCAGGGCCAGAAGTTGGACTCAATGACCCTTGTAGGTCCCTTCCCACTCAGCATATTCTGTGATTCTGTGATCTATATATAGTCTTCATCAGCTATGTAGAGCTGGAATGCCTTGCTCATAGCTTGCTGGTCGGGTGAAATTTGGAAAGACAGTTCAGTTACTGATACTTGTCGTTCTCTTTCCTCACTCTTTTAAATAAGGATCAAAACACAGACAGGTTGTCCTGGCAACTTGCTCAAAGGAACAAACAGTTCCTCTCCCAGGTATGAACATATAAGGTGATAAGAGATGCTGTACTGGTCATACATTGAACACATCTGCTGCTGACCATATTCTTCACTTCTGTTTGCAATCGGTGTCTGTAGTTTCTTCAGACTATTTATAATACATGCTTTCAATATAGGGCAGGGGGATACAGGAGTTTTTATGAGTGAGATCAAAGTGCAGTTATTATTACTTTTATAGTACTAAACCCATACAGAATTTTCTCTGTTTCTAGGAGAGATGACAATCCAATTTAAACACAATATAGCACAATGAAATGGAAAAAAAACCCCAAACACAGGGCAGTTGGAAGAGGGATAAGGACAGAGGTTATGGCATTATAGCTACATGGTTAGGCAGAAAAGGCTACCATGTAAATGTAAATTTAACAAGGTAAATTCATGAGAAAAAAATAAAATTAAAAAAAAATAAAAATTAAAAATAAATTAAAATAAATCTATGTCTTTTGTATAGTGGAATTTATATAACGATAACAGAGGTCTCTTTAATACACCAAATGAGGTTATCCTTGCTATTAGAATGTCCAGAAGGAATAAAAGTTAACAACTGATCAAATCAAATTAAAATATAGAATCCCCAGCATACCCTTTCATCATGCTTTAATGGCATGTAAAAAGCACCTACTTAGATAACCAAGTGAATCTGAGCAAATCTTTATGCACAGATGTCATGGACAAGGACTTACCTCAGCTTTTTACAATATTCTTTTAAAGAGTTGCAAATCTAAAACTAAATCCAAATGTATAATTACTTAGGGATTCTATATCCAGAGAGCTGACTCAGATCATTTGTGAGAGAAAAGCCAGACCAGCTACAAGAAATCTTTGAATTTTATGTCCCATTTAAGGGTACATATAAGCTTGTATATAAAGAGCAATATACAGCTGAATAGTCAAATAAAAAGGGGCAGTAAAGCTAGCCTTTTCTTCAAGCAATGCCAGGTATCTGAGGGAATTGGCTTCATGGAATTATTTGGAAGGTGGATTCACAGCATACTACTATCATACTAAAATATTCCTCTCTCGTGGAATTAAATATTGTGTATTCATTTTTATTTCTCCTGTCCCAGCTTCAAAATCCTGGAGGTTGTTTCTGTTCTCATTAGGCTGTGTTCGAGTTTTGTTATTAACCTCTGAAGGAACGGGACTTGATTTTAAACTACTCCAAGGGCCTCTTCCAGATTCAGTTGCTAATCCACTTTTATATGCAAATTACATAAATCATCGATTTATATGAAACTGAGGGGAAGGAGATGCCTGTGATTTTGCTAGGTAGAGAATTGAGGCCTAAGCAATCATCAGCTCTCAGACTTATAAAATTAAAAGAAAAACAAACCCCTTCAGAATAGCAAGAGTATCCAGTTCATCATCATTCTGCAAACTGGTACCCTTTATGAGTTTTGCTCTTTTTCTTTTCCATCCCCACTGTTCTTAATAATTCAGTACCTTCTTTCTTTAATCATATTATTAAAGGCAATGGACTGATGATTCATTTTGCTTTCTTTGCTCTCTCAGTGACGTCCGTTAATGAAGACTTACTTTTCAGCACCATTGACTCACTTATCTAAATTATTTATTTGGTTGAGCAGTTCAGTGTATCAAACTTTTTTTCTTAGTGTAACAACTACTTATAGCTCAGATTAGAGTTTCATATTGATTTTCTTCTGGAAAATGTGTATGAAATGGATTGTGCTTTAAAGTGCCAGAAGTGGTAAAAGCAGGGCTGAAGGAGGTATAGCTAAATAGATAGCAATAATTCCTTTTGCTGTAGCAGTTTTTTACATTTGTTCTTCTTTCCATTTTGAATTAGTAGAAGACTTTTCAAAACCTTAATGGTGCTGAAATTCTCATAAAGAAGCCCATTTCCTGCTGGCTAGAGTACTGGCCTAAGGTATCCAAGCCAGATATACATTTTCTGCCTTTTGCATTCAGCACAGAGTATTAGTCCCTACTCACTCTAAATAAAAATAAAATAAAATTTAAAAAAAACCCAAACAACAAAAAACCCCCAATGAAACAAACCAAAAAGAAGAACAAAAAAACAAACAAAAAGAAAAAACAAACAAACACAAAACCCCCCACACATTTTAATATCTTACCCACCCAAGGCCTATACACTATATCATCACCTCCAGACGAATTCATGTAAATCTTTAGGGAACAAACACATATGAAGAAAAGTTATTTTACTGAAAATTTTTGAGATGCTTCCCTGGTGTCTGTGATTACCTTGTTTGTCCTGACTCTAAGGAAACCTAGGTTGCTTGTGGGATGTGTTGATGTCGCTTAGCTCCATTTTCTTCCCCTTTATCTGCTATGACCACCCAAATTCATAGTGCCCCCTTCAGCTGTTTTCACAAGTGATCCTACTGTCCTCTCCTACTTTTATCAAAAATCTTTTTAAAAAAGTTAATTGCTTTCAGTCTTTCATGTAATCCAATAAACAGAAGTATTTGTTTCTACCTGAATACTTGGAAAAAATAGTTGGATACATTTCTAGATACACAAATTCTCTTCATTGTGTTTCATTTGACACTGTGAATAGTTATTTTCATTGTTATGTCCAGATTCACAGACTGCTGCATAAAGTTCATATCACTGTTCCAAACTCTCCACTGTAGAAGAATATTGGGAAAGCTCTCAGTCTCAACAAAAGAAAAAAAGATTTCTGTGACATAACATTTCTTTTGTGGAATAATATTTTCTGCACCTAAATACAGTAGTTTGGGATGATGGCAAAAACTTTTTCCATTGGTGATTAGATTCCCAGGGATACCTGTATAATTTTGATAATTTTGCAGGATACGTGTAAAGCAGTTATCAGAAACAAGGGTGGAAGCTTGATTAAGAATACAAACTAGCAGAAAATAAAAAAGAAAAATGGAAGGTGAAACTTCTGATAAAATGTGACTGATATTTTGCAGATGGGAAGGATCTTTATTGTCTATTTATTTTGTTACAGAAATGATACAGAAAAAGCTTTGAATGCAGAAGTATTGTAAATTCCTTGACTTGAGACCTAGTACCACCACCCGTAGCTATGTCTGCAGAATGTGACTCTAGGTGAATTGACAGAAGCTATTGTATTTTCTCCAGATATCAGAATGTTTGTTCATAGACATGATGTGACACCAAGTATCATGGTGTTTCAGCTTTAAAATTTTATTTTAAAGCATTTTTTAATCAAGAAAGTATTTAATCTCTCCATTTTGCAGAAATAAACGGAAGCACAGAGGAAGTCTGACAGTCATATCTTCTCTGTACTAGACCATGAAACCATTTATATGTGGGAGATGAATGATATTTTCCATAGGGAAACCCCAGTGTTACCCCACCCTTGTAACCAATTACAAATGGGAGCAAGATTATCCCTTAAATGACTAATTCATAATGAAAAAGAAATCTTTCACAAACAAACTGAGAAATGTTACTCAGATCCTTAGAGTACATTACTAAGAAATAGATTGGCAACACTAAGTTTTCAGTGTCTCCCATTATTGGTCCTTAATTCCAATAATGGAGAGCAGATCCCCTCTTCAGTACTGCTGGAGCCTACTGTACAATAGAGATAATGAATACATTATTTTTCATTTGGCACCACAGAAAATCATGTACTTATTATCAAACCCAGTCCAGGCCATACAACTCCGATCTTTCATATCCTGAAATCTTCAGCACCATTCTCTACTGAAAAAAATTGGGATGGAAAGTGTTTCGATAATGTTTGACTGATTTTTTTAAGTAGCTTTTATTAAATATTTTCTGAATTGAAATGCCTACTGAATACTTGGGAAAAGAGTTTCATTGTTGAAATACCAATGCCATAACTTCTGAATTAGTGAAAGCAGTCTAAATAAAATTCTAAGCACTTCTTAGAGTGGATTCCTTCCCAGCCACCTCTTGCACAGCACAGCAACCTCCTCTCTACCCAAACTTTTACTCAAGATGAAAGACTAGACATGATACTGCTTATCTTAAATGTTTCAGCAGAAAAAGCAAATTAATATGAAAAAGGTAACAAAATTTGAGGTAGGAAAAAAGTGCCTAGTAGCCTGAGAGTAGCCTCACACCCCTGCTCCAAGGGATTTGTCTGTCTGTTCTGACATCAACACAGACATGGTACAACTGCATAATCTTGGATTAGAGTATTGAGAAAAGTGTTGCACGAAAAAGAACTGTGAGAAGGGGGATAGTTGAACCCTCCTTGCTCTGAATCTGCCCTTTGCCATGGTCCTTACCAAGGGTCCCTGCCCATACCTGGCCATTTACACCACTGATCCAGACCTGATCCTGACCCACTGACTTGACTTCACAGCTTGGACTTGAACCTGTCTCGCCACTACAGATTTGACTGGCAACCCTTGGACTGTTGGCTGACCCTCATTGTCATTACCAGACTTGCTGTGCTCTACTTTGGGCGTTATGGGACTGGACCGTAGTGCAGTCATAGCCCTGCACCTGTCTTGGGTAACCCTTGGCTCCTGGCTCTATTTTCCTTAGAGAGAATCCTGCTCTTGCTGCTCTCAGACAATATCTTTAAATGCCATAAGAAATCCGTAATACACATACACACTCCCTCACAAAAAAAGGAGAGGAAAAAATAGAAGACAAACACAGCAATGGATAAAAATCTTCTGCAGGTCACCTTAGGCAGAAACCAATTTGACTATTTATAGCTGAGCTAAAACCCATTGAAAGCACAGATCAAAATGGAAACACTGACCCTTGCCTACTCCAGGGCTAGTGAGCACCACCCCTGTCTAAGTACTTGTAAGCTGCTTGCAATAAAAAAACCCTCTTAGTTTCAGCCCTCCAAGTGTCAGCCCTCTGTACTGGTTAATATTATCAAGGGAATCCTTGCCTGACAGAAAGTAATTTAGGATCCATTAAATATGATTACTTGGCCTTGAAAATGATGGATATTGAACAGAATTATAGGATCACTTTACAAAAGAAAGGTCTCTTTTACATCCTTTCTTGTGGGGCATTAAATAAAGTCTAAGAAAACTCCTGAGGGATTTCTGGCATTTATGGGTTACATTTATGAAAAGAAGGATTGATATTCATATTAAAAAATCTAAAAATTTAACAGGGTGATGTGGTGAGCACATGGACAGCTGTGACATGTCTAAAAAGTGAGTGACATGTTCACCAACTGTTTTCATTGCTTCATTTATACCACAGATATGAAAAGTGCCTTTAATTTCAGACTAATCTTTCATGTTCTCTATTTGAATATTAACCTCCAGTGGTTTCCTAAGTTCCCCACACTTCTCACTATATCTCTGTTTTTAACTGAAGTATTTATGCCAGAGGTTTTCAAAATTCTCGGGACACTGTTTTCATCATGTCCTTTACTAGTCATATGTTGAAAGGAAGTTTGTATGGAGACTTGATATGTTTATGCTGCTATAACCTAACTGAAATTTAATCCTGAGAAGACTATATTTTAGGTACAGGAGAAGTTTGACTTCTTCCTTACTAAATGATGTTCCCTAAAGTTCAAACATACAATGAAAATAGACAGTTTGGTCTTCCTCACATTTGTCCTAATTGAGTTTCCAATCAAAATTGATAAATTGAAATCAACTAACATTTACTTTTAAATTAAGGGGTTTTTTATTTTAATTTTTATTATTATTATTATTATTATTATTATTATTTTTCCTTTTCCATGAGAAGGTGGATTGGCTAATTTATCCTATGAAGAAAATACCAAATATGGCCCCCAAAACTAGAAAAATGTTTATGGATGGCTCACCCTGAAAATAAATCCTTCTCTAGAAACAAGGAGAAAAGGGAAAAATACAGAGAAGAAAATTAAGACCTAAGAATTAGGTCTTCTGCTGTGATCTTCCTCATCTAATTGTTTACCCATAAGAAGCCGCCCTAGAAATCTTTTCAGTATTCTGAAATACCCGTCCTCACTCTGATCAGTTACTATAGATAAGGGTTCACCTTACAGACAGAAATTCCAGATGCTTTACCTGAATCTTCCTCATTAACCATAAGGCAGCAGATTCATCATTAAGACTAAAGGCACATTCATCGTCTACTTCATACGCATAAACACAATCGCAGGATGTCTGGGCACAGCACAAGACATGGCCCACTGACACATCTTGGCTTATGCACTTTCTATTTTGAAATGAGGAAGAGGTTTAATACGTCTTTGATGTAAAAGTTTCAAGCCAGTGTTGTCAATGAATTCCCCCGCACCGGATTTTTGATTGCAGTGTTTATGTTGAGCATATATTCAGACATTACAAGATTGTTGATGTATACTTTGAACCCTCTCAATGACATTAAATCACCCCTCTGGTTTCTTAGATCTGACTATATGTAGTGCACACCTGAAGCAAGTTTGACCCCTTCCAGAGGAGGCCTTTCTGCTACTTCACATTATGTGGGATCATTTGTACCTGTGTAAACATGGCACAATATTTTATGGGACTGCAGTACTTTAATTTATACTGACAACAGCTGCTACGTGCATCTGGAGCTGGGCAGATCTCGGGAAATCTCTGCTTCTACAGCAAAGTAGGCTAACTCTGAGCTGTTTTCTTTTAACTAGTAAACAACAACACTGAGCAGCTTCATGCCTCAGGCACACATCACATACATACACATGGGTTTAAATTCCAGTTTTGCCAAATTCAGAGCAGAGAAGTGAACTGGGAGTTTCCACATCCCCTAAGAACGACTTAGCTATTTGTTTGTTCAGGAAGAGGGGCAATCTCACTTTCCAGTTTCAATCAGGAAAAACATGCTTGACATGAGATAACTTCACCAAAAAAAAAGTTGTGTTAAAACTGATAGATGGCTCAAAAAATATTTTTAGTGAATGAGTATTTTCTGATAAAAAGGTGGTTTCATCAAGCAGTTCTTGACCAGTTCCCTTTATGCAAGCATTGCACAAATTTTGGTGACCTTATAATATGTAAGAAAATGCAATTAAATTTGTACCAAAAAAAATTCCTAATAGTATCATTATAATTTCATAATCCTCAGCATGCAAACTAATGTGGTACTTAACCTCTTTCTTTTTTAAAGGAATCTATGATTACATAGCTGGGAATATTTGGCAATGCATGATGTTTCTTTTTATTTAATTTTTCTTTTCAGTACATAACTGGAATATTCTTGGGGATAATGATACCTGAAAAGTTCTATCAACAAAGTATAGAAGAAGATGCAGAGAAAACAAAAGATATGTGGTTGAGGATCAACTGATGTTGTTTGCATATGCATTTGGTAGGTTTTAAGAATAAAATACATTACACAGTGTTCAGTGTTGTATGTTTTTATAAATGTTGCTGACTGTGATGCTGAGGTAATCCAGCAAGTTCTGTTGCAGTAAACGTTTTCTTTGTACATCCCTCTCATGCTTGAAGTGAACCTAATGAGAAACTGCACCACTCAGACTAGAAATAACATAATTTCATTCTGTGAGACAGTTTAGAAAAAAGTCCTTTGTTTGACTTGAATGCATCAAAACAGTATCCTAAATTTTTAGTTTCAGGCCCTTCTAGGATTACGTACACATTTGAAATTTGCCAATTGTTTTCTGAGGGTTAAATGATTTGCAACACCAACTCTCAGCCTGCTGTGCCCATACGCGTGCATGTATGCCCAGATGCCCAGAAATATCTTTCCTTTGCATTGCTGTGATTTTGCTGCACTACAGTGTTTTAAAAAAGATGCTGAATACTATGATCATACATCATACTGCTCTGCTGTGTACTGCATGTATTGCAGGATTTATGATATTGTGCACTGTTGGACCCCTATCAGAAAAGGATACAATTTCAGACCAGGAGTGAAACTAGATAGTTCCTATAACTTCTCTTGCTTCATTCTGTCATTTTTCTTTTTTCTTTTTTCCGTTTCTCCTAAACAGTGCCATTTTCAAGATACTGATAGTTGGCCTGGAGAAAACACTGAAGATCTTTTATTCTTTACACTGATTAATATAGATAGACCTGTGAACAAATAACTGAAGCTGTGCTGTGACATTAAAACAAAGATTCTGAAGATATGAATGAAGACATGGCTCAGTAAACACTGAGTGGAACTGAGAGGAATCCTATGATCTGCTCAGACAAAAACACAGTATGGCGCAGGACTGTGGCAAAGAGCAGTAAAACTGTTACAAATTGGCAAACTCTGACTATTGCTGCTTAGCATGTAATTAAGGCATTCTCAGTTAATCATTCATTTATCTTGAAGTTAAGATGTTGTGACCACTGAGTGAGCATCTTTTTCTCTAACTGATACTCCTGGGTAAAGTATAAGAGGTTCCATGTGCTAAGGCAAGTAAGGGGATACATGGAACCATTTTCTTTTCGCTCCAGTTGTCAGCATTCAATAACAGAAAGAAAACATTCTCTTTGGCCTGGTGTTTTGGTTTCTAATCTTTCTATATGTTGTACTGATCTCTGTCAGTTGACTTTTAGGTGCTGGGATTGTCTACTTCTTCATCTGTTCATTGATGGAACTCCTACAGGTTATGAAGTCTTCTTATCAAGTTATTAAGTTGTTAATATAGTAGAAGATGTATAAAAACAAATGGCCCATGTAAACTCAGAATTCATCACAGGATGGCAAATTTGTGTCATGCTATTCCCAGACAGAAGACAGACTCTCCAGAGTGAAGCACCTTCAGTTTTTGACCTACTGAAACAGGAGTTTGAATGGAAAGGTACTAAACTCAGACCAGAATGCCCAGGAAGTTGTTCATAATATTATTTGCCTTCTGACCACAAGTTAAAGCAGAAGTTGGAAACTAAAGAATGCACCAGGGTTTTCAGAATACCTATATCGTAGTGATCACACTGCTGGACAGATGCAGTGTCAGCTTTGAAGCCAAAAACATATCATTTTTCCATACTGTTTGACTACTGGAAATCTCTTAGGGTTAGGTTTGCGCAGCCCACTCAATACTAGTAAGAAAACAACAACTTCTAGCTAACTCAAGAATGTAAGTTATGTGAAGACAGGTCCTGGAACTTCATGCCTGAGCCTGGCAGCTTGCTCATGCCTTCAATCTGTGCAGTGATGTCAGATTACTGATGTCAAGCTAACAAAGTAGTTTGGAGTTTGTCCTAGAAAAGCGCCAACATCCCCATTAGGGCAAGAATAGACAGAGATGGTGAACTGATGAAATTTAGACTGCCAAAAATGGAAATACAACTACTTCCAGATTTTAAGAGGATTACATGGAGCTCTTAGCATTGACTGGACACCCAAGCTATATTGTTTCACATAAGGGACCTCAAGAGTACTTAAACTACAAATAGAAAGCTGACAACTTCAATAATATATGGCAAAAAGTAGACAATCTGTGGAAGTGAGGGATGGGACCCTGCAAAATCAGCATTTCCTATCTATCAAATGCAAAGGGCAGTAGACAGCTGTGGGCTGGCATTTAAGTGAAAAGGTGTTATACTCTCGTGACAGTTCTGGAGTAATCAAAGACACACGAGTAAATGTGTAGGCTGACATGAGTACCCATAATATATTATGATAACTGGAGGACTTGGCAGGTGTGTAAAATTCACCAATTTTCTATTTTCTTCTTTTTGTTACTCAAGGTAATTTAAAGCTGAGGACAGCAGGGTGAAGCACTGTGAGATAGAAAATATTTTTTACCTTAATATCCAATCCTACAAGTCTTATGCAAGTAAATGTTTAGCCTAAGAAGCCAAAAGCATATTTTTCTCCAAGTTAATAATTTTATCCTCCCTGAAATATGACTTTAGTTGATGGTAAGCACATCTATTAAATTTCAACAAATTTTTGAGTTATCAAGTAATTTCATAATTTGACAGTTTGATTTGTCAAGATTCTCTGCAGTGTAGATAAAACTAATTGTATTGATGGACTGGAGTTTTTGGGCAAGTCAATACAGGAGCACTGGGGTTTAAGAATAGAAAGGATTTCATGGCTCATCAAATTCAATTCCTGCTATCACAGGTGGTCAGATGTTTCATGTTCTACTTCCGTTATATTTCTGCAAAAATAAACATGCGGCTTTCCTAATCGTCTCCCATCAAGACTTACAAGTTTTGCTGCTACTTCAGATTCTCAGTCCCCCTCTCCTTTCACCTACCTTGTGATCCATATTGAAAATTGAGGCAAAATATTCCAATGCATTTTGAACCCTGTATAGTTTATCCTCCATTGCTCTTTCATCTTCTGTGCACAGGGCTGTCACTTACTGTTCTCTTAAATTTATGTGGGTAAAGAACCTTTTGCTATATATTTTTAAGACTAATAATGTTTGACTTTTGGCAAATCTTGTTTCACAACTACACTTCCCATCACTGACATTTAGCTTTCCTTGCTGACCACTATTTGATTTAATTAGTTCTTGTATTTTCTTGAAGCTCATCCTTTCTTTTGAAATAATAAATCTAAAGACCAACTTCTATTAACCCTCCAGCTAACCAAAATGTAATCTGCATGTGATCACTTAAAACGTTGTTTTTATGATCAGCTGTCCTTGGTGCATGTATCACTTGCAAAAATCAAATGTAAATCGGTTCTAAAATAGAATCAGCTATAACAGATTCAGTAAGCATTCAGTATTGTCTACCACATCCAGGAATAACTGGCTCCAAATGTTCTTATTGATACTTGTTTCCCAGGGAGTCACACAGAAACTGATCTGCAGCAGTAATTTTGACTGTTCTGTTCCTAGCTCATTCGTTTCTCCTTAACTGAAGCTGAGGTCCCATAGAACGATAAGCCAGTTTAATTGTTAGACCTTTCAATTAACAAACAATAATTGTTTGATGTTTCAAATCTCCATCAGCTCCAACTGCATATAATTTTGTCCCTAAAATCTCCAACAATGGAGACCCCACAACCTCTCTGGGCAACCTCTTCCAGTGTTTTTCCATTGTCAAAGCAAAAAAAGTTGTGGGTTTTTTCTCATGGATAGGTGAAATTTCCTGGTTTTCACTCTGTGCCTCTTGCCTCTTGTCTTTGCAGTGGTAACCACTGAGAGGAGTCCAGCTCCGACTTCTTTCCCCCTGCCATTATGTATTTATACACATTGATAAGATCATCACTAAGCCTTCTCCTTCTGAGGCTAAACAGTCACAGCTCTCTGAGCTTCTTCTCACAGAGCAGATGCTACTTAATCATCTTAGTGGCTTTTTGCTGGACTCACTCCAAGATGTCAAGCTCTCTCTTGTACTGGGGAGCCCAGCAGTGGACACAGTACTGAGGACATGTTTCTTTTCTCCAGGTCTGTTTTTTTTTATGTTCATTTTACTGGTTCCATGAAAGGCATCCATTTCCATTTTATGAAATGCTCCTGCATGCATATATATATACCTTGGAATTATATTGCACAATTTAATGTTTCAGTGTTGTAAGGAATACTTTATCGCTCAGAGGCCACCTAAGCTAGCAAATGGCACTGGATATGCAAAGTCAGAAACACAAAACTCACATATTATATACAGCATGTGGAATTTTATATTGCATTTGAATTTTTCATTTCTATATCACCAGAAATTTCCTTTAAATTGAAACAAATGAATCTACAGGAAGGAGATGAAGAGAAGGGGTACTTTCTATGGAGTATGTCAATCTGTAGATTAATTAATACATTGATTCCATTTGAAAGCGTGCATGTACCTGTCTTCCCACTGAGATACCCCCTGTGCAATCAGTGGCAATTTAAAAATCAATTGCTCTTCTGTAGTAATTAAGTTTGTCCATTTAAACAGATATAATTGATAGAGCCTGCAACTAATTTCAAAGCAGGGATTCTTAAGGGATTCTAGAGATTAAGAGCTGTGAGCCAGCAATCTGAGGGGTTTTTACTCAATAAATGAACATCTAAATACACTGGTTTCTGTATCTGTTTCAAATGCATTATACCAGATAAGAAAATTATTTTGAAATATACTGCTAAACAAAGCAAAATATGCTACTAGACAAAGCCAAAAAGTTAACAAAAGTGCAGTTAGGCACAACTGTATCTTGAAGGTATTGAAATATAATTATTCTTAAATTTTATAGAACTAAATGTGTTGCCTTCAAAATTTCACCATTTTTTAAAAAATTCTCTTTTTTTCCCTAGCTTTTTGTAAGTCTTCTTGAATAAAGTTTATTTTTCTCAAAAATGTCATTAAAAGTTGTTTTCTGTTTTGAGCATACAGAGACACTTTATGGGGCTCTTGCCACACAGTGCTTTATCGAATAAAATATGATGCTTGCACGTGTAGAATACATATTTCTGAGATTCATTAAACGACCATCTCCCCTCAAGGCAATTCATTGTTATGCACCAGAGGGCTTTAAGATGGACTATTTAGGAAAAAAAAAAAAGCAGAAAATAGGACAAGAGAAAAAGGAAGGAACCTAAGACTAACATGAAATGCATATTCACAGTTTTAAAAGTCTTTGCAATTTACTGCAGCCCTGAGGTGGCATTAATTGACACATTAGCAAGTTATATCCTGTGTTATGTGTCTATCTAGCCTATAATACAATAAAAATAACACCATGGAAATCGGTGTAACACATTGCATCTACAGCACACGTTTAAAGTAGGGAGCACCTTACAAAAGCAGACACAAGATTATTAATAATAATGTGTTGCAGTTAAAACTCACAGACTGTCCCTGCAACTCATGTAATTGAATTGCCAACTGTCAGCTTGCAGAGGCATATTCACAATATTTTAAGGCAAAATCTTATACTTCCTAAATATTAAAGAGAATTGAAATCTATTGTAATGAGGTCTGGTTTTCCATATCAATATACTATAGCATATACCTACAAAAAGAGTAATCACTCATTTTTTGTTAACATTAAAACCAAGATGCTAATACCTACTCCAGACAGCATGCCTTCTACAAGAAGTGGAGCAATGTGCATTTAGAATAATAAGGTAAAAGAGTTACATAGCTTATAGCCTTATATAACATTTTCTTTCACAAATGAAGGAATAATGCAGCATTTCAGAATCTTGACATTCAGTACTAACTAGTGAAACTATTGTATTGTGGAATTTTTCTTTAAGGAAAGTTTAGGAATTCTTTTATTTTTTATTTTTTACATTTTATTTTCTTTGCAGAAAAAATTATTAAAAAAAGAATTTTCCATGTAACACTACAGCTATCACTTAGGCTAATTCTGTATAACAGCTCAAGTGCCAAGTTAGACAATGATCATGCAGATTGTTTCAGCATGCTCTTGGTTTATTATTTGTTAAATATAACCTAATCTAGCTAAGTAAAACAAGGATAATACCAAAGCATGCTCATTCTTCATCTTCTACATATTCTCAGTATGTAGAAAACTGTTATTATAAGTGTGCATGGAGAATGAATGGCAACATCTGGGTGTGGAAGCATCAGAAATAAAAAACAGATAGAGAACGGTCACAAGAATGGCCTGTATCCATAGCACCTAGATTAACAGGTCATCAAGATCCTAGCACATATCTACCTACAGTTTAGCAGGACACCCAGATGGTGGAAAGGGCACTGAGTAAGTCCCAATGACTTGCTGAAGTGGGATAGGATAATAAGCACAGTCAGGTTACAAAAAGACATATCCAAAACCAAGATATGAGAAGGAGGCATAAGTGAATGACTGAAACAAGTTTAGGTTTTAAAAAAAAATTTGCTTTCCTGTCTTAGGAGGTCTTGCATTGTTGTTACAAAATTGCAACATTATTTCCTACAAACCCTGCCTATTTAACATGTTCTTTGGCATCATAAAAGCATATAATCTATTCTGTGTGTTTGCAGTGTTTTCTACAAAAACATATTGAATGAATTCACCTGTTTTGTTATAATTGGGCTAAGACTGAATTAAGTATTTTTGGATCACACTTTCTGCTAACTTCCAGAAATACACAATAAGATCCTCACCTGTTATGCATTGCTAGAACTTCATTAAAATCAAGATAGCTACAACACTCTACACCAGCTGTGGATCTGCTACATTAGTTTTTTATTGGGCACAAGCAGAACTCGGCTGCTTGTGTACTTGCTTCAGACCAGAGGTTTCATGAACTGGTTGCTAAGGCTGGATATATTTTAAAATGAAAGATATGTTTTAAAAAGATATATAATCAGGTGATCTACAATTGTTAAATGATTAACAATATTTCTGAATAGCTTTATGAGATGTATGTGTCAAATATTATGCACTTTTTATAGTTGGGGGATTGACATCTAGAAGGTTAAGTGGCTTGCCTGTGGTCATATAGTGTTTCCAAGCTTTCAGCTCTAGCCTGTCCCAATCCCCATTTTAACCACAAGACTTGGCTGCCTTTCAGTGAGGTTAATACATGACTGTGTGCTATTAAAGTAATGATCAATGCTATCTAAGATGCTTGCTTGAGCATTTAAGGTTAAATAGAAATAAATTTTGTTCTGTAGTGTTAAAACGTGGCTTATGTGTTGCAAACTAGGTCAAATGTTATCTACACCACTGGTGATAAGACTGTTTTGATTTCTAACATTACTAAGCTAAGAAGTAGTGATTTACAGACATTTGTTTCTAGATATCAAAAAAGTACATCTAAGGACAGTTTTGCAGAGATACCAGGGCCTGAAAAATTATCTTATCCTTAGGCCTGTAAATGCTACCAACTTCTCTTTCTTTGACGTATACAAAATTCATGCGTAAGCAATTATTTTTTAATATATATAGCAGTTGCTTGGAGTTTGCTTAGCATACATGATTGCATCTTGAATTCTCAGTAGGACTGGAAGAGAGGGTTTAACACACACAGCAGAAACACAATACAAGTTACTGGAGACTCTTTAAATCTTTACTGATTTACATCTTTGATTTTTGTCTGTTTTGCCCTCTTCTGTTCCTCCTGCTAGGAGTCAGATGGTATGTCTGTAAAAGGACAGCTAAAAGAAAAGTATGAGTGAGCTGGCTGGCATGTTTTTCTAAGAAATTAATGCTGCATATGTAAATAATTACTTGTTTTATTTCAGTCTGCATGAACAAAAGAAAGAAGATAAGCAAAGCTCCTAGGAAAATGCCTCTGTGCTAAAAAAATAAACCTCTAAGAAAGTTTATCTAAGGCAATGACTTATTTTGTCTTCAGTGTTGCAACTTCACTCAAAAGTGGTGTAATCAATTATCTGACGTTTACAAAGGTGGGTTTGGGTGAGTTTTTTTGGGGTTTTTTTTGAGAGGAAAACACAGAAGACATCTACTGGTCCTCTGTAATTCCTGGGTTAGGGTAGATATCTCAAAAGTAATATAATTTAAAAAATTAAAAATTAGAAAAAATCTGCAGTCTATCTTTACATGGACTTCTGATAAAGAGTTTAAGATTTGATTAATAGGGTCCATATTGAGCTGTACATGGAGGTAGCTAAATCAGAAGTCTAGTGACTGGAAACTCTCTGTCCCAATGGGGACAATCTAACCAGCATCATCCATGTCCTTGTGTTTTATTATAACAGACTTTTAAATTAATCTCTTACATTTTGCTGTGCCATCTGCATGCTCTTTTATGAGGCAGAATCACGGAATCATAGGGTGATTTGGGTTGGCAGGGACCTTTAAAGCCTATCTAGTCCAACCCCTTGCTGTGGACAGGGATATCCTTCATTAGACCAGGTTGCTTAAAGTCCCATCCAACCCGGCCTTGAACACTTCCAGGGATGGGTCATCCACAGCTTCTGGGCAACCTGTTCCAGTATTACCACCCTCATTTGTAAAATATTTATTCCTTGTGTCTGATCTAAATCTACCGTCTTCCAGTTTAAAACTGTTGCTTCTTGTCCTGCCACTATGGGCCTTGGAAAGTCTTATAAGCCTCCTTTAAGCACAAGGAGGCTGCTATACGGTTTCCCTAGAGCTTCCTCTTCTCCAGGCTGAAGGCCAGCTCTCTGTCTGTCCTCACAGGAGAGACGCTTCAGACCCTAAACCCTTTTTGTGGCCTCTTCTGGACTTGCTCCAGCAGATCCATGTCTTTGTTGTATTGGGGACTCCAGAACTAGACGCAGGACCCAACGGTAAACAGTTTCTGTCATTTTTGGGATATCTTCAGCCCTTTGCCTGCCAATCTTGGAGGTAACCTGCAGCCACCAAGGGAGCTCTGACTACTGCAGGCTATCCGTCTGTCCTTTAGCTCATGAGCTCCTGTGCTTGTTTGATCCCTCTCTCCTGCAGAGGCAGCAAAACTGATACCTTCGTGTGCACATGTTATTGAAGGTGCTTTTAGATTTCCTGGAAAGTGTCTTTTCCTCCCTTCCAGGCACCATTTCCAAGCCTTTTAGGCCACTAGGTTTGGCCTTATGATGTTTACCACACAACAGGGTATAACTCTGCTTTAGTTGCAACCCCACAACCACCGGGAATTTGTTCCTTGCTTTTAGGATGCTGAAATAGGAAATGTGTCTTATTTGTGGAGAATAACGTGTCGCCACCAACTAATAATTCATCAGCAGAGCCAGGGGACATTTTCTATCTGGGCAGAAGTGAAGCCTGAGGCGCTTCCCCCGCCCCAGCCCCGGGCGCCGGCAGGCGGGGCCGGATTGCGCAGGGGAACGGAAAGCTCCGGACCGGGTTTCCCGTTGTCCCGGTGCCATCCGGGGGAAGAGTTTAGGTGGCAGCAACCCCGGGAGGGATGAGGACGGTTGAGGTGCGGTGGTTGTTTCTCCAGGTCGCTCCCTTCTCCGCCCCCGCTCCCCGCCCTCCCCTCGGCCGGCGGGCCAGGGGCCCTGGCCCAGGTGCGGCCCCGGCGCGGCGTTGCGGCCGCCAGCGCAGCGCGGGGGGGCTGGGCCGGGGGGGTCACTGCGCGCTGGGGGACCCGGCGGGGCCGGGCGGGCCTGGGGCTTGGCAGGGACCCGCTGTGCGCCGGGGGAGAGCGCCCGCGGGGTGTCTGTGTGTGAGTCTGTGTGTACGTGTGTCTGTGTGTGCGCAGTCTGCTGTCCGCAAAGGCTGCCTCGCTGAGGTTTCTAACTGGATTTACGTGTGTCCTATTGGGGGGAGTGTTGGTGTCAGCCTGGAGGTCTCGAGCCCCTGCAGCAGAACATAGGTTTAGCCTTAAACCAACCCTGCTTCATCATCATAAATCTTTTATTTTGTTTGCTTCAGGAAGTGTTTTGGAAATATGCAAGGAAGATAGGGGAGGATAAGGGGTGTTAGCTTTGAGGAGCAATAACTAGTGATTTTTGCACAACTGGCAGGTGAAGGTTCCATTTCTGGTGTGAGTTGTGTCCCCGTGGCACCAGTCTAAACTTTTCTCCTGGGAGAGCTGGTGAGGAAATCCAGCAGACAATGTGTTTGTCTCGGTGCTCAGGTTCCTCTTACTCTGTCACATACTATGTTTCATAAATCAGCAGCTAGATTTTCACTTTTCTGTTGTGTAGTTAGTATAACTGGAAGCAAGTTATGTTTCTTCACCCATCTATTATTATAATTCATTTTCTTATATAATTGTTTCTGGGAAGCTGTAAGCATTAGCATGCCTCAAGGATCTGAGGATATACTACTAATAATAATGCAGAAGAACTCTTCATGGCAAATTTTAAAATATATTGAATTTTCAAGTCTTAAGTGGCTTGTTTTGGATTACAGTAATGAGCAATTGGAAAGCAAGCAAGAATATATATCTGTATAGGGTCAACTATAGGGGTGTGGGAATTTGAGAGATGTTTGTACAACCTTTTTTGGAAACCTCCAGTGTTGGAGGCAGAGCAATCTCCCCCCATAACTTATTTGTATGTGCATTAAAAAAAGTTTTGCAGCTGTAAGGACAATGATGTACTTGAATCCTCTCTACTATAATTTGAAGCCATTTGCATTCACAACTATAAATGATTTGGGAAACAGCTTATTTCTGTTTGCCTTAAAAGTGATTCTTATGCTTTGTTTTGTAGGGTGTGTGTTCTTTTTAATTGTGTCTTCTCTTTTTTAATTTGAACATTCCCAGTTACTTTAATCCTTTCTTGTATATTTGGCATTTAAGCTCAGATCATTCTTGATCCTCTTCTCTGAATTCATTCCAATTAGTTCATATGTTTGACTGGATTTGAAGGGCAGTATTCAAAACTGGATAGAGAACTCCAGCTGCATTCTAAACAGTAGTAAGTAATAAGAAAGATTTATGTGCTGTGAAAGTTTTACATCTGCTCATGCATCTTGGTATGGATGGCAGCTTTTGCCATATTCACCTTCTGTTCCAACTTAGACTACAGGTCTTTCCTGCACACTTACTATAACCTAGTAAGTTTTCCCCCTTCCAGTTGGTTATTCTGATCTAAATTGAAGACCTTGTATTTATTCTTATTAAATTGCCCTTCCTGGTTTGTTTGGTTGGTTGGTTTTGTTGGGGGTTTCTGGTTTAAAAAACAAACAAAAACAAGGCAAACTTCTCTGATTAGTTAAGACTGGATTTGAATTCAGAATTTTCTTCCATTATGGTTTCATGTTGTTGCAGCTTGCTGTCCTCTGTAATATTAAAAAAATAATCTGTAGTTAATCACTAAACAATACTACTTAGGAGGATCCTCTGTGGACCTTCAATGGCCTATGTTATTTCTTGATTCTATTTTTCTGCATGACCTTACTGCCAAGATGAAAAGTAGTGTCAGTTTAATAGTAAATTGGACTTACGCCACAAACTAAATCCTTATCACATAGGGAAGTACATTTTCTGACTCTAATTAGGACAAGCCTGTGTACTTGCAAGGCTGGCAGGAAGCAATATTCCAAGCTTGTCTTTTGCTCTTTGATCTTTAGCAGCAGCTAAAGATGTTTATTCCTTAGATGTGCAAGGCAGAGAGCACCCTGAAATAGATGAGGAGAAGCCTGTCCTTAGTAAATAGGATTTGAAAATGTATTTGGGCCATACAGTAATGCCCATCTTGGCTCCTTTCTCCTTCCCCTGCATCCCCTTAGTTTACCCTATCTGAGCCTTTAGTTTTTCACAGGGCAAGCAGATCACAGCAAGAAGCTATACTCTGCTTTTGACACCTTGTACTACAGAGCATTTTCCTCATTCACGAGAGAGAAACTTTAAAAAATTTATAAGCTAAATACAAAATCCCTTGTGTAATGTGCCACAGCTGTCTCTTACTTCGGACTTTTTTCTTTGCATGTCATTGTAATGTTTGAGCATTTTCCTGATGTGTAAATTAGATCTGTATGACAGTATGTTATCTGAAATTCGTCAGTCTTTACAGTTCTTCTGCGGGAGGTTTTCTTTAATGGAGGCTGCCTTGAGCTGCACAGAAACTCAGCACAGCAGCGAAGCTTTTCTGCTTTTCTCAGACTGCCTGTCTCTAGCTTCATGATAGCACAAACTAGAAGACATTTGGTGTCACACACTTAACTCTCTAAATTTCCATCTTTCACACAATGTGACAACAACTGGGAGGAAAAGGGCATCTCCTAAAAGACTGAAACTGAGTAGCTGTTAGAATTCTGCAGAAAAAGAGAATAGGAAAGCAAAAGTTGACTTTCTTGACTGCTTTATCTATCCTGAACTATTTCAGTGAGATTAAGTAAATTCTTAGTGTAGTGACAACCGCATGTAAGGCAGACATCCAAATGTTACTTATTAAGGCCCACAATTATATAGGAACAGGTCTGTTAGAGGTGGAACAGTCCGACCAGATGATCATGTTTTCTTTCAGTTAAGCTTAAGAAAAATCTTGATTCACCAGATACCTTCAGTCTTTGTGCATGTTTCTCAAATCTCATTGTAATTTTATTTAACTTGCTTTAAATTGCAGTAGGCTTTTATTCTTTGCAGTTACTTTGAATAGATGTTTTGGATATTTCTGAATTTTTAAAAACTAAAGGCATTAACTGTGAAATGACAGGGGGTTTGGAGACACTGAATAAATGAATTTTTTATTCTGCTGGTATGTTGAACACATATACAGCTTGTAATAACTTTGAGATACAGAAGACATTTCTACTAACTATAATTTGTGGTGTTTTGATGCTACAATTCACAAGTCCTAACTGTTATGCCCTTGCTTTAAAGTTTGCTCCCTCCATCCCTTTTATATAGGTAATGTAAGTAATTCTATTGTTTGTACTATGCTTGTGGACTGGAATACTTAATCTGTCTTAGATGCTTCAATTTAGGAACGATGTGACCAATTGAAATCAGTCCAGAGATGATCTAAAAGACCAATTTTTTTTTTCTTGGTGGACCTAAAAGCAATACTTAGAAAACCCCAGAATTTTCCTAGTTTATAAAAAAGGAGATAATTCAGACTTTAAATACATAAAATTGTGACAGGGAACAATGAAAATAACTTTGTAGTAAAGAAAGGCTCCGCTGAGTACAAGGAAAAGCTTGGTATGAAAGTGATACATTGGAGCAGGAGCCCTGCTGAGGTTTTGGAACCTCCCTCAGTGGAAGTTGTTAGGACCACTCACTTAGACATGAGTTGGCCTCATAGTGGAAGGCTTGGGCTAAATGTTTGCTTGAAGTGCTTTCTGGCTGTTCCTATGAATATTTAATAACTTTTCTACACTCAGGAATTTGCAAAGGTATTGCTTCTTTTTTATAAGTCATTGAGCCTCAGCTGAGACACAGTAGCTTGCCCAACTGTGTTCTGTCTGTTGAAAATTCAAGGAAAATTAATACTATTTCATTATTGTGGTTTAGACTAAAACAGTAATTATGATGAATTATGGTAACTACCTTTGTATTCATGACTTCACAGTATATGAATGGTTCGGTATCACAACTATGATACTCTTGCTTTACAGTGAGATAGTGAACATTAGCTTGTGGTTTTTCCATGTTCTGGGGGTTGTGTTTGTTCTGGTTGTAGTTTATGGCTAGTGTGTTGCTCTTCCTGACTGGCTCCAGCATTTGCCATTTGAGAGAAATCAAAAATGATTACACTTCTGGATACAGTAGGTAAGATGCAGAAATGCGAATAGTAAATTTAACAATACATTGAAGCTAAGTGTTCTTGTCACTAACACTGCATTCATTTAACTGATTTCTGAAGCCCAAGAAACCCTACTTCTTCTCTTTTTCTCTCATATTCTTAAATATTATGTTTGGGAGTTAGAATTACTCCAGTAAGGAAGAAATTTTTTACAATAAGTTCTTGTATGTTTGTTTTTGTTTTTTTTCTTTTAGAATATGCTTTATTTGTAAATATCATAAAACACAATGTAGCTGCGTTTACAGCACAGGTGACTTAAACTTGATTTTCTTCTGTTACAAGGAAAGTATTTTAAGCCAAGTTAAATCAAGAGTATTCTAATCTAGGTTCTTTTGGTCTCTTATGTAGAAAACAAGAGACAAACTTAGCAATCATATATTAATATAAGCTAAATAACACTCTCTTTCTTGTTTTAGGGACCTGTGAGATTTAAGAATATCTCTCCTAAGAAAATTCGCTGCTTCTACAACCTTCCATCTTAGTGTGCAGTTGATGATTTCACTTGAGACACCTATCTGAAGAAACTAACAGTAGGCAAGGTGTAATTGCCCTTTAAAAATGTTAAAAGTTCAGCAGTGTGTAGCAGCTGTCAAGATACCCAAGAAAAAACCATATATTTGTGACATGTGCTATAAACAGTTTGAAACTCCATCAAAATTAGCTAGGCATTATCTCATACATACTGGTCAAAAGCCATTTAAATGTCATGTATGCAATAAAACATTTAGGCAGCTAGTCCACCTGGAGAGGCATCAGTTAACCCATAATCTGCCTTTTAAGTGTATTGTTTGTTATAGAAACTTCAAAAATGTAATAACTTTCTTAAAGCATCAGCAGCTTCATAATGAAAATTATAAGAATGATACAAAACAAGCAGAAAACTCCATGAATTCTGAGCAAGGCAGGGTCACCTGTGGCATATTTCAGTGTTCTGTGTGCTGGAAACCTTTTAAAACTGAAGAGAGGTGGATGCTGCATCAGTGTCTGAAGTCAGATCATCTACGTGGTGCCAGAAAGAGAAAGAAAACTCACACTTGTGAGTCATGTAACAAGACATTTCCATCAAGATCCAAGCTAGAAAGACACTTCCTTATTCACACTGGACAAAAACCTTTTAAGTGTTCTTCATGTGGCAAATCTTTCAGACAGTCAACACACTTGAAAATTCATCAGCTCACACACACAGAAGAAAGGCCTTTTCAGTGCTGTTTTTGTCAGAAGGGATTTAAAATACAGAGCAAACTTGTGAAGCATAAACAGCTCCATGCCAGAAATAAGACTTTCCCTAGTACTGTATGCAAAGCAAAGGCTCTTAAATATCCCAGACCACACAATCTGTTGGAAGGAAGGAGGGATAGTTTCAAGAATGCTGACACACATGAGTCACAGGAGAATGACCCACATGATGTTCACTCAATTTATATTGTACCCTTTGAATGCCCAGCATGTGAGCAGTGTTTTGAAACAGAGCATATTCTAAATTTGCACAAATGTCGTTATCTAAGAGACAGCAGAAGTTCAAATAATGGTACAACAGCTTGCAGACACACAGTCAACATGAAAAATAAGATCCTGATGAAACTGAAGCGTACTGGAGCAAAGGCAACAGATTTTTCTCTGGCTGACAGAAAAAAAAACAAATCAGGTCATGTTAGAAATCCTGACCTGGTTGCAGCTAGAGATCAGTGTTCTGATCAGCATGCCTCCACTAAACCTTCCAAGGATTGCCGCAGCAAGCTTAACATGCATAAGGCACTTAGTAATCAGATGAAAAGAACGTTGACTGTGCCACTACCTTGGCAAGAGTACCTGCAACCTCACAACTTGGGTGTTAATTTAAAAGGTGTGCTTACTGGTGAAAGCATGTTAAACGTTGATGATTCACTGGATAATAAAGATGATGCTTTTTATGGTTCATCAAATGATAACTTCTTTGATAATCCAGAAGTACGTCACTGTGCTTTTTCAGCTTCTGCTAAAAATATACATAACAGACACAAAGTGTGTAAATGTGACAGATGTGAAAAAATTTTTCCATCTTCATCCAAACTTCAAAGACATTATCTTATACACACGGGACAGAAGCCCTTTGGCTGTAATGTTTGTGGGAAGACATTTAGACAATCAGCTCACTTAAAAAGACATCAGCTCACCCATACTGAAAAGAGACCCTGTAAAAGCCCCATTTGCCAGGTAGAATTTGAAAACCTGAACAAACTTTTCAATCATCAGGGAGATCACATTGAATTTAAGTCTTCTCAGCCTCCGGGTTATTCTCAAACACCTTCACAGCCATCTGGTTTTCAAGAATTTGAGCTGATTCAGTCAAACCAAGCAGCTGAAATCAAAGTTGAAATCGAGTCAGGGGATTTTGTGCTTGACACCAGCAGTAGAAATCCACAGCTGTATTTGTGTAGTAAATTGTTGGAAACAGAGCAAAGCTGTTACAGTTATTGGCATGATTTTTCTGAAGCTACTAAGAAAAGTGAAGTTGTTAACAAATTGTATCAATGCAGTATCTGCTTTAAAACTTTTAAATCTCCTTCTAAGCTTGAAAGACATTACCTAATGCATGCTGGACAGAAACCTTTTCAGTGTTTAGTTTGTGGAAAAAAATTCAGACAGACCCCACATTTGAAAAGACACCACCTTATTCACTTTAAAGAGCTTAAAGCTTAGCTTCACTGAGCAACAGGCGGAGAATATATTGTTTTTATCAAAACTGGATAATGTCCTATGAAATCATAGATTTAAACTTTTGGTTGCATAATTATTAAAATACTTATGTTAGACCAAACAATTAACTGAAGAGGATTATATTTTTCTGTTACACAGATGAGCTGCTGAAGAGTTAATATACTGTCTTCAGAACTGTCTACTTGTTATAATTTGCGAGATATGAATGTTGAGATGTTTTAAGAAATGCAAAAAAAGCCACTCTGCATTCCTTTGGCTAAATTAATTTTTAAATACACATTCTTACTGTATTAATAGTGTTACAGCAATCTGCAGTGCTCCATGAATCAGATATTTTAAAAGTTTTATCTTTTTCTGCATAGTATTTTATGTTCAATGACAACTACCAGAAAAGTAAAGACAAGGTAATTGCCACAATATAGAAAAAATGATCCCTTTACTTTCTTCTGGCTCCCTATATGTTGCAAGCAAAGGACACTTGCTGTATTTATTTCATATTTTTTTTAAATGGTTATTTTTAGAAAAAAGATACAAAGAAGGAAGAAAGTAGAAAAAGGGGAGAAATGAGAAAAACATGAGATTTAATGAGAAAAATGTTAATGTGGCATTATAGAACATTCTGTTTTCTGTAGAATAGAAAAAAATGCTTTTTAATGTGCTTGGAGATCTATTCCTCATCTTGGAGATGAGGAATTAGATTATTTCCATTTTTATATAAAATATAAGGAGACAATGCTATAATGTTAGGATTTATAATCAATCCATTTCTCCACTTGATTAACTCCACTTCCTTGTATATCCCTCACCTTCTCTAGCTCTTTTGGCCAATTCATATATTACTGAACTATTTTTATGTAAGAGAAGTGGACAAGAAATTATCATTAACTTTACAAACGTGCTTACTATCTGTTCTAGTCTCCTTTCCTTCTAGCATACATATTAAACCAGTAAAAGAAATGTTCTCTAAGATGTGATAATAACTCAGACAAGCAGTTTTGCCAGGAAGTCATGTTCTCATTATATTAAATATAAGAGACTGAAAATTACTTTTAGCTGAAATTAAGTAATTCTGATTTTGTATTAATAGAATCTGTAGCTATACTTTCTGGTAAGTAGATGGCTTTGTCCTTTGTGCCGAAGAGGCTGGCAGGAAGTGTAAGTGCAGTGGAGCTTTATACATTATGAACAAGAATGAAGTTTGTTTCTTTTTTATTTTCCTCTGAAAAAACTACCTTTTAGGATACCTTGTTTGTTATGCAATTTTCAGTAGTTGAAACCTGAAGTTTTTAATCCTATTTCTAAATTAGTATCTGTAAGATACATGACATTCTCTATTTAAATAGATCCATATTTATTTAAGTAAAATGGGTTTGATTTTTTTTTTATTTTGAAGTGGCATGAAACGTTGTAGTATTTGGTGAATATGAAGTGAAGGGTAAAAGACGTTTTTATTTTCATACATGTTATTCTTTTCCATTTTCAGAGAGAATAAAACCAGGAAAAATACTCAGAAACAGTCTGTAGTTACTATCATTTTTGTATGACAGACAAATTCAGTACATTAATAATGACTATAGTTATATATTGAGATTTTTTTCTCCGTGTGAATTGTTTCATATTGAAAGAACACTGTATAAAATGTTTTGAAAGGATATTGTTGAGCTCTTTTAAAATACCTGTAATAAACTATTTATATTGTACTTTTATTGTATGCTTTTTTTTCAAACCAGAGTTTTGAAACTACCTAACATTCATTATGCAGAAAAAACTGCATATCAAAATAACTAACTTTGTATGTTAGAACAATAGCTTTTATTTCAGATATTTTTTATTATAAAGTATAAATATGTTTAAAGATAATGAGATCTTTCTTAAGGAGTTACAGTCATTTAAAAATGCTATGTTTGAGAGTAATGTTTAAAGAACACTTTTCTGTTTTGAAGATATCAGTAAATGAAGGGGAAGTAATACAGAAAGATACTTTTGAGGGATGAATAGACATTTGTGTGAAGTGTTACTGTTTGATTAACTTGCAAAGCAATGAAATCTTTGGGCTTGGGTTTCAGAAGGGCAGTAAGAGCCACTCTGTTTATCTGGTTCTCTATCCCTTTATGAAAAGTTTTGCATCATTATAAATTCATGATTTTAAGGGGTTAATTGCAGAAATTAGCTAGAAAGGGGTAAAATTATTTCTAAGAGTCAGGAGAAAAAACTGAAGTTGAAATCCGGTGTCCTTTGCAGTTAACAGTAAAATTCACTGAGACTGCCATACTAACTGATCACATGATCCATTTTCTACCTAGGAAATATGCTATGGATGTTTTTAAAATGTTTATGCTGCGCTGTCATTGCAATGTGTCACAAATGAGTGTTTTAGGTCGCTCAAAGAATCACTGGCAAAGGTATCTTTAAAAGCAGGTTTAATGTAAAAGTGAAGGCATGACAAAGTTGGTTGGCAAGGTTCACTCTACTACTTATTAGATGGTTAAAGCACATGGAGAAAAGTCAGACTAAAATCTAAAATAAATCAATGTACAACTAAAATCATCCTAAAATAATCTATGTGGAGGCTGGGGATGGAAAAAGGGTAAAGATGGGAAAGAGTAAGGATAAAAGGAATAAGGGAGACCCACCAGTTGAGGGTCTTCACAAGGTTCAGAGGGCACCCCCTTGCCAAACTTTCTCCTGGATTTGACCAATGGGGCGGCAGTTGTACCCCCGCACAATGTTGGCAGAAAGTCAAAACTTACATATATGTGTTCCTATATATGTCTACAGAAAAATTCAAAAAGGAAAAAAAACAACGATAAACCACAGAAAAACTGTTTAATCACTTTTGTAGCTGCTTCTCATTGAGTGCTGGGTTTCTCACTTGGCTGTGATCTGCTCTAACTATTTCACCCAGAGCCAACAAGAAAAGTTAGTGAGGCAAATTGAAGATAGACACAAAAGAAACTTAATTGAAGTTAATGAGACCTTAGGCTGGATCTAATGTTTAGTTTTCCTGGCTGCCTTCTAGTATAAATGTAAAACTCTAAAAGTCATAATCTTGCAATAGTAGCTCATTTGAGTAACACTTTTCTAAGTACAGTTGAATGACTCTTAAATCAATAAAGACTATGGATTCAGTCTGTCTAATGGCTCCTTGTAATAATGTTGAAAATGCCTAGATCTCCTAAATAACTAAAGTGGTCACGGTTCATATTTCTAGCGCAAGGTTTTGTGGATTTTTAAAGTGCAAGTTTTAACTTAATAGCCTAGTTTTATGGTCTGATGGCTGTGGATGAGATGTGTCTGAGAGGCAGTTATTATAAGGAAAATTGAAATTACAAAAGTGACTATGCTCTCATACAATGTACTTTATCCAGGTTAAGCAAATTAACTGTACTTTTGTACTTTTTCATGTAATGACTAGTTATGTCAAGCAGCTTTAAAACAGCATTTTTTTAGCATCTGTTAAAAAGGTGAATATTCAAAGTCTGTGCAAATGAAGGAGAAATCAGTCTTATGCCAACAAAATCACTCATAAGTGATCATCTCCCTGTTCAGAAACTATTGTTCTAACATAAAAGTGTCATATCTGTCCTGAGTTATCACAGGTCTCTGAGTGCTGTTTACTTCTGTTCTCTGCCATTCCAGTTCCTGTCTGCTTCCAGGATATCCTAATGTGTGACTTGATTCTGTTATGCATCTGACATGATTTGGAAATGTTGCTGAAATGTTTCCTCGTCACTGGAATCCTTCTAGTGTCCCTGGTGCTGAACTGTATGGATCTGTGAAATCCCATATGTGACTTCTAGTCCAAGAGTCATGGAGGTGGTCGTTGCACGTGTGCTGCCCTGGCGTGCAAAATAGTGCCTGAGGATGTGAGTGCATGAAGATGCAAGAAGCTGACTGGTGATGATGTAGACTGTGGCCTGTCATTCTCCACTGAAAGTCATCTGGGTGTGTAGGGTAGTAAGAGCATATGGATATGGTGACTGTCCAGCTTTGCCCATGGCACTTGAATGTCCCTTGCTGACAAAGTGAAGGAAGGGAAACAGAATTACATGGCCACTGCTATACGCAAAAGTAAAAAACTGTTCCTAGGCATGATGTCTCCCATTTGTACTGTTAATGTACTGCACTCGTATTCTATTGACATAAAGGAAAACATTATCTTTCTGGGATACAAATTTGCATTATTTTATTTGTGCATTTTTTTAGAGTATAAATTTTAATCCTTAAGTATGTGTTTGCAAAAGGAGCTGGCTGAGCTACTGAAAATCAGGTGATTTCCTCAGTTTCCACTTTATTTTGATTCTCATATGATCCTGAAAATACATCAGAGAGATTCCTGTTAGTGACAATACAGGCCTACTAAATTAAGTAGAAATCTGCTAAGCCATCTAGACACCTCAAATGCACCAGGCAATTTGAGGATAATTTTTAAGATCAAAACATGTTAGGATTTTTTCATGACACTGAGAGCAACCTTGGATTAGTATCTTGGCAACCTTATTTGTGCACTTTATCTCATATTTAGACTCTGGGTTTTAATAATAGCAAGTACTTGGGTAGTGAGAATATCTTTGTAAGAATTCCCTCAGGTGTTGAATAGCTTGTCTGATGCTAGTGCAATTAGTGGAGGAAAAATGTCCATTTGCCAATAAGCTAAAATGATTTGTTGTGTATTATTGTAGTTTATATCATAGTAGAAGGGTTTTTTTCAGTAAGAGGAATTATTAAAAGTCATTAAATTATTTTTCAGTATTACACCATTGTGACTTTGCTGTTTTCAGTAGGTATTCTGTTTTATTGCCATTTTATCCTCTCTTAAAATCCTGACATGCTAATGGAAATGTCTACCAAAAACCTAGAAAATATGGAGAAAAGCAAGGATGAAAGCTTTAGGAGACTGAAGCTAGCTCTCAGCATCTTAGAATTGCTCTGCCTCCGATTAAGTTTTATGCTGGCATATTAGATCCGCTTCACTTTTGTCTGCAATCTGTTTTTTTTTTCTTTATTGTGAGAAAAGATACGTGATCAAGGATCTACTTTTACAATGATGCTGCAAATAGACCCAAATTTCTATAATACTTCTCATGCCAGCACTAGCAAAAAGGAAATTATTTACCTTATAATCTCATTTCAGTGGTGAAGGCCCCATGTTCCTCCATCAAACAGATTTATTTCATATTAATTTTTTTCCACATAGAAAATTTATCACATAAAAGCCTCTCATAGGATTTCTAGCAAATATTTCTAGACCTTTTCTGGCCATTGGTCTCTTAACTTCTAACTGCGGTTCTGCCTCAGTTGGTAGGAACCCAGCTAAAATTCTCTGAAAAGAATTAGAATAGCCCAGAGTCTGCTCTGACTTGAGCTGTTACCCAAATGTGAGCCCAGCAACAGAAAGCTCAGAATGACACAAAGTCTCCTATTTCACCATTTCCTTCACTAGACGCACTGCTGCTATTCTGGGATATCAAAGCATCTGGGTTGCTGAATTAACCATATTTTTCTCTAGTCATGAGCTCAGAATATCCATTGAAGTTACTGTAAGTTTTGCACAAAAATCAAGGGCAGTACATTGGCCAGAATGTGTGCTAAATAAATATTTATACACAAATCAGAATGCTACTGATGGCTTCTTTACACTTTAAAATTCTAAATATTTTAAGAAGCATCTGTTGCTAAACTGAGGCATAATTTTTGAAAGTACCCATATTTACTGAGTGGAAGTACACATTTAGTGAGATGAACATGGTGACAAAAGCCTTGGACTAGAAGAATACACATAAATAAAATAGTTAAAGCAATGTTACATGATTGAATTAAAGCTATAAAGAACAGGCTGAACATTTAGTTTCTATGAATATTAACTGATATGAGGGATAAGCTATAATCAAAGGAATAACCCCTTGTCATTGTGCCTAAGGTTTTTACATGTTGAAGGATTGCTCTGATCTTTTTTGAGAAGCTGTTCCAAATTTTATTTACCTGAAAGCAGGTTTAAATCAATATATTTCTTGTACAATATCAACAGGTAAGAGACACAGGAGATTTCAGATCTTTTTTGCTTAATGTACATAATAGTCTGTTTCTATGCCATTCATCTCCTCATCCCTTTCAAAAACTTACATAACTTTGCAAGGAATGTTTCAAAATATTGCATATTCATAGTCACTTTCCTCCTTTGGTTAGAAGAATAGCTGTATGTGGAAGTTTGTATATATACATGATGAGACCTGTAATTCTCGTGTGGAGATTTCTGTTTCAGAGCTTTGCAGAGGGATGCCTCTTGAAAAACCTCGTGTTTATGTGTAAAAGTCAACGAGCTAAGATAGAAGCTGATTTTAAAGTGATACGTTCTCCTAAGCTTGAGAGCCTTGCTTCACAGAAAGCCTCAACAGGGTTGATCATGCATGGGAGCTTTAGGCCTAGCTTGAAATTGTACAGATGAACCAGCAGGAAAACAACCCCTGGATGGCAGAGCATGGAGCAGTACAACAGTGCTGTCGGTGAGCTGCTTTTCTGTTCACCAGAGTGGTGTTAGCTATAATGGAACAGTCTCCACCCTGGAAAGGAGGTTTCAATATCTTCAATTCCGCCTTATGTCAGGGGAACCTCTGTCACTTCTGCTCCCCTGGCCACCAGGACAGGTGGCAGTAGAGTTGTGATAGCCACCCCATTGCTCCAGATCAAAGAGCCAGGAATAGCTGCTGTGCTGCAGTGACCAGGCTGAGGCACATGGGGAATCATCTGTCCCTAACACAATGCTTGCTTGGAGGAGAACAAGTCAGTTGTCCGTCAGACAAGATGGTGGTTCATAATTTTCAAGGAATCTGGTGACTGGAATGGGTAAGGTAATTCCATTTCGCACCCTGACTGCAGTGCTGGTATTTGTCACCTGCTTTGGAATAAAACTTTTACAGCAGAGTTTGCATAGGTGCAAGATGGTATCTGTACTGAGTCTGCATCTCAGTGCAGGGTTTCTTTATGTCTGAGAAGCTGAAGGGTAAACCTCTGTGTGAAAGAGAAAAGTAAAAAGTAAAATGGCATTTATATTAGAAGTATGGCCCTGCTGAATCTAGTTTCACTGGTTATGTCTCACTGACAACCCTAAAACAATAACAAAAAAAAAATCAATTATTATTGGAAATCTTTATTGATTAATTGTTTGGAGTTTTCATTGCTAGAAATTAATAATTTCTGTGACTCTAGGTAGAACCTAAAATAATCTAAAAGGTAGACAAGACAGAACATAGAATCAACTTCTGCTGATTATCACTAGGTACTTCCTGGCCTACTGAAACTGTGTTCAGGAGAGTATCATTGAGATAAAAGCAGTGGGCAGCTTACTGATGACCTTGGCTTACACAGTTTGCAAAGAGAGAGAGAAAAGCGTATTTTTCTTAGCTACAATAATATAGAAGGGCAAGCATCCAAAACAAGAAGAGCTAATTAAGCAAGAAAGCAGCATAGAATATAAATTGACCAGGACTAGGTATGCAGCCTACAAATGAATAATAGTCTTGAAAACTGTATCTACTCAAATGTGTGACTTTTAAATAATACATGTCTTCATGAATGAATTAACAGATTTTTTAAAGGAATATTTTATTTTCTTTACATGTTAAGTCACTGAGTACAGAAAGATGGAGAACTTCAGAGAAGACTGTGGGGATGACAGGGTACAGGGTATTATTTTTCCTCAAGTACAAAGGAGTTTGGGATGGAAAGTGTCAGATGTGCCTCCACTCTGGGGGAAACTGAACATAGGCATTCAAGAGACCAGTCTTAATGGACAGTTGTGAGCTGGGGTCAGAGTCACAGATGGGGACATAGGTGCAACACTGGGTGTCATTATACCTGGTCTAACCACAACTCTTTAAAGGTTGCCCTGCTCTTGAGGCTTGAAAGTGATGTATTTTTCCAAACCACTAATTTGGACTTTTGCTATTCATTTGTAGTCCTACTGTCCCAGCAGTCTCTAACTAAACAATACGCCTTACAGAGAAAAATTTAATGCATTATTTATAGGGAGGGGATCTTTATCACTTTATTTGACATTGTCACTTAGGGATGTAATCATATTATCTAACATTAGGCATCTGATATTAGTTTCTGAGATCAGAAGCTCCTTCAGCAAATGAGAGCACTTAAATTAGTTCTGATCTGTGCTCAGGAACGACCTCTGTTGCCACATTGACTGGATTGACTGTAGTGAAGTTTAAGAAAACTGATCTCATCACAGGGACACCCAAGTGCCAAAAGATAGGTAAACGTGGATTCGTTCTTGAGCTTTCATAGCTTTGATAAAATATGGAAATTTGCAGGTTTTGACACATGCCTGATTATCTATCATAAGCAAAGGCCAGAAGGTTTAGATTAGCCTTGCAAGGCTGTTATAGAAAATTTACCAAGTCCAAAATGCATTTGCCTCTCCTGATGGTCCATCTTAAACACAAGGCTCCTACCTGAAAGCCAGTTTCAGCAGCTTTCCTATTTTCAGCCCATATTTATAGGTAATGTTTATAGGACATTTCTTTGTCCTTCAATAGTTCCTTCCTTTCCTGTCATTTATCCCTCTAGTTTACTCATGGATAGCAAAGAGTAGTTTCTTTTCTTTTGTTTGCCAAACTGACAAATTTTTCTGATACATGCAAATATAAGCTATATACGTTGATTTCTGAGACAGGCAAATATACAGCAACCAAAGTGTGGAAGGCAACTTGGGAAGGACACTGTAGGCAGTATTATCAGCTAAGATGCAGCAACATGCTAATACAGCTCAACCAGCCAGCTCAGGTGAATTTTACTTGTATTTTCTACACCTCTCCATGGATGCAAGTGCTAGCAGTTGTACTAGGTGATAGAGAAAGGGCAGACACCAAAAGGTGTAGTTGTATTTGCATAGATTTTGATTAGCCTACGTCAATCACAAGCTACAATCTCTAAGCTGTTTAATTTAAGCTGAAGCATCTTAATGCACTGGTTTTTTAATATCAAAATTTAAGTATAAGGTGGGGTACATTGGTTCAATTGTATTTTCAGTGCTTTGCATTTACGTATTTTTCATCAAATACAGATCTCTGAAGGTTTCAGTGACTAGACAAGACCATGTTCAATCCTTGTTATTTACAGAATTTTTTACTGATACTTCTGTAACTTTTTCGTTTTACTAGTTTTCATGCAGAAAACGTAAATTTTCAGGGTCTTCTAAAGTAAAGGCAAGTGGTAGGCCTATTTATTTGAATGCAGCAATTGTCTGATCCTATTCAATGTACTGTCCTTACTTTTCCCATTCCCATTGTACATTCTAATTCAGCTTCAAAAAGAATATTTAGTTCAACTTCTGCTTGAAGAAATGAAATGGAGATCACTTTGATAGCAAAACAAAGGAGGTCATATTCAAACAGACTTCAATAGGATCTGCCTGGAAGTTTAAAGTACTCAAGTGGCAGGTGCTGGATAATGAGCCCAGAAACAAAGCACCATCACCTCCCTAGGGAGTCTGTTAATTTCCTCCTAATTAATCTGTTTACCAAATAGAATGAGTTACTGCAAGCCATTCTAAAGCATTACCAAACTTCTGACTTCCTTGACCGTGCAATTTTTCCCTTGTACCTTTGCCTTTCCTCCACAGAATTATGGGCACATGGATCGGACAGGGTGCACAGCCATGCTCAGGTCTTGGAGGCAATTGTTTGATGTTAGAGAGTGTGTTTTTCCCACGTTAGGATGGACAGAAACCAGTGCTTTAAGTCATACAAAGAACAGAAGGAGCCCCCCTAAGCGAATTTACTGAGCGTTGGAACGATGAGTGTGGCAGCAATCTGGCGTGTTGACTGCCTCCTTCTTAACAGTATAGGTTCAACAAGACCAGGTGGTGGGTCCTGCACTTTGGCCACAACAACCCCCTGCAGTGCTACAGTCTGGGGACAGAGTGGCTGGAGAGCAGCCAGGCAGAAAGGGACCTGGGAGTTTGGATTGACAGGAAGCTGCACATGAGCCAGCATTGTGCCCAGGTGGCCAAGAAGGCCAATGGCACCCTGGCCTGTATCAGGAACAGTGTGGCCAGCAGGACCAGGGAAGTGATTCTTCCCCTGTATTCAGCACTGGTGAGGCCACATCTGGAGTACTGTGTCCAGTTCTGGGACCCTTAGTTTAGGAAGGACACTGAGGTGCTGGAGAGTGTCCAAAGAAGGGCAACGAGGCTGGTGAAGAGACTGGATCACATGGCCTATGAGGAGCAGCTGAGGGAGCTGGGGCTGTTTAGCCTGGAGAGAAGGAGGCTCAGGGGAGACCTTATTGCTCTTTACAACTACCAGAGAGGAGGTTGTAGCCAGGTGGAGGTCGGTCTCTTCTCCCAGGCAACCAGCAAGAGGGCACAGCCTTTGCTGCACCAGGGGAGGTTTGGGTTAGACATTAGGAAGCAGTTCTTTACAGAGAGTGTGATTGGGCATTGGAATGGGCTGCCCAGGGAAGTGGTGGAGTCACTTTCCTTGGAGGTATTTAAGAAGAGACTGGATGTGGCACTTAGTGCCATGATCTGATTGACGAGGTGGGGTTAGGTCATAGTTTGGACTCGACGATCTCAGAGGTCTTTTCCAACCTGGTTGATTCTGTGATTCCGTCTTTTCCCACAGTCTTTCTGCATTTACAAGCTCCTGAACTCTCTCAGGCGCCACTGTTAGGGAAGGGGTAGCAGTGCCAGCGAAGGAGCAGCAGATGGCGCCGCCGCCGCCCGCCCGCCCCACGGCCGCTCCAGCGCTCGTGGCCCCGGAAGCGCTCCCGACTCCGCTGCTCCCGGCCGGAGATCCCTCCCTCGGCCGGGCCCGGGCTGGGAGTGCCGGGGACGGCAGCCTGTGTCGGGAGGCTCCAGCGGCGTCCCCATGGCGGCGACGGCGGCGTCCTCGGCCCCGCCGAAGAAGATCGTGGCACCCACGGTGTCGCAGATCAACGCGGAGTACGTGACACAGGTAGGGCCGCCGGGCCGCCCCTGCCACGGCGGGGGCCGGGCGCTGGAAGGGCCGTTCCCGCCGCGACGGCGCCGCGGTGTTTAAATAGCCTTCCTGGGCCGTGGGTGTTGGGAAAGGGTTTTGTTCTGTCTGATGAAACTGTGTTACGTACGAGAGGTTATTTCCCCCCAGCGCTTCCAGACTAGGGAGATTTACAAAGCAGCACTACAAAATGCGTCATGCACTACTAAAAGGCATGTTTTAACACGTGAAAAGTTGCTGAAAATTTCTTATTGCTGAACGTTTTAAGTAGTTTTCTACAAGTCTTTTATTATTATTATTATTATTATTATTATTATTATTATTATTATTATTATTATTTTCTTTCCCTCTGGAAATTTGCTTTCCTTCCTCTTCCAGAACATAAAGGAGGTTGAATAAAGTTGGATAGGAAGCTCTTGTTACCATAGCTCAGGAGTCTTGTTGAAGTGATGGCTACAGCAAACAGCATTAAAGTATTAGACTTTTATATATAGTCTCTAGTTACTTGTTAGGTTCCTCAATGGAAGCATAATCATTTGAAACCTGGGATTCACAGTCTCTGAAAGATCATGTTGTATTTTTGAGGGTTTTGTTAGAAGTAGCTTATGAGTAAAAGTTGTTTATTACATAGCAGTCTGTGCATCTGAAATTTTTCCAGAGAATTGCACCTCTCTTGGAAAAGGTTTAGGCATAAAATCTTAAATTGTTGAAAAACACTGCTGTTAGAAAATATAATTTTGTTACCTATGGTTACTGTAAGCTGAAATTAAGCAAGATATTAGTGAAATAAAGTTTTGGGATGGAATGTGTTGTAGAGATATTGTATCATTACAACTCAAAATGTATATATTTAACTTTTATTTTTTCTCATGCAGTTAGCAAATAAATACTGGGCTCCACATGTGAAGAAAACATTGTCTTTTGATTTAAAGGTAATTGGAACTTTGTTGAGGTGTAAAAGAATGAGGATCCACCCTTTTCTGATGTGCCAATGTCCAATGGTCTTTATTTTATATAAAAGTATAGGAGACTGTTTGGAAGGTCAACAGTTGCTTAAGACTCTCGTTTTTTATGTGTTTGCAGTTTATAAATGTAGACATTGTTAGAAAGGTGTGCTATAGCAGTGCAGTTCTTTTACATGCTATTTGTTCAGTTTATTTTGGCCAAGAACTTAGGGAGGCGACAGATTTTTGAGCATCTCCTTTGAAGTTAAAAGATACTTGAGAGGGTACTACTTGTAAAAATGAAAGAAGGATGAAAGATGCAGGTATTGCCAAGCTGCGTACTTTATAAAAGCTCTCTTTGGAAAGCTTTGATCAGACAACTTTAGTGCTGTTCTGGTGGATGTGTGCGCTTTGAATGTTTAAAATTTGGCACAATGTGTTTGGTTTTGTGTAGTGCAGAGTACCTAAATTGTTAGGTTTCTTTTCCTTGTGGATATTTGCCTAAATCTCCCTTTTCAGCCTCAGTTTACCAGTCTCTTTGTAGTATTTGTGATAAAATTTGTCTGTGATTGTTAGAACTAGGATGTACATAAGCAGCTGAACTGCTTCTCTGTGTCATGTGACATGGAAGTGTGCCTATTGCAACTGATAGTGCAGATTCTTTCATTCTTTTTGGAAAGCTTGTTTAAAGAATTTTAGTAGCTGTAAGCAGAGAGTAACTAATTCAGAGTAAGATGTCTTAATGCATTTTTAGTCACTTTATTCAGTATATAAAATTCTCTTAAATATTCTTTCCCGTAGGTCATTGAAGATGTATATACAAAAGAAATTGTCAGGTCAAAGTAAGTACACCAGTTGCTTTCTCTTATTGGCAACCATTCCAACATTATCTGTATTGAAGTGGTTTCTAATGTTTCATAGAATATTTTAAAACTCATCTACATGTTGAAAGGAGATGAAAATTACTCAAGGGCGTTTAAGTAACTTAATCATTATGGTATTTCAGAGTCTGAATGTGGTAAAAAGAAATTTCCTAAACTCATAATTCTTAAATGTGATGGTTGGACATCCTGTTATTCAGTTCCTTTACTGGTAGTCTGTTGTGTTTTATGTTGGTTTTGTTGTGATGGTTATAGAAGGTTGATCCATTCTTTTATCACTAAGGAATGTAAAGAAAAAAAAACAACATTGAGAAGTGTGCTGCCTCTAGCTTTCTACTCTTTTCCTGGTTGCTGTTACCAGGTTTATAAAGGGCAAGTCTAATTTCTAGTTGTACTGTTAGATGGGGGACACAAAGAATCCACAATAAACTACATTCTACAGCTGTGTGTACAGGAAAGAGTTGTAACTGTAGCTGGAGCTTTCAGGGGAAGTTTGAGCTCTGGAAATAGTTCTCTGTATTATTCCTTTCTGAAAGTAATCTAAGAATTGTCATATGCGATCAGACCAAGCTTCAATTTCTAGTCACTAAGAAGAAATACCATTATGAACTGATTAAATATATAAGTGTAGTTTTCCAGAAGACACTTTCAGCTTCTAGCAATTTGTATTTTCAATGCTATTGGAAGTGATGTCTTCATATTTAAAAGACCTGCATGAATTTTTTTAAATGTGAATTTAATTGCTTAATGAATCTGCATGAGCTTTAGCTTCCACAGCAGTTGCTTCTGCATTCAAGTGGTTGTTATTGCTTGGAAACAGCAGGGCAGAAGTAATTCCTGGATGTTTCTACAAGCTTCCTTATATAATGAAATAAGGAAAAATGTAGCCATTTTCCATGCAGCTAAGATGTGTGTGGGAGGCTTTATTTCCTGTGTTAATTGACTACTTTTTCCTTTTTAGGTTTGCGATTAGAAAAATAATGCTTCTTGAATTCAGGTAAGCTAATGGCAGTGAAACTTTTTTCATAGGAACCTGTAAAGATGAGAAGCAAATGCAGGGCAGTAAGTCAGTTTGAAGGTAGTATACTCACTTGTTCCTACTTCATAAGGCCTTGAATTGTATACTGAGGAAAATTAAGTGAGGACAGCTTAATTTAAAGGGGAAATAATTCATAAATTTAAGTAACATATCAGAGTATCTTGATTCATGATTCTCAATTTCTAGTGTAAGTGAAGCATTGAGGGAGAGAGTATGAGTGAAATAAGTAAAAAACTTGAGTCTGTAATTTGGAATGTGTCATTTAGCCTTAAATCAGAACTCACTGAAGTCAGAGGAAGTTTTTGGATTAAGTCTCGTACTATGAGGGTAAAAGTGAATTGTGCTGCAGCAGCATCACTAACATTTTCTTCACTTGAAAAGAAATGGAAATCTGTTTAAACAGTAGTTTACAACTACTTCAGACTTGCCTGGAAGAATTTATAGAGTATGTCTAAAATGATGTAAAATAAATGTTTACAATATGTACGTATTTAAAAACACAATTTTTAGTGTTCTGTTAGGCTCTTTTATCAAATGAGATGTTTTTTGGTTGAGGTAGATTCTTTATTTCAAAAGGCTGAAATATATAAGTAGAGTCACTAACTACCAAAGTAGGATAAACTTCCCTCTGTTTCCTGCTTCTTAATTAGAAAAGTCGCAGAAGAGAAAATGTAAATTGGGGCTTGACATAACAAATGGCCTGCAATGGCATGCTGGTAGCATGACTTCTGGAATTTGTATGTCAGCAGTAGCATGGAGTTAGAGGTTCTTATCCTTTCTGTGAATGTTCTTAATGTTATCAGCCCCTAACACAACTTTAGTACTTTCTGGTCTATAGCCCCATCTACTGCCATTTGTCCTGTCATGTTCTCTCTTTGCCCTCCCTGCCCCCTGTTTGTCTGTTAAGCTGTTCTGTCTTTACCCACGAGATTCTTTTTTTTATTTAGTAATACAAATACTGTTATACTGTAGTTGTTCTTTGCATCTTATGCTCAGAAATGCTGTATGTGACATTGTTTAGACAAGTGAAGTTTTTCGTTTTTATTCTTCTTTGGGAAAATAAACCCGAATTCATGTTATGACTTTGTATGGAGCTGTGGCTACTTATTACACTTGAAAACCATCTAATGAATGTGTCTTCCTGATAAAAAACTCATCTGTCTCTTGTGGCTTTTACTGAGTCTTAACAAGTTTTGCTTCAGTGACCTAGATGAGAGGTAACTTGAGGAACTACTCAACAAACTATGAAGATGTCTTTAAGGAGGAAAAAAACTGCTGTGGATAACTGCTCTTTTAAATGAGTGACAGATTATGTGGGTGACAGTAACTAATGAAATACTCTTTGTCTCTTCACAGTCAGTACCTTGAAAATTACCTGTGGATGAATTATTCTCCAGAGGTGTCCAGTAAGGCATATTTAATGTCCATCTGCTGTATGGTGAATGAGAAGTTCAGAGAGAATGTCCCTGCATGGGAGGTAACTGATTTCAATTACAGTTGGAATTGACTTTGATCTGCAAGTTGTGGCTTTTGCAATGTACTCACTTGTAATGACAGAAGGTGGCAGAGCTTGTAGTGTTAAAAGGAAATGGTGCCTCAGCTGGAGTATCTCATATGCTGTTTTAAACTGTAAGTTCTTTTTGGAGAAAGGACTGGACAGATGAAAAATTACTTGATCCCTCCCAGTGCACAAGTCCTTAATGTATGGCATTTCATAGCAGAATAATCACCAGCATTTGCTTTTTTGGCAGTTAATAAAAGTTGGGTATTTACAGAGAAATTCTTGCCCTGATATTGAAAGAAAAAAAAAAGGATTTTTTTAATCTGTGGATATAAGCAGGCACCACTGGAACATATTCTCCAATCATGTTGTGCTTAAAACCTGTGAATACGGTTTTCTAGCTTTTTTGCATTACACTAAAGTGATCTCTTATTCTGCTCTTGTGTAGACTCCTTGGTTGTTTTTTTGTTGGGTTTTGGTGTTTGTTTGTTTTTTCTTTGATTTTTTTTTAATAATAGGTTTAGAAATGTTTGTGTTTCTACAAACAGTCCATTTCTCACAAACCATCTCAACAACGTGAGCCTAGTTAGACATTCTATGCAAGCGTTATTTCAGAAGCACATTTACTTCAGTACTAGTGCCATTACTTCAGTGCTGGCAAAGCATGAAGGATTACTAACTGGCTCATATGATGTCTGTCTTTTTTTGTTCTGGCATATGTCCTAAATGCAAAGTGACAGGTGTGTGTTACCTTTCAAGCAGATTAGTTAAATTTTTATTTGGTACATGGCTGCCCTTGTAAAGAAATCATTTTGTCTTGATGATTATTTAGTTTACCTTTTTCTTCTGAGGTAGCTGAATGGAAGTTCCATTAAATAAATCTCTGGTGGTTTTTACCTGCTCACTTTTTGCAGATCACTTAGAACTGCCATAGTTTTAGCCAAAATCTACTGATTTTCTTCTAACCTGGGACATTTTACAATATTTCCATGCAGTCACCAATTGAACATTGCCACAACACAATCCACTCCACTTGTGCTTCTTGTTCAGTTTGTCCTGTGCATCACCTGTGTGAGACTATGCAGAAGGTGTAGTGTGAGGATCCCGTGTCAGGAGGATATCATTGGTCTGTTTTGCTTGTGCTGCCTGGTCAGAATAAATGAAAAGAGGAAAACGAATCCTTTCTTTTATAGATTTAAACGGATTTAGGGAACTTAAGCTATATTATGTGAAAAAATTGAAATGATTTGTATCAATCTGACTCAAAATCAACTTCCTCTTCTATTCCCAGACATTCAAAAAAAGGCCAGAACACTTTCCTTTCTTTTTCAAACGCATACTGGAAGCATCGCTGGTTGAAAATGAGAGTGAGTACTCTCTGCATGAACAGACAGTCCTGCTGCTTTTCCTTGATCACTGCTTCAATAGTTTGGTATGTTAAAAGTAACTGTAATACTTCCAGTGTGTTTATGCTGTTCTGTGTTAATAGCAGTTTGAGCAATTTCTTCTTACGAGGCAGATGAAACAAAATTCCCATTTAATGAAAAGACAGTACTGGGGGGCTTTTACCTGTTGTTTTGACTCTTACTTTATCTCTCTGATCATGTTTGCTTTTCTCTGACACAAGGTCATAGAAGAAACTTGAAATTGAAGCATTGGCACTTATACAATTTAGAGGCACAGTTGAATATAAATTTTTGTATTAAAAATGGTGCTTAAAAACATGATGTATTTATATTTGTAAAGTTACTTTACACTTAAAAGCAGGTGACTTACTATTTGCTCTTTCTTTTTTGCCTGGGAGATTGCACAAAATTTATTTCCATTAGCTATTGAGAAAGACTGCGTTTTTCACTTTTGAAACCAGACTTAGATAATATTTCTGTCTGCACTTCTCCCAAGTTAGTTTTAAGAAAGCATTGGACCAATTTGTGTTCTCAATCTGTAGTTAAAAAAGCGTTGAAGATCCTAAATAGCAAGCAGGGACAATAATTTACAATTATCTGTTATATGAAGCAGTGCTCTGTAACCTCTCTTGCTACTGGACTTTTTCTTTACTTACATTGCACATGGGATGTATTATTCAAAATACGCATCTGCACAAATAAGAACAAAATTCTTGCAGACAAAACAATTTAGAAAGTGAATTATTTGATTTTGGAATTAGGAATAGCTATGGGAGCCAGTAAGCATCTTGAACTTTATGTGTATAGTTCATTGAGGTAGTATTTTTCTGTAGTGTCCATGGTACAATGGATCTCCATTTTAAATGGTTTGATAGTGGCTATGGGATCCTTCTTGTAGAGCACGTTTCTCATATAACATGAAAGTGAAAAAGTGCTTGTAAAAGCACTCTGCTATTACAAGCTGCCCTCATTTGTGAAAGGCGGAACGGAATAATCACAGTAGTGTTTTAAGTGAAGAGCGGTGAAGTTTAAAGTTTCAGAATGCTGAGAATGGAGTATTTGTCCATGAAGATGTTAATGGAAGTTTTTCAGTAGTTTAGGAAAGAAGGAAAACTTTGTGGATGCAGATCACAGGCAGAGTTGAGGAGACCACATTTGAACTGACAGAGAAAATTATTTATTTCAGATAATGGGAAAAGTGTAGATGAAGTGAGAGAAACTTGTTAAATTAAGGGCTCTAGGGGAGAAAGTATAGAATAAAAACAAGTAGAGAAAGCACAGTAGGAAAACTGAGTTCAAGAATAAAAATTGACTGAAGAAGGAACATCAGTTCTCAGCAGCTTCTGTGCTAAAAATACATGCACAGATGGGGCCTCTGCTGAAGTATTGAGAACTGACAGACTCCATGGAAAGAGCCTAAAATATGAAGGTGTTACTGGGTAGTGCAGTTTCCTGTTAGGAAATTGTGAAGTCTAAGAGAACAACATACTTTTGTTAGATGGTAATGTACATTGATTTATTTTGTAAGACAGGCACATCAGAAAACATAAGAGTTTAAAAAAGCATTTTTTTGTCTGTAACTTTCTAACAGGAAGTGGACTTGATCAGAGGTCAGGTGCAGCAGCTCATTTCCTTACCAATGTGGATGGCTCTACAACCTGTAAGCATAACCTGTAAACTGACAGAGCAATCTTCTAGGCATTATCCAAGTCTTATAAAGTGAATTCTTATGGAATACTGTTAAGGAATTCTAATATTTACAGCATTGCTATGGAATTACATTTTTGTGTGCTTTGTAAAATTCTTTCTTGTTTGTTGCTAATTTCCACATAATAATAATTATTATGTAATTTTTATTAAAACTAAGCCTTTTTGCTTATAGCTTCTTTATAGTTTGTAGACAAGGCCATGAGGTCACAAGGACTAGACAATGGAGCTGACATCTAGCCATAACTAGACTCACTGTAGCAGTATTACATTCGTTTTACAATGATACTTATTGAGAATAGTCTGAGACAGCTGTTTATTTCAGTTTGGTATGTATTTTTTTCTTTTTTAAATGAAAAGACTGGATTGTATTTTTATCTCTCATGAAAATAAGGATTCTTGGTGACTGAATAACATTTTAACATTTCAGAAGCGACTGGAACATGAGCTGAAAAAGACACCAAAACTAAGAAAATTCTGGAATCTAATTAAGAAAAATGATGCAAAAATGGATGAGGAAGCAAGAATGCAGTATGTTACAGAAACATTTTTTCGTGTTAAATCCAAAGCCCTTATTGCTTTCATTGTGTTTTAGCTAAAATAAATTGTTTCAATAAAAAAAAGTTTTTTAAAAAACGTGTGAAGATGGCAAAGAAGGATTGATCATATCTGGTCTCTTGGAAGCTCTTTTGTTTTTTAGTAGTCTTTATGCAAAATATTGTTACAGAACTTTATATTTTATTTGATTAGTGAATTTATGATATCAAATCTTAGAGCTATTGGATGAAAGTATAAAAGAATATTCATGTAGTTACTAGTTTTTTTCCATGACCTTTAGCAAATGTTTCTCTTTTAAGCATATAACTTATGCAAATATTTGAATAAATCTGTGTGTATCTCACCAAAATTAAATGTTCCAATGGTTTTGTCTTGCAATGTGGTAAGGTGTAGATGGTGACAAACTTCTCTTTGACTCAGTAGGAAGCATGGGTTGTTAATCAGTTCTGTGCCTAAAAATGTAGACTGCTATTCTGTGTGCCTGAGTGCAGAGAGAAAAGTTACCATCTAAACAGTTTAGGTGTGTTTCAGAGCAACCCGCTACCGTTGTATAAATTTTGAAGCAGCTAATTTTGTATTAGTTAAAGCTACAATGTACTTTTAGTCTACATATAAGGAGTATTAATTCTTTCGTCATATGTCTGATTTTAGAGCATATCGGGAGAGAAGATTTCTTTCACAGCTCATTCAGAAATTCATTTCTGTGCTAAAGACGATACCTGTCTCAGGTAACTGTGGTTCTTATGTTACTTTGTTGTCTGGTAATCTGTGTAAAGTTCTTTTCTGTTGCTGAAGTCCTTAGGATATCAACCTGAGGTTGGAGACCTTATTCAGATGGAGTTTTAGTGAAATATATGCCTGCCTGCATGGATTTCATATAAAAATTAATATTCAAATTTGTGTATATTTTAAAAATGAAACAGCAGAAAGCTTCTTTCAACCTCCACCTGGTCAGTATGGTCCTAGTAAAAACAGTGTTTCTGGGGACTGATATTCCTTATTGTATGCTCAGAGCATTAAAGCATTTCATACATACTTAGATGCCTTTTTAAATAGGTGATATAAATGCATATTATAAGTCTCTGTCACATGCTGTGTCTCACCTAAAAAATCCATTGCGCAGGCTTGAAAGGTAAAAGACCTTTCCCAAAATCTTCGTTCGCGAAGACTGGCCATACTATAAGTCTCTGTTCTGTTAGTACTGTTGATTTACAGTAAGAACAAAAGCCTAAGTGAAATTCTGTAAGATTTGACTGCAGTTGATTTATAAGTAATTGTGACAAGCAAAATTATATGCTTACTTGATTTAGAAAGGAAAAGGTTTGTACAGGAAGATGTTAGCCTTTTAACAAAACAGGATTATTATGCTCTAAGCACAGCACAGTTTGGGTGAAATCACTTCCCAGAGTTCTGCTTTTGCTGTTAAACTCTTGGCAAACTTCAACTCTTACCTGAGCTGTAAGGGGAAATTTTGTGTATTGTGGCTTCCTCAGAAAGGATACTTATCTCCTCTGTTTTTCTAATTATGCAAGATCTGTTTTAGGAAGATTTACTTTAACAGTTCTTTGGAGGCTTTAGGAATTAGGTAGTCATTAGAGCAGACTAATGTATTTTGATATGATTCTGAAGGCCCCTTAGTAGTCACCACTGAGTACCTTTGAAGATGGTCAAGGCCTTTTGCACACACCTTGATTGCAGATTTTAAATGTGTATTTTTGAGTACTGGGCCGTAAAAGTTAATGGGCCATTGATATCCTGTGGAAAAATGCATTTTTGCATGTCACATATAAGGTTTTCTCAAAGTTGATAAAATCATTCCTGAAACTCTGGTTCTATTCCTCTCTTTCATTGCTAACCAGAAGAATTTTGGATATAAGAAAGGATTGTTTCAGAAAGAGAAGAATGTATTAGTTAGCTTTTAACAAGACTGAAAAGTTAATACAGTTGTATTTATAGCACTTATTACATTTTTGAGGAATAGTTCAAGTGTAAATATATTGTGGTGTGGATCAATTTTAAATTTTTTTTTCTTCTATCTAGGTCCTATTTCTATGGACAAAGTTCATTATTGTGAAAGGTTTATTGAACTCATGCTAGACCTTGAGGTGAGTTATTAAATTGTTTCAGCCTGTTTCCAGGTGTACTTTTCTAGGCCTTTAATGCATAAAGTCATTATTACAGCCTTATTCCCAATAGCAAGTGGTTATGTCACAGCTGTGCATGTGGTTCCTTAATAGTGGTTTTCCATCTGTAAATAGGAGGTTATAGTAGTGCATCTACATTGGGAACTGACCTGTAATGTTTATAAGCCAGATGAATTATTAGACAAAAGTAGGATGCTAAAGTGCTCAGTGAAGAGGACTTTGTTAATTGGAGTAGTGGTAATAATTCTGGCAGTTGATTAAAGTTTATGATTCTTTAATCTGCTAGGAATAACTCAGAATTGTTCTTCCCAATGCATAACAGGTCAGTTAAAGTATCTTTGTCTTATAGGATTAAATCCCAGAAAGCAGCAGTAGTTCTGAAATGCAAACTATTTCTATGTTGACTAGAATTCATGATTTAGAAGTAATCATGAGTCAGATCTGGTGACTGAGCTCTGTTACAGGGTAATATGGGGTGAAGCAAAGTTTTGTGGAATTTTTCAGCCGGTACTGAGTAAGTGAGAAAATTTTAAGCATCACAGAACCAGTATTAAAAACAAAAGGCATTCATTTACAGTTTCTCACATGAGTAGATACTTATTTAGAATAACTTCAACTTTAGAAGGCATTTTGAAATAAAAGAGACTTTTCTGAAAGAGTAATCACAGGGAACTTTAAAATGGTTTGATCTTGTCTAACTTTTGTCTAACTGTCCTCTGTTAAATCACTTAAGTAGTTTGTGCTTGTAGTTGCAATAGAATGAATAATTTAAATTAAAGCTTGTTGTTTTATGTATATAATATGTATATAATATAATATACTCTTACAGAGAAAATATGTATTTGAAGGTAAACTAAAGTCTGTCAGTTAGCCAGAATGTTTAAGAGGCAGTAAATTTAATGTTGATTCTTACTAGGTATTACAGAAAGGTTAGAATTCAGACAGGTTATGAAGTCTGTTTAATTGACTGGAACTAGCAAAAGTGAAATAAGCTGTAATTCCAAGTCTTTCTGCCTTTGTAACATGTACTGTGTTAATGGGCTCATTTACTTGCATTGAAGCCTTTTTTAGTATAGTACTGTTTCATAGTACGGTATATACACTGCCATCAAAACTTGGTGATTTGATAATTTGAAAGTAATGATTCCATGGAGAGTTCTTATGGTTTTCTGAGTTTGTTTTTTGTGATTATTGTGCGGAGTAATCAACATTTTCTACTACAGAGTCTTCTATTTTCTTCATCTTAGTTCTACATACCATTTTGATGCTTTTTGGCTTTCTGAATTCAGTCCGTAGAAAGTTGTGGTGTATTATTGTATGCTGATCAACAGTTGCTACATACAGCAGCTTAAGCTATTTACAGTGAGAAGAAATGATCACTATTTTTTTTTTGAGATTTGAACAATTGATAGTCTAACTTCAGTCTTACAAAGAATAGAAGATACCATATCATATTTAGAAGAAACAGTTTGCAGTTTTAGAAAGATAAGCTAAAAGTTAATGAAATTAGTATAGAAAACAAACACTTAAAACAATGTTGAAGCAGTTTGACATATCTTTTGTAGCACACAGTCATTATATGGACACTTAGTAGTAGAATAATTGCTGTATTTAATTTCTTTTTTTAGTGGCAGGATGAATTCTCACTAATAGCAAGTTTATGCCATGCTCACAGTCACATAAAAGGCTGTGTTCTTAGGTGCTTACATACATAAAACCAGTGTCTTGGCATACATAAATGCTGCTTTAAAAAGAGAACCTCTGTTAGGGTATTAGATATGCAACTAACTGCAACAATATATCTCAATATGCCTTCTTGAAATGGAAAATTTCTGAAAAGCCAGGATTTCTTACGTTTTGAAGAGTTGTTTGTATTAATGTGAGGTTGTTTACCACAGGCTTTGCTTCCCACCCGGCGCTGGTTCAATACAGTGTTGGATGACTCCCATCTTGTTGTTCACTGTTACCTGTCTAGTCTTGCTAAAAGAGAGAAAGAGGGTCACCTCTTCTGCCAGGTGAGATACAAAGTTGTTGAAAATGACTTTTTCATTCACTGTGTTTCTGAATGCCACAATTGTTTTGTTTTATGTTTATTTGTTGAAGATAGGCTTTTCTCCTGGATGCAAACTACATGTTTTTTTAAATCAGACAGTAGTTCTTTCTTACAGTTACCTAAGTGTGTGACTGCTGTTACATTTCATAGAACAATTTGGGTTGGAAGGACCCTTAAAGATGATTCACTTCCTACACCTCTGCCATGGTCAGGGACACTTTCCACTAGACCAGGTTACTCAGAGCCCTATCCAGCCTGGTCTTGAACATCTCCAGGGATGGGGCAACCACAGCCTCTGTGGGCAAGCTGTTCCAGTGCCTCACCACCCTCACAGTAAAAAATTTCTTCCTGGTATCTGATCTAAACCTACCCTCCTTTAGATTAACTCCATTCCCCCTTGTTCTATCACTACATGCCCTGTGAAAAGTCCCTCTCCAGCTGCCTTGTAGCCCCCTTTAGGTACTATAAAGGCTTGTATAAGGTCTCTCCAGAGCCTTCTCTTCTTCAGGCTGAACAGCCCCAACTCTCTCAGCCTGCTGTCGTAGGAGAGGTCCTCCAGCCCTGTAGCCAAGTCCTCCGGACTTGTTGCAACAGGTCCACATTTTTCTTGTGTTGGAGGCCCCAGCGTTGGATGCAGTACTCCGGCTGGGGTCTCACGAGAGCAGAGTAATATTTTTGGTTCTGTTCTTGAAAAGTTCTTAAAAGTACGATGTAAAAAGCAGTGGAGCTTCTGGCATACTTAACTGCACACATAGCAGAAGTTGTCACCAGTGCATTCCTGTGTTCTTGTTTTGACTTCAAACTGTTCTATGGTGGAGCTGTTTTTCACTACTGTCCTTCAGTTTACTCAGTGATAGCTAGTATATTTTTTTTAATGGCAGGATCTGAAGATCTCTTGCCTTTCCTTCATGGGAGCTGCTTTTCCTGCTGCTTGCTGTCCCCCATCTCTGGCAGTTGTTCATTTTCATTGAGGGTCAGTATTGATGAAACAAAAAGCCAGCAGCACATCTGAATAATTTTCTTCTTCCAAGTTAAATAATCTCATTGAGAGGTAGGATGAATTTCAGAGCTGCCATCAGAGGGGGCAGGAGGGAGCAAGACTTTTCCCATTTGGTAGCAGCAAGCCATAAGTTAGGTTCAGTGACTTAGTGAGCCTCTGGCAGATGATACCTAACCAAAATTATTTTGTGCATCAGCCAAGTATAAAATTTAGATACCACCCCTTAGTCCATTTCTTCTAGAACTTTGAGGAGCTTTTGTTTGTGCATTAGTCCTCTTAAATTGTGGTTTTGTTTGTAGTAGGGTGTCTCTTATTGTTAATCCACTAATTTATATTAATGTCTTAGCTTTTAGATATGCTTAAATTCTACACTGGCTTTGAAATCAATGATCAGACTGGAAATGCTTTGACAGAGAATGAGATGACAACAATTCACTATGACAGAATTACTTCTCTACAGGTAGGAAGTGCTTATGGGAGGGAAAGGATGTGGTTTTGTTTCTCTAGTCTAATTTGCATCTGGAATATGCACAAGGATATTTCCCAAATCAAACCCCTTATTTTCCCTATTGAGTTACAAGAATAGTTTTAGCTTGACTGCCTGTCATATTGAAGACAGGTAATGCTTCAGTGTGGTGGATGTGACAATGACTAAATAATATGCTGTAGCAAAACATCACCACTTTGGACTTGAAGTTACCAAGATGAAATGTGAATGCTGTAGGAACTTGCAATGGTGCAGTAGGTGGCAGCATTTCGTCAAGATCAGTGGGCATGTGGCAACAGCGGTCCCTTGCACAGAAGAGACAAAGTAAATTCACATATGCTTTTCAGAACATTTAAACTGTTACTAAATTGTTTCTTTAATATGCTTACATCCAATTTTTGTGCGTGGGTCTTTTGTAGAGAGCGGCATTTGCACATTTCCCGGAGTTATATGACTTTGCACTCTCAAATGTAGCTGCAGTAGATACTCGTGATGCACTGGTGAAGTTATTTGGACCCCTTAGGTAAGTTATCAAATTGAAATTGAAATTGTTTTCAGTATAATTTAATGTTACAGATTTCTAGTCTTTTTTCTTTGGGACTTCTCATGCATTCTCGCATGACTTATCAGTTCCTTCTGAGTTCTCATGGTGCCTTTACATCTCCTGAATTAGAGAGACAGGGAGAGTTTGAGTCCACTAGTAGTGAAAAATAACTTTTTTTTTCTTTTTTTAATTAATATGAGAAAGAACTAATATTCTGGAAAATAAGCTGGTTGCCTAAAGTAGTTGTAGTAGTAATTAACTTGCAGTAGTTAACCTCTAAGCTGTGTAGTTTATTTTTTTTCACTTTGTTCTGTACAAGAACTACAACAGAAATCATAAAATTATGCCACTGTATTAACTGTACTGTATTGTAAATGCTGTAAGTAAAATGTGAGCAAGTTGTATATTGTCAAAGGCAATGTGTGCTTTGTTTGATTCTGTTTCAGGTACCTGTCTTGAAACAATAGAAAGTATTCATACCTTGCTCTGTTTATTGTAGTTGAGAGGTTCAGCTTACACATTACACTCAAACTTCACTTAAAAGAATGATCCATAAATGTTGGTCTCTGATCGAAACAGATAGTTGGATTTTTTTAAGCTGTAGCAAGTGCTCTCTCTGGTTTCAGTTTAAGTGATAGAGGCTTTTCTTTCCTTTTGCTGTGCAGCTCCAACGTTCTACACCAGGTGGCGTCGTACCTGTGCCTCCTCCCGCCCCTGGCCGAAGGGGAAGACACGACCCACGAAAAGGAGTTTCTGCTGGAGTTGCTGGTAAAGGCATAGTTCATGCTGCTTGTGTTTTTCTTTTGAAAACTCATCTAAATCCAGCAACTACACTTCAGTAAAGTAGTCATTTAGGGCATTTTGCTGAAGCACCCATGAACCACAGCAGTGTTACAGTAGTAAATGGCATACTAAGATGGAGTTTAAAACCATATAAATTAAATATTTCAAAATGCCTATTTATGTATATGTAATTTCGATGAGAAACTAATATGTGTGTGTTTGGTGTAATTGTAAAGGTCAATCAGAAGAGTCTTAGTAGTAGTTTTGAGTTCTGGAAAAGTTATTGCTCCTTATTTAGCAACCTTCTTGCCCCACTTAAAAAAATCTGCTAAAGTAGATCTAAGTATTCAGTACCTATTTAAACCTCAAACCCATTTGAAATACTCTTTGAGCACATAATTTCTTTTGATACCTTGAATATTCAAGGTATACCAATATTACTGTAGGCTTCTGATCTGATATCAGTATTAAAATGGCATAGCTGGTTTTTAAAATCTGTTTAATAAGCTTGTTTTGGGGTTGTTGATTTCTTACAAAATTGTTCACATAGTTTTCTAAGACTTAGATGGTACTGATACGATACCTATCGATGCCATGGAGAGATACTTATTTAATTAAAAAAAAATTATATTTAATTTAAAAAATATTAAAAGAGAAAATGCAAGTGACCACCAGCAGTCTTATGGATTAATATGTATGTTTCAAAAGTGGCTTTATTGTTCCTTTTTGACTTAGATTTTGAAATGCATTCTGTCTTTAGGTTTCCCGTCATGAGCGACGAATATCTCAAATTCAGCAACTCAACCAAATGCCTCTTTATCCCACAGAGAAGATTATTTGGGATGAAAATATTGTACCAACCGAATATTATTCTGGAGAAGGTGAGATTAGTATTTCAGTAAATGCTGAACAGAATGGTGAATGCTGCATAAAAAAGGCAGTTCTGATGTCTTATGTTTATTCTGTTCTAGAAACTTCTACGCAGTACTTGGTGTCTTCCAGTATCTTGTAGTGAGGTCTGGGGTTTTTTTTCAGTTGTGAATCAGGAACTCTGAGATTAAATTGTTAGCAGTTATGTAGTGGATTTAAAGAAAAATAAATCTGTGTTTACACAAAGACGTTTATTTGCTTCTGGTTAGCAGGTGTGCTATACTACCAGCTGAGGAACAAGTAGTTACTGTAAGGTGAAACAGGTTGGAAACAGCAAAAGAAAAGCTGCTGTCTGTGCTTTGCTCTTAAGTATAAGGGGGGGAGAAGGGTGGTAATGAGAGGAAATTAACCCTAATTATCGTACTCATATTTCAAGGTAGAAGTGTACACATAGTCACTAAAGGGTAATGTATGCACTCTTAAATTCAGAACCTACTGTTCTTGCTTAATGTGCTTATGATAAAGGAAGCAAACTGCAGGTGTTGCAAACAAGGAATTATGTAATTTTAAGCTTTGCAATATACAGCACATGTATTTTTGTCTAGCTACTTTTAAAAACTTTTGTTTTAATGCACATCATGAGAAATTTCATTAGGAATGTGAAAAATTTAGTTTGGAGTTAAATTAATATTGAAATCTTGTATAGCAATGTATATCTTCAAAGAGATGTACATATATATATATATATATATATATATAATATGTAGTATAAAGCATCTTTCAGGTTTTAGCAGTGACTATTCCATACCCTTCTCCACGTAGTTTTGATTCAGAGGGTTTTTTGGGTAGGTGTAAGCTTTAAGTTCAACTGCTTAGCATAAATTAGTTTTTTTGGATGAATTCTCTGTGAAGCAAATATTAATGAGAAGAAAGAGATGACCCCTTTAGATAGGCAGAGTTACAGGCAACAAAGGACGTTTTTCCAAACAGATATGATACAAATGTCATCTAGAGACCTGTCCAAGAAGAGATAAACTACTTACATTTAGTATGACGAAGGTAGTTAAAACCTGATTTGGATTCTTCTGAAGTCTGGGTCTTCTAGGTCTGATGACGATGTTTAACGTTTAAAAAAAAGAAACAACACTCCTTTCAAAAAAAAAACTCGAAACCAAACAAAGTAGAAAAACCCTCCTAATCCCAGGAGACTGCTGTAATTTCTAAGAAATTAATATATAAACCAGCTTTTTTTTTTAATTTTATTTTTTATTTCAGTGAACGGCACATAGGTTATTCTAATGCTCTGAAACATTCAGGTACTTAAATAGAAATCAGAGTAGCTTTGCTGTCATTCAGACTGTGTTGGAAGGCTGACTTTTCATTTCAAGCACTGTGTGTTTGTTTTATTAGCCAAATATATTAATCGCAATATGTGTGTTAGAGTAGAGGAGGAAAGGGAGGGAGGAGGAGAAAGAGCAGCTCATCACACCTGATTCTGCACTGTGTTGTGACTTTTTAATAATGCATGAAATGTAATTTTGGCAAGTAACAGTGGTTGCATTCCCTCCTGTGGTGAACTCTTTTGCAATTATTGTATTGATGGCACTATTGTGAAGTATTTCTGTTGCTGTCAAACTGTTACAAATATTTTTCTATTTTGCTTCTCTTAGTTTAGTTTACACTTTCTCTTTTTAATCTAATTCTCCAATCCTGGTTTCAAACAAGACAGTTTTGCTTCTGTGGTCTTGAAAGTTTTTTTGTGTTCTTAAAACTAACTTGATTACTTTGGTCTAAAATTTAAGTAAGAGTAATTTAACCCAAGAAGGATAGGAGTTTTGGGGCTTTTTTCTCTTATGAAATGGGGGAAGAATATCTGTCTAATAAATACTGTGCAGCCTTAAAGAGGTGTTGCTTCACATCCTACCCTTTGTGCATATAACTAGCTTTACAGGACAGGGTTTGTTACTTGGTGTTGGGAAATGTGTTAAAGTATTTTATCACCATCAGGCTTTCCAGAATAGAAATTACTGTGTTCTGTCACCTCTTCACTGCTGTTGTATCTCAGTGCATGTGAAAGCCAATATGTAGTACCTATACCAGTAAAAGATTTCAACAGTAATATTGCAAGTTACAAAAGTATGATGCTTTCACAGGTCTAAAACGTAGATTTTCAAACTGAAATATTAGTCCAGTAATGAGTAACTTTCAAGAATTTTTATTGTGGAAAATTTGCATCTAAGTCTACCCTAAAAAGATGCAAGCTTCAGGACTTGTCTAGGAGGTCTAATACTCCTTGTGTAGTTAGATCTAATCTTCCTGTGTTTGTCGTTCTTGTGAAAAACCTAAAACATTAACAGAAACTTTTGAGAAGAGTTGTGTATTAAAATTTGAGTTCTTGACTTAAAACCTTTTTCTACATTAATGGGTTTTGTGGCTTCTAATAAACATAAAGCATGGGAATTGGGGAATTGTTGGATAATGCATGGGGTTTTGTAGTTAATGAGCTTTTTTCATCACCATTTAATGCTAGTCTAATTGTTGCATTCCCAAAGTACCATTACTTTGCCCTGCATTTGATTTTCATAAAATCAATTTTGTTGTAGTCTGAATACAGGGATGGATTTAATGTTTAAATATGTCACTGTATTACTGCTAGAAGGATGACAATTCCTTCAATCTTGTGCAGGTTAATTTAGAGAGAACCTGAAAAATAGGTACTTTTTAGAGGCATATATTGATAAAAGGGGTAGTTCTTAGAATCTCGTAGGATAACAACTATGGCAATTATGGAACAATGCATGCATATATGTATGAATTCATAGAAACATTGTATTAACTCATCTTCTTTGTGTTTATTCATCAAATACCTCTCCCCTTCCACCCTTAAACCCTTAGGCTGTCTTGCACTTCCCAAATTGAATCTACAGTTTCTGACTCTTCATGACTACCTGCTGAGGAACTTCAATCTTTTCCGCTTAGAGTCTACCTATGAAATCAGACAGGACATTGAAGATAGTGTCAGTAGGATGAAACCATGGTAATATTTATTAACTGCAAACCAGTCAGTTCAATTCTAATCAAAGTGCATTCGAGAATGAATAACCGATATTGTGTGTATACTAAATATATAGTACCTACTGTGCTTAAAATTATTACACAGATACTGTGTTTTATACTTTCTCCTTCTATAAGGTATTGCCATCCCAAGGGATGATATTTTGAGGATGTGTGGATATGTATCCCTGTAGGGGGGTTAAAGGCGGTGTGTTGGATGCCAACAACCAACCTTTGTTGTGTTAAGATGGAGGAGTTAGTTTTCCATGAGTACTAAGCCTTGGCTGACATTAGAAAAAGTGGAAACTTACCATCTCAACTCCTCTGGTTTGTGACAGGGGTTCCTGAGTATTCTTGAATTTACCATCTGCCACATTTTAATCCTCTTTAGATTTCAAGGATTCATTTGGTGTGCTTTTATACTCAGTAGTTGCATTTTGCTACATTCCCTTTTTCTTCTGTCTCTGTGAGTTGTTTTGTTGGTTGGTTGTTTTTTTTATAGTGCTAGCATAAGTTGCCTTTGTTTCCTGAAATATAAGTCAATTCGTGTTATGCATCAGTTCTAAAATGCAGGATTATGTGAATCTAATTCAGTAGCATGTGAAATTAAGAATTCTACTTTTGTCTTAGAACTTACTGTGAGGTAAATTGTTTCACACTTTAAAAAAAGAACTGAATATGTTATCAGATAATGACTAACAAAACTTTGGGGTTTATTTCTTAGGTTATCGGAATATGGAGGTGTGGTCTTTGGTGGATGGGCTAGGATGGCACAACCCATTGTGTCTTTCACAGTGGTGGAAGTGGCAAAGCCCAATATTGGTGAAAACTGGCCCATGCGAGTACGAGCAGATGTCACAATTAATTTGAATGTCCGAGATAACATCAAAGATGAATGGGAAGGTATTTATGTTCTTTGAAGAAAAGTGCTTAAAATAGGTGCTCATCAAAATACATTTTGATGTAATCATATTTGTAAGAAAAGGGGTTTTTAATTCAAGGTACAGTTTTGTCAATCCTAATACACTATTTAGAAGTCAGTTACTCAGATTCCAAACCTAAGTTTGTACTTTACTAAAGTGAAGATTAAAATTATTAAAGTACTCAGATGTCTGTTGGCAACCAAATGTAACTGATGTCATTCAATTACTAACTGTAGAATTCTGTCCTTTACAGGGAATGTGGAAAGTTAACATTTTGAATTAATACATATGCTAATAATGTAGCACTGAAAGTGTGGAAAATGTGGTATCTGTCTCATACACAAGTGGAGAGGACAGACTTTAATTTAATTCAAACCAGTGCATTTGAGTAGTTTTCAGTATATTTGAATGTTGTTATGAAGTGTTGACTGTACCAAATACTATTTCTTATAAGTATCCACAGATGACAGTTCTTTTGCTTGGGGATTTGAACTTTAGTTGACCGTGTTGGCAAGTGGCGTAGAGGCATGCACTTGTACTTGTATTATCAGTAAATGTCACTCCCTCTCTTTTGTTAGAGAAACCCGATAAATATGCTGGAGCTGCATGGTGTGATTACAGGTCATGTAGCACAAATACTAAAGCAGGAGTGTGTGATAAATAAGCAGATGCAAGTTTGGGAATGTAGATTTCTAATTAAGTAGAAAATCTAGGAGGTTAGCAGCAGAATTCACTGCACTGAAGTGGTGCACCTAGCTAGTGCACCTAGTGTATTCTATTTTTTATATATGTAAAGAAATGGATAAGAGAAATGCCATTCAATCAAATCACTGAATATTCCTTTTGGGAATCAGGTCTGCGTAAACATGATGTCTGCTTTTTGATTACGGTACGTCCCATGCAACCTTATGGCACCAAGTTTGACCGACGACAACCTTTTGTTGAGCAGACTGGTCTGGTGTATGTCAGAGGCTGTGAAATTCAGGGCATGTTGGATGAGAAAGGGCGTGTTATTGAAGAAGGTATGATATACCAAAGCTTTTTTTCTCTCTTTTTCATTTTTAACAACTTAGTTGTTAACTTTCTTCTCTGTTAAGGAATGCTCATTGAATTCATTACCTACTTGGAAAAAAACAAGCCAATTCCATAAGCAGCCTGGAAAAGGTTAACTAGTTTCCTCTGGTAAAATCTGATCTAGTTACATTAATTAAATAAATCCAGTATGTTTTTGGTTTAGGAATAAAATAGATTATATTCAAAAACTGTTAGAATAATGCGATGAAAATGTTTCTAATGCTGTGCAGAAATTAGTTGCATCATGTGAATTTGCCTAAATTTCTTTTGTGGAACAATTATGGATCACTTATTTGAATGGTAATCTGCTTTTAGCACTAATTCAAATTCTAATGTTACTGTTTCCTTATGGGCAGGACCTGAACCTAAACCAAGACTTAAAGGTGATTGCAGAACATACAGAGTATTTCTGGACCCAAACCAGTATCAACAAGACATGACCAATACAATCCAAAATGGAGCAGAAGATGTTTATGAGACATTTAATATAATAATGAGAAGAAAACCAAAAGAAAACAATTTCAAGGTAAGGTACTTGCTCTTTGAGTTTTAGGTAAGAGTTTGTCTGAATATGCCAGCAGTACTGAGACTTGTTTATTTTCGATGCATGTAGTTAAGCTTTTCAGGTAACATTGCATCCCTTTAGTAAACTACAGCATGTCAGCTGGTGATAACCTTCCCCTACAGATAACTATTGAACTAACTGAAAATCAGAACGCTACTTCTTCACCATAATGAAACATTAGTTTATAATTTCAGTCCTGTAACAGGAAGCCTACAGATTTGGCCTTTTGGGTTAAGGAGGTATGTGGTTTTTGTTACCTGAGGTAATAGTGAAAGGAATATTGAAAAATGTGAAAAAAGGGTAGGAAAAGGAGTAGCTACTCAAAAGGTGAAAGTCAGAAGAACCTGTTAGTTTTTGGGAGCATCACCGGATCAATTTCTTATTGGGTATTGGAATGTGTCAGATCGAGGGCAGCTCTGCAGGGAAGCACTTGGAGGTACTATGAATGAAAAACTCGACATGAGCAAACAGTGTGTACTCATAGCCCAGAAAGCTAACTGAATCTTGAGCTACATCAGAAGAAGCGTGGCCAGCAGGTCGAGGGGGGTGTGGACCTGTTGGAGTGACTCCAGAGGCAGGACATGAAGATGATCAGAGGGGTGGAGCACCTCTCCTTTGAAGAAAGCCTGAGAGAGTTTGGGTTGTTTAACCTGCAGAAGAGAAGGCTCCAGGGAGATCTTATTGCACCCTTTCAGTAAGGGGGTTTATAAGGATGGCAGACTTTTTAATAGCAGTAGTACAAGGGGTAGTGTCATAAGAAAGCAATATTTTACGATGAGGGTGGTGAAACACTGGAACATGTTGCCCAGAGAGGTGGTAGATGTCCCATCCCTGGAAATTTTGAAAGTCAGGTTGGACAGGGCTCTGAGCAACCCGATCTAGTTGAAGGTATCTCTGCTCATTGTGGGAGGGTTGGGCTAGATGAGCTTTAAGGATCCCTTCCTACAAATACCATTCCATGATTTAACCTCAACAGTACTGAGCAGAAAGGAAGGAGCCACCTCCCTTGACCTACTGGGCAACTTGGTAATGCACCACAAGATGCTGTTGGTCTTTTTCACTGTGAGGGTACATAATTTTGTACACCTAAAAATATTTCTTATTCACTTTTCTTTGCTCTTTAAACCTCTGAATCTTTAATGTTCCTTGAGTTTTCCATTACAAAAATGCAACATGAATGAAAAACTACCATTCTTTTGGTGCCTTAAAATCATGCATTACATAATTGAAGTGATTTTCATTTTAAAGGATTCTGAAGCAAATTCTGTGTAAATGGATAGAGGCAGGCAGGAAGACATGGACTTTTTTTTTCTCTAACTAGAAAGATGTCTCTGGTGTGAAACAGTAGTTTGCAGCCTGCTTAGACCATTCTGGTGCCATCCAGCTGTGGATTGGTATATTGAAAGTACTTCATAGAGAGTCCTTTATAAATACATTTAAAAAAACCTCACCAGAACCAGTTGCATATGTTAGGTTTCTGTGGCAAGTTCATTTTACATTATAAGTAAAACTGCTCTCTACCAAAGCCTTTTGGTGTACAAGCACTTATAGATGTGTGTTATCATTCACATACATACTTTGTTGTAGCAAGAGGGAAAGTGCTGCAGTGAATGGTTAAGTTTGTTCAGAATTGCTGTTAGATGTTGAGTGTAGCTTTCAAATTTGTACTATGTTCTTGCAGTTAATTTACAGGCAACTCCCAATGCAAACCATTCTCTACTGGTTTTTACTCAAGTCTCATGTATTTATTTTTCAAGATAAACTAAGGTATTTCCACATTTATCACATTGCTACCAGTTGAGGTGCATGCCTTCCATGTCATTTGCAAACCTTTTTAACTTCATCTGGATAAAAGAAAACAAGATAGTGCTGTGATTAGTTTGGACAATGTATTGAGCAGATAGAAGGCAGCTTGAAGGTTAAAGTTGAGCTTGTAGGAGAGAAGACAAGAGAACTCTTGTGCAGTCTTAGTAAATTAAGCAGGTGAGACAGCAGGGAAAGTGTAAATGCAGTGTGTTTGCTAGAGGTGACACCACCATGTTACTACAATTGGTCAGCAGTGTTAGTTCTTACAGGAACTAATATTACTATTTTTACATGCATAGAAGTTACTTTTGAAAAGCTGAAGCAAAGTTTTTGTGATGTAGAAGGAGCATATTAGCTGTTAGGGACATACTTCTCATGCTTTCCTCTGAGAAACTAATCATCTAGATTTAAAAATACTACCTGAAAAAGCCATGCTTTTCTTAGCACAAACGTATCGTGCTATACTTAATATACATTTAAGCCAGAAGTACTTGTTCTCTATTTGCAATAAAAATATAAATATTCTTAATTTATATAGGACTTGTCCCTCCATAAATCTTGAACCTTTGAAGTAATGGCAGGACCTTCAGGCTTCAGAAGAGCTAAGCTGCCTTCAATTTAGTAACTTTGCAGGGCTATCACAAAATTCACAGCATGCTTGAGATTGAAAGGAATAGATTAGGAGAATGGTTGAGGTTGGAGGGACCTTTGGAGATGATCTAGTCCAAACCCTACTTAAAGCAGAGATAGGTAGAGCAAGTTGCTCAAGATCTTGTGACTTTCTACAGTTGAAATTGGGTATGTCCATTGATGGAGACTACATAACCAGTCTAGACAACCTGTTCCAGTGTTCTATTACCCCTACAGTAAAAACATTTTGATGTATTTAAGTGGAATTTCCTGTATCTCCATTTATGTCCATTGCCCCTTGTCCTTTTACAGGGCACTACAGAGCGGACTCTAGTTCCACTGTCCTTACTTCCTCCCATTACCTTTTTTTTTTGTACGAAGGGATAAAATTCTCTGTCACCCCATGAGTCTTCTCTTCTTGGAGCTAAACAATCCCAGCTCTCTCATCTTCTCATACAACAGATTCTCCAATTCTCCTAATCATCTTAGTGGCTCTTTGCTGCACTCATTCCATTATGTCTGTGTCTGTTGTTCAGGGGAGCCTAGCATTGAACACAGCACTCCAGATGATGAGTAAAGGGAAGAAATCAGGACCCTTGACTAAGCAGGGATGATGATCACATTACTTAATTCCGTGAATGATAAACTCAAGCAAGAAAAGGGCAGAGAATCCTACCCTTTGGAGATGGATATGTTAAATGTAGACGATCAAAATAAAATTCCATACTTTGTTTTGACTGATTATTCTTTTACAAGATTGGCATTTGGAGGTTCTGTATTATATTCTGGTGTGGACTGCTGATGCACTGTGATTGCCATCCATTTGTGTCCATGTTTGCTGGCATGTTGTTGTGCTCCAGATTAAGCTATAAACTGCCCAGAGTGGTTACGTTTTTATTTAAGACTTTTTAAAAGCCTTTTGGTTCATTATAACCTCTAATTAGCGTCCAGAGAAAGAGTCACACACTCTTCTGTAAAAGAATTCTTTTTAATTTAGTGAGAAAAAGAAAGATATTTTGGCGAGAGGCTTTTACAGGAGTAAAATACAACCAAGAAAGAGCGTTTCACTAAAACATTCAGCACAAAGACCCATTCCACAAGAAACACCCACTAAAACAATCCATATACCAGCTTTAGTGAAACATAGTTCATTGGTTTTAAGTTACCCACAAGAGAAGGAAAAGAGTAAAAGAAGAAAACAGATTAAAAGGAATAAAGAAAGAGAGCAGGAGAAAGGAGAGAGAGAGTAGTTACCAATAAGATTCAATGATTCACATGGTGCCAGCTGGAAAGAGAGAAGAGAGGAGATCTCATGGAGTCTCGTGTATTTATAGAGTCCAGTTTTCCCTCCCAGGCAGGACATCCGGTCAGTGCCTTCCAGGCCAGAATGAGCTGTGCTGTAGCCAGTCACAGGCTCCAGGGGTGTGGTGTGGGCAGGCTGCCAGGTGGGTCTGCCTTGACTGACAGCCCAGCTACAGGGCTTACGTGTTTTGATCCTGGTGTTTTGATGCATATATACACTGTATATATGGACTCAATGTAACCAAACTAAAGAATGTTGATTAAAAAGTTACATTCTGTCATCTTAGAACAGATTTCATTGGTCTTCAGTATGATTTTTGCTTGGTAAAAAGTCAATCTCTGCAGTCCTATTTTTCTGTTTTTTCTAATTTACAGGCTCTTCTGGAGACTATTAGGAATCTGATGAACACAGATTGTGTGGTTCCTGACTGGCTGCATGACATCATTCTTGGATATGGAGACCCAAGTAGTGCACACTATTCCAAAATGCCAAATCAGATTGCAACTCTGGATTTTAATGACACTTTCCTGTCTATTGATCACTTAAAAGCTAGCTTTCCTGGATACAATGTTAAAGTCACTGTTAACAATCCAGTTCTGCATGTACCTCCCTTCAGGTGATCTCAATATTTCAAGTACTGGTCAGGTATTCTTGATGAAATGTGTTGTCAGGTGGAGTTATGTTCAGGGGCTGAGAGGAGATGCTCTTTCTTTTAAGATATGTTAAGACTTAGACAGTTATGTGACAGAGTTAACTGTACTACTGTTATGGTTTGGAGCTGGCTCCCTGCCAAGTCTCCAAACCTCACTCCAAGGAGTCCCCCCGCCACCCCAAACCAAGGGAGAAGAGGGGAAAAAACCGAAAGAACCGAAAACGAGAGAGAGACAAAGTAATGTATATAAATATATTTACACTTATATTTACAGTTATATACAGTTGAAATATATAAATATATATAATTTCACAGGGAAAGGGGAAGGGAAGAACAAAACCCAAAATAATATATATATATATTATATTATCCCGCTCAGTAGCCCAAGGTCTATCAACTAAAAGAATTAACAAAGAAGATCTTACTACTCTCCTTGGGACAACGCAGAATCACGCTGGGGTGACTGGTGGCTGCCGGCGGCCTCCGCCTCCCAAGGTCAACAAGGCCTTACCAGGCCTCACTCTCCAAGCCGGCAGACTCAACACAGGGAGATTTGCACCTCCAAAGCCGCCGGAAGGAAAGAGAGCGAAGGCCTCTCCTCCTCTCTTCTTGTAGTCTGGCTTACGTAAAAATCGTAGGGAATACTGGGTAAATCTGGACCCTTCCTTGGTTACAAACTGGTCACCAAGGAAGGCCTAGGCCAAACTACCACAACTACAGTTAGGCTCAAGACCAGCTTCTGTTCTATTCTGTACAAAAATGCATCAGGGCATTGCTTGTAGATCAGCCTATAGAATATATGGGAGAAGCAAAAGTAGGAGATAGAATCAAGACACATAGTATTCACTTCTGTAGTATTCACTTCTGCATTATGTTATCTAGCCTCCTCAAGGTCAGCCTAAAGAATTTTAATTACATATTTTCCTTATATGTCTCATTAAAGCAAGCTAAGAACAGGAATTTCAACATCAGTTAAAATTTGAGCTTTTGGAAACACCATTCACTCGAAACAAGGGGTTAAGTCTGAAATCCCATATTGCTTATTTTATTTTAGAAATGGTTTCTGAAATAAGATGCCTGCCTTTGTGACAGCTAAGTATCATCTACACGTTTTATTTCAGTGGTGCTCTTTGGAGACTTGACAGTTCTGTCTCTCCTGGTGCCCCTCCTTGAACTTTGGCAACTGAGTTTCACAATGCATAGTATTGGAGAACAGGTTCTTCAGCTAAAGAAACTGTATCTTTTTCTCACTTATACGTTAATGAGAAGTGAAATATGTTTCCTTTTGAAGGAATGTATTTGGAGTGGGAAAAGATGTCTTTCCCATGCACCAGTCCAGCTTTTATCATGGCTAAATTGAATCTTGAAAAGCATGGAGGTAATCTTCCATGCCTTTTTTGGAAACACTGCATGAAGAATTTGTATGGAGAAGGCACTAACACTATACAATGATATAAAAGTAGTCTGAAGTTATCAAGAAAAGATCTCACAATTTTCCTCAGTGATTTAGTGTTCATTTTCAGTTCATAGATCAAGACAGATATTGCTCTTTATGAAGAACTATTGCTCTTTGTACTGCTGCATTTGTCCTGTAAAGAAAGTAAGAGATTTGCTGTTACAGATATCTTCATTTTTGTCTGGAGATAGTTGAATAGGCATTGGGATTCCTTCACCTTTGTTTCTGAATTAGAGAAGCTTGCTAACGTATACAGATGACTATAAAAAATTGAAATAGGAGGATAAAAGGCTTCATGTTTTGGGGCAATTTAGAACATTGACACATCTTTTTCCAGCTGGCTCTCAGCATTGCTCCTGGCTTTTTGAAGCTATGAAAATAGTGCTTTTGACATACTTTTTGTCTAATCAGCTTCATCAATTTATTTGTAATTTTTCTTTATCCTCATTAGTACTTTGTCATTTGCAGCACTTGTTTCCTTATTGTGTGAAAATTTGTCTTAATGGTGATAAAGAAATATTTTTGTATAAACTTTTAAGACAGTCTGTGTTGTATTAAACACATTTAAGTGTAACCTTAAGTTATGTATTACAGGATAACTTTCCCAATAAAGGGAGGTAAAGGAACGAAAAGAAAAGAGGATGGAAATGAAGAAAACCCTGAAGAAGCTAAAACACTGATTGTAGAGCCTCATGTCATTCCAAACAGGGGACCATATCCATATAATCAACCAAAACGGTAATAAATGGATGAGAAGTTATTTTAAAATAATAACACATGCATAGCAGTTCATATTCAGAAATGAGACTGATTTGTTTTATATTTAAATGAAACTATTCTATTATCCCCTCTCTATTAAAAAATTGACTTGAAGAACAGAGAAATACTGTCTGTATTTCAGGATTTTGAATATTAGGAAAATCATACCTAAATAATTTTACAGCATTCTCTGCAAATAATAAATAAAGACAAACAGTCTTTTAGATGGGATAAATTTATTGTCACATGGACAACATGATTTATTATTTGGCTTAGAAATTGCAAGACTGTTGTGTCTATAAAGAAGATAGTTGCAATGTTGATTTAATTTATGCAAGAGTTTGCAAGTGTGTGGTTCTGGAGTGATTTAGCCAATAATTTAAATAAAACTTGTTGAAAATGTTTTTATCAAAGCTGTTGGCAAAGTCTATCAATTATCTGATCTTGTTTTGCTTTGTTACAGCAATACTATTCAATTTACCCATACTCAGATTGAAGCTATACGTGCGGGAATGCAGCCTGGACTAACTATGGTATTTTTAGGGATTCTATTATCTTATTTATTTAATTCTGGCTGTAGGTAAATTCAGTTGTAGATTTGGGAGTAAATAAAAGAAATGAGCTCTCTTTTTTTTTCCCCTGTTCTTTATGTCTGTCTTACGTGACTCTTTTTCAATTGCATGTGTCTTGGTGCTCTTTTTGCTGTTTCCCCCATGTTTAGCCAATTCTGAGGCTAAACTACCATTTTTCTCTGAGGAGGTCTGTTTTCATGGGTAGTGAAACCAATCAGTACTTCATATGCTGGATTACCATATTCCTTTTAGTCAGGAATCTCCCTAACTAGTCTGAACAACTCTTTTATGATACGTGATATATGGTCTTGAAGTTCAGCAAAGCCAGGAAGCAATGTATATTGTCAATATAGTTTGAGATTGTTCTGAGTTTTTTTCCAAGCTGACTAAATGGGTTTTATTGTGCAGTATTCTGATAATGTATTGATTTTTATTTGGCTTTAATTTTTTTAATTGTGTTTCATTTTAGGTAGTAGGTCCACCAGGTACTGGAAAAACCGATGTAGCAGTCCAGATAATATCCAATCTTTATCATAATTTCCCAGAACAACGAACTCTTATAGTTACCCACTCTAATCAGGTAAAGTGTCAATCATGTGTGAAATTTTCTTGTAATTACAATCTAGAAGAACAGAGGTATTGAAATCAGTAGTTTTGGGATTGCAGTTGTCTCTTACCAATGAAAGCTTGAGTTGGCTTGTAGTTTTGCCAGTTTCATAATGTGAAATTAAATTTTTGAATTTGAGGTATGTAGTTTTGAGCTATTTATCGGAAGTTTTTAATACAAATAACTGGTTGGAGGTAGAAATTAGAAACTATTTTGAGAAAGTCTCGGCTCAGTTCTTACAGCTGCACGTTCATTGTGTGCATGCCAGATTTTGCTAATTAACTTTCTCATACACTAGTTGCTCTGTGCTTCATGCTCCTAAGGGAAGGCCTCTTCAACTGATTGCTTCCCATTCATAAGAGATTGAGTCTAACTGCTATTTGTCAAGTATATATAAAATAAAAAAAATGTTAAAAGTCTTAAAGAGTCTTACTCTAAATTTCCCACTCTACTTTGCACTGGTGTCACCTCACCTTGAGTACTGTGTGCAGTTTTGGGCACCACAGTATAAAATAGACATTAAGCTATTAGGGAGCATCCAGAGGAGGACTACGATGATGGTGAAGGATCTGGAGGAGAAGCCGTATGAGAAGCAGCTGAGGGCACTTAATCTGTTCAGCCTGGAGAAGAGGAGACTGAGGGGACCTCATCACAGTCACAACTTCCTTGTGAAGGGATGAGAAGGGGCAGGCACTGATCTCTTCACTCTCATGACCTGTGACAGGACCTAGGGAAACAGCATGAAGTTGTGTCAGGGGAGGTTTAGGTTGGATATCAGGAAAAAGGTTTTTCACCCAGAGGGTGGCCAGACACTGGAACAGGCTCCCCAGGGAAGTGGTCAGAGCACCAAGCCTGTCTGAGTTCAAGAAGCATTTGGACAATGCTCTCAGGCACATGGTGTGATTCTTGGGCTGTCCTGTGCAGGGCCAGGAGTTGGACTCAGTGATCCTGATGGGTCCTTTCCAACTCAGCATATTCTGTATTCTGTGGGATCTGCATCTGGTTTGGAACCATTTGTTTGGAAACCAGGGTTGTCTGTTTCCTGCTCTCCCTAATTATCCTGTGTTGTCTAAGTTATGAGCTGTTTTAACTGAAATACCACTTGAAAAACATTTCATCTTTTCTCACCAAAACAGGATCAGGCACTTACACTGTTGATCAAAGAATGGTGTTGGGGGCTTTGCTTTGGTGAGGAATTATAGCCTGGAATAATAAAGGCCAGTCTGCAATGGGCTGCGGGAGAGTGACAGGTAGTGAAGTTTGGAGAAAGAATTGAGAGTGTGTTTGTTGAGAAGGGGAAGGAAATACTGGTACTTCTTACCAGACAAGACTTCTACGAGGACATGATCTTGAAATTGTACCTCGGGAAATAAACTGTATCTCAGCAGGGTTTGTTCCCTATGCTTTGATGCATGACTTCCAGCTGGAAGTGCAGCTCGCCTATGTTTATTCTTAGTTTCATAACTTGATGATGCAGCACTTACAAAGTTGCTCCTTTGAGATACTCTGAATTAGACAGTTGATATTAAGCAATTAGAGAATTGAAGAGTTTAAGGGAGAACACCTTGAAGTATAGTTAAGCAAAATTTATTTATCCAAATGGAATAGTCACAGCACCTGATAGTCAGTACCAGATCATACTCTTCTAATGCACAGTAAAAGTTAAATTGTTTAAAGTCATCTAACAACAATCAGTGTTTACAAAGTGTGCCTCTTGAGGCAGATTTATCAACTAAGTTAACTATGTGATAGAATTAAATTTTAAAATTGTAAAATCCAATTTAATTATTATATAAAGTATGGAAATACAAGAGTGTTAGTAGGCTAATTTCCCTGTTGTCAAGATTAAAAGTTTCAATATTAACTTTGTTTCAGCTTCCATTTATGCTAAAAGAGGCATAATTTCCTAGCTTGCTTACCAGTGATTCCTCAGTTTTCCTCTGCAAGAGCCTCTGAATCTTCTAAAAACTACCTTTTCTCCTGTTCTTGTCAATCTTTAGGCCTTGAACCAGCTGTTTGAAAAAATCATGGCTCTAGACATTGATGAGCGTCACCTTCTGCGTCTGGGTCATGGAGAAGAGGAATTAGAGACAGAGAAAGATTTCAGCAGGTGAGAAAGGAGGTGCTAATGATAAACTCACTTGCATAAACATTGTAGCAAGATGTGTGTGTTGAATCCACTCTACCTCCCATGGAAATGTGCAAGGAGCTGTGTTTGACAAGTTTTTACCTTTCTCATATTTTTGAATCTCAGTAACACAGGGTACACTAGTTTTCCATACAGGGTTCGGTAATTTTGGTTATTACCTGCTGCAGAAACTGTGCTCCCTTGAGAATCTAAAGACAGAATCAGGCAGTTGCCTCTTGACAAACTCAACTGCTTGAATAAAAGTAGTCCATTATAATTTTGGGGCTCATATACCTTTTATAGAGAGAAGTTAAAATAATAAAGGTAGGTTTTTGGAGCTGCAATTTTTTTCACAAATATGATATCACTTCTACTGTTACAGTGAATGTTACATTAATAAACAAAAAAATGAAATTAAACTTTCTGCTTTTAATTCTTCAGATAAGCAACTTTGAGGTTAAGCCATATTTCATTGATAACATATTGAAATATACATACATAAGGAAAGCTATCAACTGTATCAGTATAAAGACTTAAGAATCTTTTCTCCTAAATATTTTTATGTTTGTCATGCATTAGTCCAATTGACGTCAGTAGGATTAAACACATTCATAAGTGTAAGCACGGGTATAATGGTCGTGCACTGGAAATATTTGAACTGTCCAGTACTGGATTATCATAGCAATACTTTGACTTCAAAAGCTGTAGTAAAAATTACATGTAGTCACTAGAAGCTACCCATGTATACATGTATAGCAAAATAAATACCTTGTGATTTTTTCTTTTAATTTGAATGCTTTGACATAGTCAAATTATTCCAGAAATTTGATAGCCAAAATCTTAGTGATATGATGCCATAGCAAATATTTGTTTAGTAATATCCATAGTTTAGTATATTCCTTGAACAGTAGTGCTCATTATTAAAAGGAGTTTTGTTTGAGACACTCTACATTGCCTCTTTTCATACTTTTTCAAGGTAACTTTGGACCTATGGGATATTACTGCAAGTGCTACGAGTTCTGGCAGTTTGGGAGGGAGGGGTAAAGGTTGAGGAATATATTTGAAGGTGGGCTGCACTACCGTGAGAAGTTTATTTTTCATATGCCTTATGTTTGTTTTTAGGTTGCTTCTGAGTTCATGTTTTTTCTGCATCAGGTTGCTTTTGAGGGCACAATACTGCTTAAGGAATTTGTCCTGCTTGCAAGCTTGGTGTTCCTTTTTTGCACCCTCTGCAAGCACAGCAAAACACAGCAGGGGGTATAAGAACATGAGGTGGAGAGGAGCTGATTAAGCTGGTACTGTCACTGAAGCACAAAGCTAAAGAAAATTTTTGTAGGAATGAACGAATACATAAAAGAGGACATATGACTTAAATTGTGAGAAATAAGAGGTCACGGGAAGTGTGTGTGGAAAAAAAATCTCACAACTGGTTGCAGCCACTTGTAATTATGATGGATTAGAGTTGTGGACAAAGAAAAAACTGTTTAGTATTTCAAAGATCTTAATTGTCATAGTTCCTTTTCCAAAGTCTTGGTTTTTGCCAGTTGTCAGCAATATTGTATTCAGTTGTATGTTAGTAAATTCAAATCTCCAGCTTTAATACTCTTCTAAATAAGACAGTAGAACTCATTGTGACAGAGATAGTGCCAGGTATTTTCTGTGCAGAAAGCATATTTTATGAATAGTAAGTTTAATAAGAACTTGGAAGTTAGCCATTATTCACATTTGAGCTCTTAAGTATTTATGCATTTTCAAAAGAAAGTGTTCTGTTCCTCTCACTTCTTTAATTCCACCCATTTATAACACTTCTAAATTAGTCTTCTTTTATAGAAAATCTGATCCATTGATTTTTGTTCTTTTAATCATAGAATCATAGAATAGAATCATAGAATAGGTAGGGTTGGAAGAGACCTCCAAGATCATCAAGTCCAACCCCTGATCCAACTCCAATTACTATATCATGGCACTAAGGGCCACGTCCAATCTCTTTTTAAAAACCTCCAGGGATGGTGAATCCACCACCTCTCTGGGTAGGCCGTTCCAATGCCTGATAACCCTCTCTGTAAAGAATTTCTTCCTAACATCTAACCTAAACCTCCCCTGGCAGAGCTTGAGCCCATGTCCCCTTGTCCTATTGTTGGTTGCCCGGGAGAAGAGACCAACCCCCGCCTGGCTATAACCTCCCTTCAGGTAGTTGAAGAGAGTGATGAGGTCGCCTCTAAGCCTTCTCTTCTCCAGACTAAACAACCCCAGCTCCCTCAGCCTCTCCTCATAGGACTTGTGCTCAAGTCCCTTCACCAGTCTCGTTGCTCTTCTCTGGACCCGCTCCAGCACCTCAATGTCCTTCCTGAACTGAGGGGCCCAGAGCTGAACACAATACTCAAGGTGTGGCCTCACCAATGCAGAGTACAGGGGAAGGATCACTTCCCTGCTCCTGCTGGCCACACTGTTCCTGATGCAAATCATTCTGGGAGGAGAGGAGTTCATGCAATAAAGAATTTGATTCATAAAGGAAAAAAAATTTGGCTTGAATTGTGTAAGAGAAGGAAGAATGGAAGGAGTAGGTTACAGACTAATTATAAAAGTCATAGAAGCTATTCAGTGGGCATGTAGGAGTACAGGATCTCTTATGAGTGAGTGCAGACCTGCCTGTTATGGTGTGCTAATTATTGCATGACATTTTGTATATTGCCAAAGGAAGTAAGGCTTTTCCTGCTAAAACTCTGGGTATGGGTTTTGTTTATGATGGTCTATAGACTTGTGTGTAATGTACCCTAGTTTCTAAACAGTACATGGGAAGTAATGCTTTTCTGCTTCACAGGTACGTCATGAGAATGTATTATTAACACTTAGGGAACTTCAGTTGAAGTGTAGGATAAAAAGAGCTTTATCTAAAGCACTGATTCTTGCATGGCTTTGTGGATTGTTAGGGCTCAACTGATAAAAATATACAGCATGTGGCAAATTCTTGGGGTTTTTTATCTCTCATTGTGATACTTAGATAAAACAGTTTTGAATTAAATACACTTAAATAAAAATGATGTTATATTTAATCCATTTCTTAGGTATGGAAGAGTTAATTATGTGCTGGCTCGAAGACTTGAACTTCTACGAGAAGTTGGGCGACTACAAGAGAGTCTTGGAGTCCCAGGAGATGTTTCTTACACTTGTGAAACAGCTGGCCACTTTTTCTTATACCAAGTAAGGATTGAAATACTTCTACATAGACTGTATGACCTAAATATGTTATGAAACACTTTGTAAAAATTGCAGTGAATTTTTCAGTGTAAAAATAAAATGCATTTTCCTTGGTGGTTCACAATACAATAACAGCCAAAATTAAAATTGCAACATGACTTGCTTGTATTGCTGTTGTTTCAAATCCTGCCTGATGACTCACCAATTGAAAGGCTAGCATTGCTGCCCTTCATGACTGCTGGCAAGATTCTAATCTGAAGTTTCTCCTTCAGATAAGAAAATCTGTGGGCTGCTTTACATTTTTGACCAGCATTGGAGCAGGTGGATATGTCCTGAAGGAAGCTGCAGCCTGTTCAAATCCCATACTGGAACAGGGGAGAAGTCTAAGGAGGAAGAGGTGGCAGAGATGTGGTGTTACAAACTTTAATGACAGCACCATTCTTTCTGCACTGCTCAGGTTGGGGAAGAGGTAGAAAATTTGGGAACGAAGGAGTGAAATTGAACCTGGGAAGAAAGAGGGAGTGAGAAGAAAAGTAGGTTTGGCTTTGGCTTTGTTGCTCACCATCTTACTCTGTTTTTAATCAGCAATAAAAGAAGATCATTTTCCACAAGTCAAGTCTTTTTTGCCTGTGGTGCTACTTGCTAAATGATCTCCCTGTCTTTATCTCAGCTCATAAGCTTTTCCATCGTTTCTCCCCCTGTCCTGTTGAGGAGGGGGAGTCAGAGATGCTCACTGTTTGGGGCAGGAATCAGGCAGCCAGCCAAGCTCAACCCACCACAACTTCGAAAATGTCATCCTGACACATTCTCAAAAATTTGGTGATATAAAACCACGTCAGTATGACACTTGTCTTTGCCATAGGTAATGTCTCGTTGGGAAGAGTATATCAGCAAAGTGAAAGTTAAAGGTGGAAAGTTGCCAGAGGTCACAGACGTCTCCAGTTTCTTTCCTTTTCACCAGTATTTTGCAAATGCTCCTCAACCAGTTTTCAAAGGCAAATCCTATGAAGAAGATATGGAAATTGCTGAAGGGTGTTTTAGACATATTAAGAAAATATTCACTCAGCTTGAGGTAAGATGTAACTGTTAAAGGTAACTGGATCTGGCTAATCCTATAGAAAAACTTTCTCATTTGCCCAACATCCTAGAAGAAATATATAAAGCTCTAGGCAGCTTCATTAGCCTGCAAGGTGAGAATTTCCACCTTTGAGTGGTATAGGTATGTTTTGTGATAGAGATATGGGTCTAATCTCTTTTAATTTGATCTTGGGAAGCAGCCATTCTGCATGTTCCATTTTCACTGATTGGGTTACTAGGATTGGTACACCTATCTGTTCTCCTCTGATCCTTACAGGGTCTCTGTATTTACACTGAATTGCCTTTAATCAGATAATCTGTTTAAGTTACTTTTAGGTTATCTTCTATTTTTGCCAGAATTGCTTGAGAGGCTTTTCAAAGTTAGGGCAAAGGTGATTTTTTTGCATCATTTAGTCATATTAACTGTATATTAACTTTATAATACTGAATTTACTTCAGTAAAGTAGGAAACAAAATTTTGGAGGATTCTAAGAGGGTTCCTCAGAATTAATTGAATAATTGTCTGCAAATTTTTAAATGCACACATGTTTGCAGAATTCTTTGATAGGTTTTTAAAAGATTGGTTTTTGAAATATGTAAAACCTGGAAACCACAGTAAATTATTCAGATTAGATCGATATCAGTAGATACCTTCATAACTTCCTTGTTTAATTATATTAAGAAGGTGGCCAGATAGTTTGAGTGGATATATTTTATAAGTTATATTTTTTTGTATTTTGACTTTCAAGAATTTTCTTTTGTCCTACATAGGAATTCAGAGCATTTGAACTTCTCCGCAGTGGCCTGGATAGATCCAAATACCTGTTGGTGAAAGAAGCAAAAATCATTGCCATGACTTGTACTCATGCTGCTCTGAAACGACGTGACCTGGTTGAATTAGGCTTCAAAGTAATGATTATACTAGTGTTACTATACTACTTGATTTTGATGCTGGTCCCCCCCAGCCCTGTATAAACCTTTTTATCTGCCCTAAATCTAGGCAGCTAGATTATTTTGAGTTGCATTTTTTTACCAGTGTGTTTCCATTTGTAATTTTAACGAAGAAAAATATAACTTATGTGAGATGAAATAATTTTCAAGTTCTTGTATATATGAAAAATGCTTAACAGTGCATTCCAAAAAAAAAAGTTAGTTTTGCTATATTCAATGATAAGCAGCAGTGATAGGATTAATAAAATAGAGACAGAATTGGGATGAAAAGCATGGCCTTTAGAACTTTGGTTACCTAAAGAATTAACCATTTGAGGAAAAAGAACCATGATGCAATGCTGTTTTCACTCTGCAGTGGTAATCATAACTATTAATTCAGTGCAGACTTCTTTTCTGACAAAAGCCAGACACCAGTAATTCTTTTGCTGATAATGCAGTGTATTGGATCACAAAATGGCTCCTCTTCAGCTTCAGTGCAAAGATACCAAATTAGTTTGCTCCACAGCAGAAAGCTTTTCTCTTGCAGATGGGTTATGGCGTATAGGAAGCATGTAATGTAGTTCAGTCATGGATTCCTTCTAGATGTAAGCCCTGATTGGTACGGATGGATCTGCCATTGATGTGGTAGGATTGCATCCATTTGGTAATACTGATATTTTGTCTATTCCTGCTGTAACTGTTCCAGCCATCAAAAACAGAATGAATAATGGTAGGCTGAATAACTACATTAATTTGTATTTCTGTCTGTATGGACATCTCTTTACTTTTTTTTTTCTCAGTATGACAACATCTTAATGGAAGAGTCCGCTCAGATCCTGGAAATAGAAACCTTTATACCTCTCCTGTTGCAGGTTAGACTTGAAACATAAAACATATTTCAGAAAATGATAAACAAGAGTCTATGTTCTTGAACAACAGTGAATATTAAAATGGAAAATATCTTGTGCAGAAAGTAACTCAGAACTGATATTTGCTATTTGAGTAGGCAGTAAGAACTGTCACATTGATTATGAAATTATTTTATTTAGTGAAATAAGCATCTTACAGGTTTTTTTAAATGCTTGAATGAGCATTGAATAACCAGCTACATCAGGCCAGTGAGGGAAAATAAGTGTATATCAGAAATGCAGAAACTGAAGAGTTTGTGTAATTAAAGCAGACTGTTTCACCAGAGAGGCATATTCTGGGGGATTCCATTAGTATATTTACATGAGCCATCCAAATAGTCCTTGAAAATTGAGTGGTTTTTTTTTTTTAACAAAACCTAAAAATCTAGGCTTCCAGAGTAGCAGCACTTGATTTCTTCAGCTGCAATTCAGAGAGAAATTTTTAAAAACTGCTTTGTTTGGTGAGCTCTCTGTCCAAGATTAAAATTGCTGCTAAGAGCAGAATGACTATGTAGAATGCTCGATCTTCTCCAAAGCTGTAAGCTTTCAGGAGGGGGTGAAATGCCAATAAAAATAATTTTCATACTCTTTCTTACTAAGGCATTTTCAGGCTTGATGAGTTGGACAGTCCACAGTTCAGTTTTCATTCCTTGCTGTCTGATCAGAAACGTTTTCAGAGCTCTTCCACTTCAAGTGGCAAGAAAAAGAACTTTAGGTTCTGTCTTGAATAGTGCTCCCATGGGGAAAGGAAAATATCACAGGAGTGTGTAAGAAATGAGGGTCTGGCAGGTGAAAGTCTTCAGGATTCTAATTCTTGGATAAAGTTACCTGCACAATCTTTTCCTTTTATGTCCCTATATTTTTTCATGAAGTCTGTCAGTATGTAACATAGGTGCACAAAGGATGGTACAGAACTGGAAAGAGATATACGAAACATACTGAAGAGAATTCAGTCCAAGAGCCAAGATGAGAATTAGTTAGAGGCACATCCTGGTCATGGAAGAGGCCATGTAAGAATTACAGAGGTAATGAGGTGAAGCACATGAACTACAGAGACACTTGAAAGGCAGGTTAAGTTTGTGCCTCAGACATCTGAGCACTTAAACTGTTTCAGATGCATCAGTCATCATTCAGATGCTTCATATTCAGTACCTCAGAATCCTGAAAGTAAAGTTCAAAGGACAGTTCTAGGGTAATACTCCTATGGAGTAACCAGGTTTTTTTACTACTCTAGTGTCTATAATTGTAGTTCTTCCTTTTGTTCTCTGACAATGTGTTACTTTTGGCCTTTAAAGCAATGTAATATGATATTTATCCTGGTATTTCTCTACTAATTTTAGCAGATAAAGGTACCTATTGTTTTATAAGAAAAAAGACTTTATTTAGAATTCTACTCTCTGATTGGAAAGAAGCTAATAGTCTTTAAAATGACTACAGTTCAGTGTAACTTAAATGTTGGAATTTAGAGATTAGACAAAGGCAGCCAATTTAACTATTAATGTGTTTTAATTGAATGCCTGGATTATGTCATAATAGTTACAGTAGTGTAATTTTTTAATTCTAGAACCCCCAGGATGGATTCAGTCGTTTAAAGCGGTGGATTATGATTGGTGACCATCATCAGTTGCCACCAGTCATTAAGAACATGGCTTTTCAAAAATACTCCAACATGGAGCAGTCTCTTTTTACACGGTTTGTTCGTGTTGGAGTGCCAACTGTTGATTTGGATGCGCAAGGAAGAGCAAGAGCGAGGTGAGACAGCAGATTGCATGTCTAGCTTGTATGGAAATACCAGGTTAAAAATGAGAGGAGTGCACATATAATTTTGGAAACTTTATATTTTATTGTTAGGACAGAAGTTTGCAAAACTGGAATTTAGTTGTTTTGTTCCATTTGTTTCAGCTTAGACTAGGAAGGCAGATTTTACTTTGCTGAGAAGCAATCAGATTTCTTTCTTCATTGTTATTTTTATATAGTAGTACTCTGCTGTTGCATGAGTACTTCAATGAAAATTATATTTAAAGGAATTTAATAGTCTTAAGTGTTTGGGTTTCTTTTACAACTGAGACTTCCTTGCAGAAGCTTCCTTTTCTAAACTAACGTTTAATATATTCAAGGTGTAGTGGTTTGAACCAGGTTTTCCCCCTGAAACTAAGAAAGTGGTAACCACCAGGGGGTGGTGACCCTTGGGGCTTGACCAATCAGTGCTCCTGCAAAATATAAACATATCTCTGGAGACCGAAAAGGAAGCAGTGGTTCTTGTGCTGAGAAGAAGAAGTGGCCATGTTGTAGAGGCCACGAGGAGAAGGGGCTCCGGCCCCTTGGGGGCCTCTGCCCCCCCCAGCCCCCGGTTGGGGGGCTGCAGGGACTCAGAACTGGGCTGAGTGCCTGTGGCTAAGAGCTGGGAGAATTTCTCCCGGTAGGCAGCCTTGGGAGACGCTGGGAGCAGACGGAGCAGCAGTAGACACAGCAGCGTCCGAAGAGCAGTGGCAAAGAGCCAGCTGATAAGGACCAAAAGAAGCAGCAGAAGCCGGTATGCTGCATGGAAGACACAGAGATGTCTGAAGAGAAGGAAGAAGCAGCAGCAGGAGTAGAACCGAGCCAGCAGCAGGAACAGAGTTTTGGAGGGTAAGAACTGGACAAACCAAAACCCCCAAACTCGCTAGAGACCCCTCCGAGAAAGAGGAGGGGGTGGTGGACTGAGAGGAGTCCTAAAGTGCAGTATGCACTGCTGAGAGGAGCTAGGAAGCTCATGGCCTCCTGAGAGATAAGCCAGGACGGCTGAAGGAATGTGTGTGTGTGGGGGGTGACCTTGGCCCCCCTGCTCCAGCTTCAGAGAAGCTGGCAGCCATCTTTGAGGCAGAGCATGGGAGCTCTGCACAGGGGCTTGATTTCCCCTGAGGATACCAGACCATCACGAAGACCCCGGTGCTTCGTGATATGACCATGGTGTAGCGGCCGTGTCTGGGGTTACGCAGCCCATGGAAAGACCCCCTGCTCAAACCAAAACCCCCAAACTCACTAGAGACCCCTCCGAGAAAGAGGAGGGGGTGGTGGACTGAGAGGAGTCCTAAAGTGCAATATGCACTGCTGAGAGGAGCTAGGAAGCTCATGGCCTCCTGAGAGATAAGCCAGGACGGCCGAAGGAATGTGTGTGTGTGTGGGGTGACCTTGGCCCCCCCTGCTCCAGCTTCAGAGAAGCTGGCAGCCATCTTTGAGGCAGAGCATGGGAGCTCTGCACAGGGGCTTGATTTCCCCTGAGGATACCAGACCGTCACGGAGACCCCGGTGCTTCGTGATATGACCATGGTGTAGCGGCCGTGTCTGGGGTTACGCAGCCCATGGAAAGACCCCTTGTTTGGAGACGGGGGCCGAGAGAGACTTGGAAACCTCCCTCGTGTGTGCTGGCAGAGAGCCAGCAACTGTTTCTGGTGGAAGAAGAGAGCCTGCTGCCTAGAGAGGAAGACCTGCTGCTCACAGACTGGAAGGGGTCTTGTCTTCTTCTTCTCTCCTGGACTTTTATTTGGAGGGAGAAGAGATTTGGCCCATTGTAAATATTATTGTCATGGTAGAGATAGATATAGAGTTAAGATTGTTTGTAATGTATTATAGTATTTATTCACGTGTATAGTCTTTGTAATATATTCCTTCCCCCCATATTGAGTCTCGTGTTTTTGTCTGGAAAACCCATCTCACATGGGGTTGAGATGTGGGTGGGGGGCTAGGAATCAGAATTGGATTTTGGGCCTGCTGAAACCATGACAAAGGTTAAATAAAGATTTGATTTATTTAGTGTTGAGTATATATTTCCCTTGCTCAAATTACTGTGGTATTACTCTGCTCTCCATTGCTGGCAAAATCTTGGCAAGAATACTCCTGAACAGACTAATACCCGCTATAGCAGAAGAAATTCTACCTGAAAGTCAGTGTGGCTTCAGAGCCAACAGGAGCACCACAGACATGATATTTGTTCTCAGACAACTGCAAGAGAAGTGTAGGGAACAGAACAAAGGTCTCTATGTAACCTTTGTCGACCTCACCAAGGCTTTCGATACTGTGAGCAGAAAAGGTCTTTGGCAGATTTTGGAACGTTTAAGTTGTCCCCTCAAGTTCCTTAAAATGATCATCTCACTTCATGAGGATCAGCACGGCCAAGTCAGATATGGCAACACACTTTCTGAGCCCTTTCTAATAAAGAATGGTGTGAAACAAGGCTGCGTTCTCGCTCCTACGCTATTCACAGTCTTTTTCAGCATGATGCTCCAAAGGCCACGGCAGACCTCGATGATCAGGACGGTATCTACATTCGATATTGTACTGATGGAAGCCTATTCAACCTAAGGCGACTGAAGGCCCACACTAAGACCCTAAACCATCTTGCCTGGGAGCTGCTTTACGCTGATGATGCTGCCCTTGTTGCTCACACAGAAGCAGCCCTGCAGCGTTTAACATCCTGCTTTGCAGATGCTGCTGAGCTCTTTGGGCTGGAAGTCAGCTTAAAGAAGACTGAAGTTCTCCATCAACCTGCACCTCAGGAAGTCCTCTATCCACATCACCATCGGCCAATCAGAACTCAAATCAGTCCAACAGTTTAATTACTTAGGCAGCCTCATCTCCTCGGATGGTAAGATTGACGGGGAGATAGACAACAGGTTAGCGAAGGCATATAGTGCTTTTGGAAAACTCCATAAAAGAGTATGGCGTAATAAACACTTGAAGAAAAGTACCAAGATCAGTGTTTACAGAGCCATAGTGCTGTCTACTCTTTTCTATGGTTCCGAAACATGGGTCATCTACCGCCATCACCTGCGTCTCCTAGAACGCTTCCATCAACGCTGCCTCCGTACAATCCTGAACATCCACTGGTCAGATTATGTGACCAATACATCTGTTCTTGAACAGGCAGCACTCACAAGTATTGAGGCCATGTTACTGAGAACGCAACTGCGATGGGCAGGGCACGTCTCCAGGATGAAGGACCACCGCCTCCCTAAGATCCTGCTTTATGGTGAACTTGCCACCGGCTGCCGCAAGAGAGGAGCCCCAAAGAAAAGATACAAGGACTCCTTGAAGCAACAACTCAGCCTCGGGCATATTGATCACCATAACTGGTCTACTCTGGCCTGTAATTGGGAGGCCTGGAGACAGACCATTTATAACGCTGCTGATGCTTTTGAGAAAGCATGCAGGATCACTCTTGAGGAGAAAAGACAATGCAGAAAGAATCGTGCCTTGCAGAATATACCATCTAAGGAGTCTTTCTGCTGTGTCTTTTGCAACCGGACGTGCCTTTCTCGTATTGGCCTTTTTAGCCACCAACGCGCTTGCAAGAAAAGTGGGTAGAGCCCTTCCCAAATCTTCGTTCGCGAAGCCTAGCCATGATGATGATATATTTCCCTTAATTCTGTAAAAGGGTACTTTTCTTGTAGTATTTCGGTAGAGCTGCATCTTTCATTGGGGCCATCTAGATTGTCCACACAAGACCATAAAGCCTTTTTTTATATTAAAGGAGATACTGCATCTCTGTAGTAAAATAACTTTTCTTTTTTATCAAAGTATTTGTCATTTCACTGTGGTAATTTAAATATCAGATTTATTTATTGTGTAAATTGCATAGTTGTGGTGTTATATTAAGAAGGAAAAATAAAACCAAATAAGAGAAAATTACTCTATATAAAATCTTGCTACTTTTAGTTGTAAATCTTTATTTTAGGCATGAAATGTAGTTAACAATATGAAGGAGAACTTCATTTTTTTCAAGTAGGAAATGTTGAGAGGGTAGAATATTATTTTCTAGTCTTATGAATGACAGTTTAAAATGCAAATTCTATCTGAGTATAATGGTAAATGACATTTATTTTGCCATCTACTATTTCACAACATCTCAGTGAATTTTTTAGTGATAAGATAGCACAAGAATTCCTTCATTTTGCAACTAATTTCTTGATCAAGGCTTTTTTTCCATACCTTCCTATGCTTTGTCCTTTTTGATCAGAGGTAGCTTACCCATGAATTATCTACTACTTTATCTGGTCTGGATATTGTTATGCATTTCTGAGTGAGGCATTTTGGTTGTATTACTGTCCTATAAACACCAGAGATGATTCAGAATTAGGTAGATTTTGGTTCTTTCCCTTCATGTCTTATATTAATACATGGCAATACACAAAATAAGTAACAAAATAAATTTCTTTTTACAGTAAGAAGTTCTATAACTGTTAATGCAGAAAATGCTTTTTTTTCCTTACTCCTGTTTTGTAAAGAAGAATTAATATTCCTTAAGTTCTGTTACTCATGAAAATTTCCACTAGAATTCTTTGCAAAATTTTTACGCTGATCAAGTAGAACAGACTTCAGGCTGTGTGTGCCACACTGCAGTGAAATCTGAAGTTTTCTGTGAGACAGAACCAAACAGAATCACAACTTAAAAGTAACATTGCTGGATAGCTTGTTTAAATAAATTCATTTATATATGTACAGCTGCCCTGCAAAGTTATTCTTTTCATTGAAAGCCTACAGAAGCACTAATCTTGAAAGCAAGGGGTTGTGTGCATGTGAACTATTTTGAATGAGTTCAAGAACCCAAAACTAACTCTTTGGGGTTTGTCTCTGTGGTTTTGAACAGTTTGTGTAACCTCTACAACTGGCGTTACAAGAATCTGGGTAACTTGCCTCACGTGCAGCTTCTGCCGGAGTTCAGAACAGCCAATGCTGGGTTTTTGTACGACTTCCAGCTTATAAATGTAGAAGACTTCAATGGCGTAGGAGAGTCTGAACCCAATCCATATTTCTATCAGGTAAGAGAAATATTACATGTATAATTCTTTTATTCTGAATATGGCTTAGTAGATCTGCAGTGAAGACAGACTATCAAAATACAGTAAACTGATGTTTAGTTCATGTTCTCAGATCAGAGTCATGTGTATGTGTGATTTTTTCCTCCTGTTAATAAGTTTTGAATGTTGAAAATGATAACATAATATGTGGTATTTTTTGCTCAGTGAAGGACTTTTATATCTGTTTTCTCATTTTTATGGGAGAGATGAGATTTAGTGTGTAATTCATTACAAAATGTCATTTTGACCTAAGGGAAATTAAAGTCATTGCAATTCGGCTGTATGATAGTGAAATAAAAAGTAGCATTTAACCTGAACATGAAGAATCAAAGTTTGCTTGGTGGCACATATTTGAGTTTATGAGTCGCTGTATTGATTTGATTTATATGTAGGAATGCAAAAGGGTCCATTCATAGAAGAATAAAACAGTAGTGCAAGAAATATACATGAGGCAGAGAAGCATTGAGGCTTAAGTACATTGCAAAAAAACCCTTGATCTTGGAGTTTCTCAGCTAAATTTTCAAATCAAACCATCAACAACAGTCTCCATCTATTTCCCTTAAACTGGGAAAACATTTTACACTTGTAATAAGATGCTTATATTTTCATTCCTTTTATTTTTCTTGTTTTAAAAGCAGTGATGAAACAGACTCTGGTGCCTAGAATACCAAGCTTGAGTTTTGGAAAAGTTAGAAGCTGGAGCTGTGTGCAGGTTAAGGAGTATAATTCAAACATGGAGTTAACACCTTATATTTTGCTTAATGTTATGGAAAGCAAACAATAGACTTTTAAATAATAATATTAATATTCATTTTTTCCCTGTGAAGATCACTGAGACTTATGTTAATCTGTTTTTAAAAAAGGTGTGAAATATATTCGTAGGTTTTGCTTTGGTTCCTCTCAATGTATTTTAATACAAATTATTTTGCTGTCAGTGAAGAAAGCAATGGTGAATCATAATGCACTTTATCCCACTTCTAGATTGAGGACAAAATTGTTCGGAGAGTTTCTTTTGATTTTGTTTTTTAAACTGTAATGCAGAAGTAGTAAAAAGTTGTCCAGCGGAAGATGAACAGCTGAAAGGAGTGCCTGATAACTGAGAGTATGAGCACTGCTTAGACCACTCTTTAGCTAAAGAAGATTAAGAACACTGATATGAGGACACAGAACACATTTGTCATTACAACAGTGCTTTCGTGTGCAAACTTCTCTATTTCTTCCTACTATTACTTTTTTTTTTCCAGGATCTTAAGCATTGCAAGATATTTGGTGGAGTATATTGGTGCCATTGCATGGTTTTTCATGAGATAAGAGATTGCCAGCATGTATTATTTCTCTTTGTGAATTTGGGCTTTTCTTTCCAGACTTAGACGGGATTAAAATTTGTAGAATAGCTTTACACCCACAGGTGTTCGATATGCCTGGCAACTGCATTTTCCAAGTAATGCAGAGCCCACTTAGTAAGAAAAAATAAATGAAGCTGGTATGTCCAGCCTATTCAAACATGCGCCAAGTGGGGATAAAATTCCCAGTATAAATAGATCAGGAGTAAATGTCAGCATTTGAGAACAACTTCTTAACCTGAAAGATAATTTTTGTTGACAGAAAATGGATTTAAACAGGCTATGAATAACTTCAGTCTGGAAATAGAACAAAACTTCCTATAGCCAGAAGGGTGGTGCTTTGGGACAGACTTATAAAGTAAGGGCACCGAAAGTAAGTTACAATGTACAAATAACAGCTGGTCATTTGAAATTGAATAGGTATGGCCTGAAGTAGAAATAACTGGATTTCATAATCCAGATGTCTGTCTCCTAATGAATACATGAAAGGACTTTATTGTAGTTCAACTAGTTCTTACTTTCAGTTTACTGGAGAGTGACTCATTGCAGCTTTTTGGGGTGACTGTTTGGAACTCTTGATTAAATATTGCAAAGTTTCAGTTGGTGCCTAACAATAGTACTGATGTAGATATTTTTAGTAGTTCTCTGAAGAGGAATTAGAACAAAGTTATTAAACCTACTTATGGTTCTTTTATTCTTTCAAAATGTTGTATGAAGTGAGGAAAGAATTATCAGATCTAGAGACGTTTCAGCACTAAGATATTTGTCTAAATATGTGACAGTGTCACAGGTGTTATTCTTTTTAACCTTACAGGCTGGGTAACCCTTTTTTTGTCTTCTATTTTTTTCTTTTCTTTTTCTCTCATTTTAAACTTTAGAACCTTGGTGAAGCAGAGTATGTTGTGGCAGTTTTCATGTATATGTGCCTACTTGGTTATCCTGCAGACAAGATAAGTATCCTGACAACATACAATGGACAGAAACACCTGATCCGTGATGTCATTAATCAGCGGTGTGGAAATAATCCACTGATTGGACGGCCAAACAAGGTGACTTTGAAAATACATTAGTCATTGGAGTGGTTCTGCTTTCTGTGTTTTTAAATTGTCATACTGTCAATAAGACTAATTTAATAGATTCACAGCTACCTGTGCAAGTATTCTATGGTTTACTACACATTTATTAATCTATGTTCTATGGAATTTCGTAATTAGTGCCTTTGTTTCTGCCTGTTGGTAATTTGACAGAGTGAAATCGGTGAAGGTGAAAAGACTACAGGCTACATGGGACAGAATAACTCTGCTTTGTCATTTATTTTGTCCTCAATAGAAACAGCAATCCCCAAAACTACACCTTTAGAAAGATCCATTCAGCGTGGAAATTATTTGATAAAACATATGACGAGTCTGACGAAAAAAATAAAGAATATAGTTATTAAAGTCTGGTGCTAATTCTGCAGGTTAAAACTGTATTATAAAGCCAATGACCTTCTGTAATCTTTTGGTATTAGCACCCCACTGCTAGCTGTCTGAATTTAAAAAAAAAAAAATAGTATATAGTCAGACAACTCCTCTAACATCTTGCAAAAAAACTCCAGGCTTTTTGGTTAGAGACCAACTAAAACAGTTAAAGCATTTTCTTTTCTATTCTTGTTTACTGCAATCTCAGTCCAAAGTTGATGTTAAAATTTTAGTGTCATGTTTTAAGTGAAATTGCAAAGATTAACCTATGGAGGTTTTTTTCTTGGTTTTTGATTCTCTAGGTAACAACTGTGGACAGATTTCAGGGTCAACAAAATGATTATATTCTCCTTTCACTAGTGCGTACCAAAGCTGTAGGCCACCTTAGGTAAGTAAGAACACCTTTTGTAGTGTCATTGAAGTACGTGTTCTCTGTGTCAGATACAGAAATGTTTATAGTACCTTATACAGAAGTGTTAGATTATTTGGGTATGTAGTAGAAATGAAGTTTAATGCTATATATATAATGAAGTTGAGACATACGTCCTTTTGTAAATGTCTGGTACCCTCTTCATGATCACTTAATCCTTTAGTAATGGCTCTTATACTATAATTAGTTTGTATTACTACAGATAGGCTGAACTTGGTTTCAAGTAGAATGTTAAGACTGTGATGTTTGTTGAGCAAATGCAGGCTTAAATTTAAATAAATCCTTTCCTGTAAGTGAGACTTATTTATTTCACATCAGAAGTGTTTGATCATTGCATGAGTTGCATTATTATGTGTGGTTTTAAATGTTTGTGCTTTTGTTTTGGGATGGGATGGAGGAAGACTTGTCTAATCAGCAATAGTTAGATGAGTTATCAAATTCATCTTTACTCATTCGGTGATAAAAAAATGGTGTTGGGATTTGTTCTCAATGCTTACTCTCAACTTTACTTGTGAGGTGTAGGAAGATAGTAAAGGGTGTTTTTTCATATCTTTATTGATTCAATGGACCTAAATATATATATGGTTCTATATAGTGGTACTAGGGTTTGGTAGCTGTTGAAACAGTATGTAGGGAAAAAACTAAAGACAGAATAGTATTTTAGCAGATGATTTTATATTTCCTTTAATTGAGACTTTAGTGTACTTTTAGTTATTTTTATTGCAACTGTTTTATCAGTGAAAAAGAACATGATTGATTTTGTTTTCTGAAGGGATGTCCGACGATTGGTTGTTGCCATGTCAAGAGCCAGACTTGGACTTTATATCTTTGCAAGGGTATCACTATTTCAGAACTGTTTTGAACTAACTCCAGCTTTCAGCCAACTCACAGCTCGACCGCTTCACCTCCATATTGTTCCCACAGAATGTTTTCCAACAGCAAGACAGGTAGGAACAGCTGCACTGAATTTTGGTATCTGTAATGGGTGTTTGTGTTTGCTTACTTTTTTTGAATGGGCTATGGAAGATGGAACTGTTTTCTCTGCTAAACCAGTGCCTCTGCCTCTTGGGGGCGGACCAGTCTGCCCAGGGAAGTGATGGAATCACCATCCTTGAAAAGCTGTGTGGATGTGACACTTGAGGTTATGGTTTAGCAGTGAACTTGGCAATGCCACTTGATTATTGGATTTGTTGATCTTAGAGGTCTTTTCCAACCTCAATGATTCTATGAGTCTATGAATTATGTCCTTTGAGTTAATTTTTATCATGATACATGCTAGCTGGTTTTAATTGATGTTTCCATAAAACTTAATTATCAGTGTAACTGTTCTGCCTGTGTAACGGATTCAGTATTTTTCTTTTGTGATCAATAAGTAAGCTTTTAGTGCTTACACATTTTTGGTCTAGCTATGAAACAAAGTTATTTCTCAAAAAAGCCACATAAAGCTAATCACTTCTCTGTATACAAAGACGTAAAGTTACATTTAACTGAATAATTCAGGATAACCAATTTAACCAATTAATTGCAAGAGTTTGGCTGCTGTGCTAGGTTCATAAGCACAAAAACCTAATTTGTAATATCTTTAGGGAAAAGTTTGTATTCAGCATCTAAGCACAGGGCACACAGAGCAGGCTGCTAAATGAAGAAACAGAGGAGCATATCTGCTTTGCATCCTGAAGCTTTGAGAAGGGGTGCCTGCATGTACCCCAAATTCATTTACAGATGTTTCCCCAGTCTTTAATGCTGTTGACAAGTTTGGGAAGGAGCCCTTCAGCTGAAACTTTCAGATCATTTGTGCAACAAGAGTGCAATGTGCATGGTCAGTGAGTGTGAGCAAGAAAGAGCTGGACTGCAGAGGGCAAGTAGGCCAAGTCCTAATCTGATCATGAACTATTTGTACCTTTAGTATGTTAAATTACTCAATTCCAAAATGTACTTTATGAACTAAGAATTAGAATCCAGCCTTTCCTTTTGAAATTTCTTCTTTGGTATGCAATATCATTATTAATCCAGTTCCCCAAAGTGTAATACCTATACTTGCTAACTTTCCAAAGAATTCAGCAATTTTTTTTCTTTGAAAAAGAGTATTTAACTTCTTGGGGCTTATGTTTTCTAATATAGTTAAATAACCTTTGAATAATGGTTGCTTTGCTTTGTTTGCTGAATGTCAACCTTTTTCCCCTTCCTTAGAATGGAGAAAGACCATCTCACCAAATACATGTTATTAAGAACATGCCTCAAATGGCTAACTTTGTGTACAATATGTATATGCATATGATTCAGAGTACTCGCCACCATCAACAGGTAAGGCCCTTCTAACTCTTGGCAAATGTACACTTAAAATAAAATTGTTTTTTGATAAGTGGCATGAGAAGCTGTTGAGGTTTGAGACTGTTCCTGTTATATTTCAAATTCAAGAAGTGTTTGTGACTGGGAGTGAGAATATTGAGTTCTTTCAAAATCTTGCAGTAGCAAAAGCTGTATCTTCTAGAAATTTGAGCCCTAGTTTAAGGTCACTAGTAGTAATTGATGCCAGGTGGTAGACATGGCTCTGTCTGGGCCAAAAATACTATCCATTAATACTAAAGAACTAGCTTGTTCAGTATTTACTTGAAATTAAACTTGTGTGTTATATTTCAGGTAAGTGCAGCTAGTGGGATTATAACACCACTGCATGTTGCAATAATGTTTTGAAAGACCAGATCATGTCTTGAAACCATTTTAACTATGTTAAATCACTGTATTTTCCAGGCTGGTTCTCAGCTGTAGCATTTTTTGTTCTGGAGCAGTTTTTTTTCAGCACTAGTTCAGCACCAAGCAAAATTTCATGGGGTTGGAAGCAGTTGTGGATGCTTTTTGTACCTAGTTTTGTCAGTGTTTAATCTCTGAACCCAACAGAAACCCGTTGTTATCATATGTAAGTATAGTGAGCAGAAAGCTGCCTTTACTCAGCATACTTGGATCTGTAAAGCCTACAGATAGTTGACAGTAACCAGAAGGGAGAGTGGTCTTAAATGCTACCCCTAGACTGCATCAGCTTTTACCCAATGTCTGGCGTGCATCCTGTTGGTGTTACTTGTAATTTATTCTTTCACGGTAGTCTGAAGTTCCCTTATTGATTTTTGCTCTTCTGAAAGATTTCCAAAAGTAGACAAAATTGATGTGAAAGGATACTACTCACTCTATATTAGCTGGCTGTGGGAAGAGAGTGTGAATGTAACTGTATACTTGAACAGATAGTCCAGGGCTCTTGTTTGTGAGATACAGGTTTTGTTCTGTAATGCAAAGATGTCTCTGTGCTACATCCTCTTCCTTTCTTCCACTGTTTCATCAAATATGGAACAGTGTAATCAGTAGAGATCAGAACCCAAAACTTCTCCTTCTACTGATTTTCAGACTTTCAGATAGAAAATTTATTTTTCTCTACAATTCTTATCCAGTGATTCTTGGATTTTATTTTATTTTTTCTTCTGTGAGACAGCTTCAGCCAAATTTTCAGCATTCTGCTACCTAGAAAAAGCCTTTGCCAGGTTGTCCTGCCAGACAGGATACTTTCTCACTATTTTGGGGAAATACTCTAATTATCTGTGTGCTGTAAAGAAAAGAGGATAGAGAAAGAGAAGTGACACTACTGAAATCTCTTCTTCTTCAAACTATTTTTTATAGTAGTGAAGGAAACTCACACTGTTTTGTTAGAAACCCAGTCCTATAAGCACAATAAGACTTGTTTAGGAGCCAGTTTGTCTAATATAGTTGGAGATCTTTCAACAGTGCAAAATGCTATGTGATGAAGACTTACTAGACGCTGTAGTTGGTCACATTCAGGTGTAAATGAATAGCCCTGTCAAAACAGGGAAGTGTGTATACATGTCTTGAAAAGCAGATGGTAGCATCTAAATATTACCAGAAAATGGATTTGCTTGACATGTTAGACAAATATGCACCTGATCCTTCTGCTAATGCTGGTTATTCCTTTTGGCATCCTAATCTTATCCATTGCTAGCTAAAATTAGTTACAAACCTGCTGTTTTCCTACTGTGTCAGTGAATCACATTCTCCTTGAAGGGGAAGCCAAGAAGTGAACTACAGAAAAAAAGCAAAGCAAGCATTAAATTTCTTTTGTCCTATTTAGTACAATATAATATTTTTCCTTTTCTTTTACACTAGTCTTTATAGTAGTAGTCACAAAGCACAACATTCATCTAACTAAATCACAGAAGACCGAATTTGTCTCATACATCAAGACTGCATTTTTTTTAATTAAAGGATCTCTGGTTTGGAAATATGTTTTCTATGTACAGGTGGATTATAGAGACCACTGTGATAACTTCCAAGTCTGTAAAAAATGCTTTTCATATCTCTGCTAGTGGTTATAATTGCTTTAAAGATTTGTCTATGCTTAGTGATGTTAGTGCCTTCTAATTGAAGGTAAGACTTCACTGTAATTAAACACTTAATTTGTTATGTGAAGCCAAGTTGCCTTTTGAGGAAAACAAAACTGAACAATCATCAATGGGAAGTTTATCAAGCTTGCATTTAATTAAAACAATCCACAAGTATCCCAAGGAAATATCCATCATGTCATTAAATAATGTCAGGCTGCAAGAAGTATGAGTGTTTCTGGACAGCCTGGAGTTGTATAGCATCCATACTTACATTTCCGCTCTCTGTGTTCTTGGTGTTTTTTTCCGAAGTGGGGAATGCTTATAATGTTTTGCAAACTACTCTTTGAACATCTAAACATTGTTTTTACTGTTAGTTCTACATTTACAGCTCTGTGTGAAACTTGCATAAGTACAGATTACAGTCACATAGCATTTTATAAGGTGTTGCAGGGGGAAATTATGGAAATAAGTTGTTGAAGACAAGCCTGTTAAAGGCCTCAAAAACAAGTTAAACATATCTAGGAGTTTGAAATAGTAATAGATGAGATTATAGTAGTGTCACGTGTGGAGTGGGAGCTTCAGACAAAGTTGATTAGAGAGTTGATTGATCACTCCCATTGAGTGATGAGGTGGACCCCCTTGCTTTCTAAACTCCTCCTCAGAGAGGAGCCAAGGTGCAGCTGGATCCAGTCTTAGCCCCAGATGTTGTCAATGGATTAAGTCTAAGAAATTACAGAGATGTGATTGAACCTTTGTACAACTTTGTCTCACGGGATTAAGGATGGCAAATCAGATATATTTATATAAAAATGAATTATTTATTATGATAAATGTTTAGACAAAAATATCTTAATCAGAATTATTTACTACACAGTATAGAAGCTAAAACTACTAGTATAGTATAGTATATAGTATATAGCAAAGCAATTATATTAAAGCAATTATAATAAAGCTAGCAAAAGAAAGAAAGAATTATTAGGTAGAGATTGATGTTACCCATACCAATGATCGTGGGCAAATCTCTTGCACTCAGCCTCAAGGGGTAACCTTGAGGGACATCCTCCCACCAAGGGAGGAATCTCCACACATGCTCCAAAAGGGGTATGTTAGAAGAACCCACCATTGGAAAGTGGGTTTAGACTTCTGTAGTATAAAGGGATTGACTGTCAGTCATATGTCTCCAGGTCAGCTGTGTCAGCTTAGCATTTTTAGATAGGGATACTTTACCATATCTGCCACACCTTTTCCTCACTATCAGGATGTTTAACTTTGGAGTTAGAGGGGATATTATGCTGCTTTTAGTGTTGAATTGTGCTAAAATCAGTCTGACTCACTAAGTCCACCACTGATAGCTTTGCAAAATAGGGCACCGTTCAAGTTGTTTTGCTGCATGCCAGGCAGAGCATCCTACTACAGGTAGGAATACACATGTTGCTCCAAGTAGGGATTTACCATAACTTGTCTGACTGCTTGGGGTAATGGAACATGTTTGCTATCCTTGAATTGGAAGGCCTGAGTTGCTAATACCCTTCTTTCAGGAAAAAAAATATGTCTGAGGTGACCGTTTTGTGAGCTAAGATTATTCTAATTTTTTTTATATAGTAGTAAAGTGCTTACAAATCATTAAGGCTTTTAAATCTTAAGTCTTTGTTGTTAACTTGGTATGCAAACTAATGCAAAATCCTAACTATAAGGTGAACACTTCAAGCTAAAATGTAAAAACTTAAAATCCTTCCTTTTTAATCATTCAGCATTTACTGCCCCCACCTGCCATGATTGAAGAACCAGAAATGACTCAAACTGAAGAGTCTGAAGTAGAAGGTGAAGGGCAAGACATGCAGGAAGATGCAGAAGAAGAAAATACGGTACTGGAAGAAATGATGAAGGAAGGAGAATTGAATGTGGTAGAAGTGGATGAACATCGAAAAATGCCCGAACACCCTGGAAGAGACAGTGACAGTGGAGACAGTGAACCTGAGAATGAGACTGAAAAGTGATTGAAGGAATGCTTGTCATTTAGGCATTTTGAAAAATGGATGGGGAAGAGCAGTTAGAAAATTTGCTATTTTTATACTGACTTTTTTTAAAGGGTTGCTTGTGTAATGTGACCTGTTTGGTATATTTGTCACCAAATGCTTTGTGGACTGGCAAGATGTTTGGCAAACATTCTACTGAGTTCTTGTCAGTATCGGTAATGTAATTTGTTTAATGGCCTCAAATGATATGCATTTTCTTTTTCATAAGTTGTTCAGTAAAGATGCTTTTTATACCAGTTTTGAGTATTTGACCTTTAATTCAGTCACTATGTTACTCATTAAACCTCACCGATGAAGTATATTCAGTATTAGTCAGACACTCTTTACAGTTTCCTTAGTGTTTTGCCCTGGAGAACTCCTTATGCAGAACTGTGCTTATGTACACTGAGATGGTATTTTAGGCAAAGGCTCAAGTTCATGAAGATACTTAGTTGTATGTCTGAGAAATGTGAATTATCATGCGACTTTGAAGCGTTTAAAAGCTCTATTGAATTGCGACCTTTGCAGGTTCTCGGAGTTTCATGAGTCCCAGGTATTTGTAGCAATTTCTCATTGTTGACTTCTGATGCCGTTTTTAATTTATTATTATTCTTTACAGAAGAAGTAAGGGTGCAGCTTTTCAACAGCACTGATTTTTAAATTGGCGTTTTGAAATAAATTTCTTTTCCTTTAAAAGGAGACAGTAATTGCCCAGGCTACAGCCACACAAGGAAGAAAAATGAAAATAGTTCCCTGAATGCAGGGTATGCAAAACATACAATATTGATATTAATGACATAATGGTTGAGTGTTGTTTTTTTTAGGGTAACTTCTGAGTGTACACATTTCATAAAGTGATCAGAGAAAGGGTTTTTCCTGATTCGTTAAGAATGCTTTTCATCTTGACAAATTATTCCGTGGTTTAATGAGACTTATGAATTTCCAAGTAGATTTTCAAATAGGAATAGCCATAAGATCGCCTTCTGTTGCTGGCAAATGGAAAATTCTTGGTTTTCAAGTGTTGCAGTTGTGAACCTGCCAGATGGACTTGCTATAATGACTAGAGAATGATTAACTTACAAGCTTTTTTAATAGCAATGAAGTTTTTTATTTAGTATTTTTGTAGTATAATATGGAAAAAAATAGTATCAAGTTAAATGTAAGCCAAACTCCATGAAACACCTCTAGTGTGTTCATCCTGAGATTTCATTTGCTCCTCCCCCTGAAATCATTCTCCCCCATCAGTTAGAGGGGAGTTCAGGAGTAGCAAATCTAAATACTTACCTTTGGTGCACTGTGTTCTTTTACATTTTGTCTTTGCTGAAATTAAGTTTTCTCAAAGAAGAAATTAATCATTTGAGCAGAATTTCTGTTCTGTCCTTGCTTGTTTTGATTGAAGAGAGCATACTGTTTGTTACTGAATTGTCTGCCTTAGGAGAATAAATACTGCAGTGTCGAACATTTGGATATTAAGTTTCATGCAGTAACAATCACATGTTCATGCAGAATTGAATAATACAAGGCCTTCAGGCCACAAGCAACTAGCTCAGCTGAGGGTTGTCATCTTTGTTTTCCAGCCCATTTTCTATGAATACTGAGTCTGACAATCATTTACTTTGCTTTAGTATTTTACCAATTTGAAAAGGATTCTGCAGTTGTCTTTTTTGTTTTGTTTCTTTTTCCTAAGTGGGTAATTTAACTGACAGAGATTCTATCAATAGTCAGGACAGAAGGACTATTAGCAAGCACCTGAAGCTGAAAGGAGCTTCAGAGACCTTTTTGAGTTGTGCACAGTTTGCAATGAACAATATGCACAGCTACCTGTGTGATGTTGAGTTCTGTGTGCAGGCTCCAGGTGTATGTGGTCACTTTGGCTGAGTCCTTGTAGGACAAGAGTTGTCCTAGACTTCAGTGTTGCCCTGAAATCGTGAGTGGAGTTGTAATGAAGGTTATTTCTGGCTAAGGTGCAGGAAGAGACAATCAAACTACAAACAATTGCAAAAGCTTGAACAGCCTTACTATGCAGCTTTCTGAGGGACCAAGCACCACCTGTAAAAGAGATGGAAGGTTTTGTTGAGGTAATTTGAGCAAAGCAGGTTGTTTGCTATTCTTAATGTCATCTTCCACATGTTAAACTTGACTTTTTTCAGGGACGTGGTAGCATTAGGAAAATACATTTTCAAAAGTTTGGCAAAATCATGTTTATCTTCTAGCAGTGGTTGGAAAGTTCTTGAGGCTTTGATTTGGAGTATTAGGTCAGGAGTTTGCAGCCTTTTATCCCCAAGCTTTTTAGTTCTGTTTTTAATCTTTGGTAAAGAATATACTTTGTCTTTTCCACCAAAATAGTGGAAAAGTTATGTTCTGCTTACATTTTCTTATAAGAAAGAGTAGGTGAGAGAAGTGAAGGAATCTAAAACTGTAATTTTGATCTACATGGTTTGTTTTCCAATGTCAATATTTCCTTAAGATTTAGCATCTCTTTTCTAGTGCACAAGAAGAAGATCCAGTTGTTAAACTAGATGTACTGAAAATGGAAAAAAAATTACACATAAATTATTTTAAAAAGGCAGAATCTTTAACTAAGTGAAAAAATCATTGTTAAGATAGCTTTTAAAAAATTCTCTTCAAGCATTAGTGCAAAGAGTTATAGCAGAGTTATAGTGAACAAAATCCAAGTCTGTCTAAGGGCAGGATCCTCTAAGGGTATGAACTGGAGGAAAAGATATAAAATTACTTTACTTTATAGTTCCAAAGCTGTATAATAAGAAATCCATTAAGGACATTTGAGTGAAATTAAAGAACTAGTGGTTTTTCTTCATATTAATTGAGCTAACCCTTACATGAATTGCTTAATTTGCCTCTGTTACACTAAGCCTGTAAAGCAACATAGGCACTACTTTCCAGATTTGTTTAGAGACTAGTTAAGAATCCCTTGGACGCTAATGTACTGCTAATGTAAAAAAGATACTGTAATGCAATGTCTGTTCATTTCTGTAATACCCAGTAATAGAAAGGTAAAGAGCAGTTTACTTGGGTTCTGTCATCCATAGGTAGCTGAGATAGTACTATATAAGTACAGGCCCTTTTCCATCTGTGACTGAAATAGTGCAGTAAGTGCAGGTGTAGGTATTACCGAAGAAAGTGCCTTGGTAACACTCTCAAAGTACAGTTTGCTTTTGTTTTAGTCTCCATGGGACTTCGAAAGAAAGTTTGGCAGTGTGGCAAAGGCGGTGGGTAAGTCAGTTTTAAAAAGTTCAGGGCAAAGTTTGCCAAGGGGGAAAGAAGAGACAAGCTGGAGGTCTCAATAAGCAGTTTACAATAATAAATATAAGACATACAATATATATAATCTATAATAAACTCCTAGGGTCATTACTTTTTCCTAACCTACCTTGCATTTGCTTTAGTAGAGGATACTGAGTACTGAAGGAGCCAGCTTCCTTCAGAGGGGAAGCAATCATCTGGCCCTTTCCCTTCCCTCTTGGAATGGACTGTGCAGTTTCCTGGGACATAATCTTGAAGAAGAGTATTCTCATGAGGAGTAGAATTTAAGTTTTTCTGACAGAATGGCTTTGCTTACAGGACAAGAGACACCAATTTTATTCTCTGAAATCACTGAATTCTTTTAAAAGAAGACCTAGAGGCAGTGGTGGTCACATACTGGATAAACTTGATGACATACAATTCTACTGAAACAAGAATTAGGTTACACATGAAATCTTGTAGCAAGCAGACAAAAGCGCATGTCCTAGTGAACAAATAAATCGCAGCCCACAGCAGTCAAGAAGCTGTGAGTGCTGTTAAGATATATGACAACATGGTTTCCTTTGCTAAACATGGCAATTCTCCCGGTAGAAACAATCAATAGAAAGTGAATGTTTTGGGGGGAATTTGGAGGCTGTTTTTATGGCCCTTGAGTGCTTCCTTTGCTATACAGTTTCTCAAGTATAGTTCTTTTACAATCCTTTTTTCTCAGAGTATTGGTTGCTTAGGTACCTGTCAGAAAAGCCAAATAACAGTGCAACAATATGCTATAACATTTTCAAACAATACTGTTTCCATTGCAAATTAGAAAAGAACATTCTTGAAAGGCTTTCAGCTAAGTATTCTCTGTAGGTCCATGTAATTTCCTAAGTTTTTGGTAGGTTTCTGAAAAAGTGCAGTACTCAAACTTCCAAAACTGCAAACACAGGCATCTACAAAATGGCTACATTGAAGAGAATGGAAGAAAGAGAAAAGCTATACCTGCAATACTACACACTCTCAGTTTCTGCAGTAATGAGAAAGTGATTTTTTTTTTCTCCACCCCTGTGGTAGGAGTCCTAATAAGGTGTCCTGTGGTGTCCTAACAAGGACAGATCATTTCTCTGGGCCTTGCTTTGGTAGGGCTTTAATCAGCTTAATCTAACCCATATGAGGGGTATTGTAATACATTACTATTAAGAAAGATAGTATGTTTCATTTACCTTCCATTACAATTTTCACTCACCTTGAAAAAGGAGCAAGGACAAGGATATTTGAATCAAGTAATAGCATTACTTAAGTGTAAAGCAGAGTGGCCTGTTGCTGTACCGTTGTATCTAGAAAACAGATTAAAAAAAAAAATGGAGTCATTTCAGCTATAAGTAAGAAACTTTCCAGAGTTCAGGTATTATCTTTCTGCTTGAGAAACGCTGTCAGAGCAAACAGAGTATGTTTCTGTATGAGTATTTTTTAAGAAAATGTGGACCCAAGAAAAACGTTGAGCCAACTGCTGTCAATTACATAGTTCATCTATACATGTCAGTGAAAAAATTATATACAATAAGAGTGCATGTTTGCCTAATCAAACATTAGAATTTTATGATTCCAGAGAACAGCATAAAAGAACAAGATGGATTGCCAAATAAGGGTCAGGAATATATCAGTCCTGGCACCATTTGCAAGAGATAAAAAGAAGCCGCCCTTATCACATTTATCAAGTGTGAATTCCTAAATTGCTGCAACCCAATGTAAGAGAAGCCCTGTTACGGATCTAGAGACGCTTCAGCATCCTGCTGTGCTAGTCTGACATCTCTTGTGTGTCAAGAGCACTTATTTTTAGATGGGACAGTCGTTAGGGACAGAACGTATCTTAACTACTGTAAAGGAAGTAGTTCAGGGCAGCAGAAGTGCATAGAGAGAAGCTGAGTATAGAGGCACAAAGATTCTGTTTCTGACCACAAGCCACAGCAGTTTAGGCTTCCCCTATTTTTCAGAGTGATTTTTGGCATCAGCAGTCATGTTTTATTGGGCAATACCATGTTTTCTAAATTGAGACCACATGTTTTGCAAGCTGAGTCGGGAGAAATCACTCATCAATAATCCTCTTGTGCTGAGGACACGTAAAGAACTTTGAAACAGAACTAACTGGAATGAAGAAAAGCCCAATTGTGGAAGGATTGTCTTGCTGTCTGTCATCAACAACCTCTGGAAATGTGATCAGAGTTAAACAAAAAAGTGCTGTAACGTAATGTATGTAAATACAACCTGAGTTTGAAAAGACCTCATGCATATCCAAATATCCAAAAATATTGCGTCTGTATAGCTCTGAATTAAAACCTAATAATTACTAAATTTAAGGTGAGATAATGGTTTTGCTTATGTGAAAGATATGCTGAAAATTACTATTCTTCAATTGATTGAAATATTTACTGAAACTAAAGTCTCTATTAAAAGTTTTGTGAATTCATACGGATCCTAGAGGGGAACATTACATATTCACCTTCAAGAAGAGTTTGAGTTCTTATTTTATGGACTGTTTTTTACTGATAGCATACTGTGTATTGGTCTGGGTTTTCTTACCTCTGTTGATGTGTAGCAGTGAAAAATCTTGTGGAGAGCAAATACAGAACCCATGGCATCCAGTTAAATTCTGTATTTATTATATAAACATTATTTTATATATATATTATAAAAATTATATAATTATTATTGTTACATATATGTAACATTGTATCTAAACTGTTGCAATGAATGGTATTTACATGAACTTTAAGTGATGAATTATGGATTTTCAGAACAGAAAACATGTTAGGGTGTCGCGGTAGGAATGGCCATGCGACATAAAAAAGGTTCCAACAAAGTTTATTTCCAGGAAAAAGACAGCACACCGGGGCTGCTTAGCAGTCCCTTTAAGTACAGTTTTTGAACACACGTAATCCACATGGATAGGACAGTTCAAACTCACACACCAGAATTCTTACAGCTAATAGGTGCATTTTCTAAACTCTACTTTCTCACAACAACTTTGCTCTTTCTCAAAACAGCCCTGTGAGGTTCCCACAACAGTCCCGAGCATCTGCTCTTATTTTTCTCTCATGTTGATGTTTTTCCCGACCACTCTCGTTCAAAACAGGTCTCTGTTCTCATGAGACAATGTTCTCTGTTCCCACGGACAGCTTCTTCAGGATGCATCAGTATATTGTCAGGATCAGGGCCTCAGTCCTCTCTTTCAGTCCATCTCAGGGGTACACTTTGATCTGGTCAACATCGACTGCTTCGTCGATAAGTGCCAGGCTGCTGACAGGTTCTCTGTCAACCCCCGACATTAGGGTATTTTGAAACTTCTGTGGGGTATTTTTTTAGGAAATAATGTTATTGTGGATGTGATGACAATTCTCACAAAGCAATGCTTTTCCCAAAATGTTGCATTAAATGTGGCGCTGTGTTGGTTGCTTATTTAAAAACAAAAACTGTTCAAGCACTCGCCTTTAGTAATGCACTTTTCCCTTACGTGAATCATACATTTTAGAAAGTCAAGGGATAAAATAGAAAGTAAAAGGTACGATATTAAAAAATCCACCAAGACCAAACAAAAAAACCCTCAACCAGCCAACCAAAAAAAACGCAACACCCACACACACAAAGAAACCCCCAATATATCTGAGTATTTAAAATGTCTGGGTTGCTTTGTTTTGTTTGTTGATCCAATTAGCACAGAAAAGAAATTTAAGATTTGGAGTTTCATACAAAATGAGAACTTGAAAGTCTGACTGGCTCTGATTAAATATGTTTGGATGTTGAACCATTCCTGTGCTACCACTTGAGTTCCAGTTTTGAAAACTGACCATCCTAGATGCAGAAGTAAGTGCATCTCACAGTGCATCATGCAGGAGTGAAGATTATTCACTATAACCCTCATGAAGTTCAAGCTATTAAAATTGTGCTCAATACCCTGCTTTCCTGTCCTGGTAAAGGATGTAGTGTCATACTATTTCTTTCCTTGTCCAGACTGACCATGTTTCAAGCACCTGCTAGTTCTACTCAGAGCTAAGAAATACTAAGAAATTTTCACAGACTCAGTTCTTTATCTCATTTGATCTCTAATATACTATGAACTAATCTTGCTCCTGCATACACAGATACTTCAGTGATGGGACAGTTGTCCTAGATTACTCCCTGCTCCTGCAGTGTTCCCCCACTGGCGTTCTGTCAGTCTGAGCTGCATAATAAGACGAGGCACCGAGGACAGCTGCTGCTTCTGACTCATCTCAGTGCTCAGTCCTGTGCACAGTACCTTCCTATAACTCTGAGCTGAAGCAATCATTATAAAATGGAAAAAAAAGCGAGCAAACAGAGCAGGTGTAGTGTTTTAAATTTTATCCATTGAAACACAAATATCAGTGGAAGTATACATGCACAACTTGTGTAGTGGTAAATATATATCAAGTTGATTCCAAAGAGAACCTCTTACTGTAATCACAAAGGGATATGCTTGATATTGTCAGTACAAAACTTAATATTTTACATAATATGAGGTAAAGCCGATTTTGTAAACTATTAGTTAAACAGGTTTTTAGTATTATTTCAATATAAGGAACTATGAATGAATATGTACCCATGCTTTTTACCTGTGTTAGTATACAAAAAGCCTTTCAATTTAAACAATGTAAAAGGGTTTGTCCTGCAAATTTATACTATTTGGATTTATTTTATTCCATTTGAAATGGTGCCTTACAGTGTTCCAAAATGAATACAGTGGAATAAAGATCCAGTGTAAGTTATTGTTATTGCTAATGCTCCTATACCATGGAGGAGAAGGTGTGGAGAAGGCAGTCCCTCTCCTATGTTTCTGAATTCTGCCAGCAAAGCAGAATACTAGAGGAAAATATGTTCTACCCAAGCTAATAAGGGTTTGGGTCAAGAATATTTATTTTAGACCTTAGCTAAAAATACTAAGTTTACATACATACAAATATAAAGATGTCCTGAAAATTGCTTTATTACATACACAAACTTTTGTGTAAAGGATTGCATGACTGTAGTAACTGGGACCTGGAAGTCAATAAGTAGAAACTAGTGAGACAGTTAGATCAGAGGTGCATAATATGCCATGAGAATAGTGTGAGGAGATGCCAAGTAATTTGCAGTAAGCTAAATATATATATCAGTGGTTAAGCTTTAATTTATGAATGTAATAGCAGTTCCATGTTTCTTTTAGCAAGATCTTTTACATGACCTATAAATACATCTGCTTTGATAAAATATTTTCTCGGTTGGCACCTCTCTCCACCTTAGGCTGCTTTTCTCCTTTGAGAAGGGAGGGAAAGAAGTGTGTTCACGACTCTTCTCACAGTCATGCCTGCAGAGCCATGCTCTCTTCCTCAAGTCAACCAGAAAAACCTTAGTGGGAATCTTTCCCTACCCTTCACCTTCTGACATGGGCTCACTGTCTCAGTTTGCCATTGATAGGACCTTCTATTTCTCAGCTTGGAAACAGTTTGCTGAATGAGTTTTACTGCTTTTTGCTGCAGCTTTTTACAGTCTGAATATGGCCACGTTCAACACACAGTTGAAGGGAAAGACGTAAGCCTTGCTTGAATTTGGGACAGGAAGGTATGCATCTGAAAGATCTGAAGATGTGAAAAAACAATGAACGTGCTCATAAGCAGAAATTTGTAAAGGGGTAATTGGCCTAAATTGCCAAATTGCTGCTGCCTGACTGAATGTCAGCCGTGTACATCAAGATCCCTCCTGAGCCATGCAACCCTGTGGCACTTGGTAAGAGACATGTGCAGATTTTGAGGTTATAGTTTTAGATTTCGTTGTTTAAATGCCATTGTATTCACAAAAGTTCTGTTTTGGTTTGGGTAGGGATTTTTTTCACATCTGGCTCTAGTCTGTATAGATATCAATAGACGGAGCAAAAAAACATTGAATCTTGCAGTGTTCTTTTTAAATAAGCAATCTTAAAGACAAGGAACAATTATTCATAACAATCTTTTGGGTAATTCTGAGAAAAGACTTGAATGTGTTCATAATGTTTTCATTAATTTTTTTTACTATCACCATTTCAGATACCCTCATAAAATCTGCTTAAAATAAGGAAGTCACTCACTCAAAAGAACAAGAAAGACTGTACTTTCTTGTCTTGTTCTAGCATGAAGCCAGATTTAGGACATCTTGAATATATTTGCAACTGAGATGTTTGAATACAGTTTTAATTAGCTATTTAACTAGTGCATTTAGTTGAAATTGAGCACTAATTTGCAATATCATTGCAATCACATGTTCAGAGTGAAGATGAGCCTGTTTGTTTTCTGTTGGAAGAAAGTAAAAAGCCATCTGCAACTTAATATTAAGGGTCTGCTCTGCAAATACAAGCATGAAGACATAGTGCTACTGTTTTGTTATGTACTCTGCAGTTTCTTTATTGGAATTTGTTCTTCTGCTTAAGTTGAGTGGGTGTTTAAAATTTCAGTTGGCAAGCTGTCAGGTTTGCCAGCAGCATTATAACTGTGAATATCATGACATCTGTATACATAAATTTTCAACCAAAATATTTGTTTAGCAACTTCAGTGCTGGAATAAATGTATGAAAAAAACACACTTCTTCATATACACTGTGAAAAAAATGTTGACATAGTTCAGATCACCATGTATTAACCTTGACTACAAGATGTTTTGTTAAACTAAATGCTTAATTCATTTTCTTGATGAGACTTTGAGATACCTCAGTAAGAAGAAAGTTACTTAGAATATCTTGCAGCATTTCATTCTGATAAGATTTAATATAGCCTAAGTGGATTTTAACAGAACTGTCTGAGGCATAAATATAGTTGAATTATAAAGAGCTGTCTATACAACAGCATTTGTAAGATGCCTTTTAAATATTACCAAATGTGGTAATAGAAATACACATGGAACATTCCTTGGGAATCATAGAATGTTTTTGTCATCTAGTAAAAAGATGGAAAAGACAAAATTAAGGAAATTGGAGGATTTGAGGAATTCCTGAAGTGTTTGTGTAACTGATTGTCCTGGGATACACAGAAGTTCTGGTATCCACCTTTATTCTTTTCTCCAAATATGTCTTTTTGGCTTTTTGGTGTTTTGCCTTCTTTAAAGAGACTGAACTGCTGTGAATAATGACTCAAACATTCAACCACCTGCAGTGACCACCCAGGTGCTGTAGGGGACTGGACTATTGGTGCTGATGGCTCAGTCAGCAGTGTGCTTTGCTAACAATGTGCAGAGGGGCCACCCAGGCCAGGGTCTGAAGGTGTGCACATCCGACACCTCAGGCTACAAACTGGGTGTTGAACAAGGTAAGAAAAGAGGCAAACTCTGTGATGTGGGGTAGTGTTTCTTTTTCCTTACCCAGATGAGTCAGCTGTGATAACTCCCTGGAACATTCATGCTTAACCTGAAGATATTCATCTCTTGTTGATGAGCCATAAAGGGCCATAATGGACTCAGCTGCACTGACATAAGAGACAGCTGCAACATCTTAGAAGGTGTCAAAGACTCCCAAAGTATCCCGTGACTCACAGTACTACATCATCCAGTGTAAAACTCCCCAGTCCAAGGGAGATATCTGAGGTGTTCCCACCTGAAACTGAGCATATGTAACTCTGAGGTTTGGGGCTTCCCCTGTCACTCAAGGCTTCAAGGCTTCCACCACCTCTATGAATCTGGACTGCAACCACCACTTCAACAAATGAAGACCAAAATTGCAACAACCACGTCTCATCGCTGGATCAAACAGGTGTCTTGCGGGTCCTTCTGATCCCCTGGAGGTCCACAGCCCCATTCCTGCTGCCTGTACCAGCACCGCAGCCTCACTCCAGCACCACACAAGCATCTGCTGCTACTAAATCCCAGCTTATCTGCTGTGTCTTGCCAGCACTGACCTGCTAGATTTTCTGGGTGTAGGAGAGGCAAACCACATGGAAGGGCATCCATCTTGTCTCTGTTCTGTGGCCACATGTGTTTTTTCCTCGGGGGGAGACCAGACAATTTGGTCTGGTGAGTAGGGCTTGGGAATTTCCTCCTCATCAGTTGGTTTAACCCAGTTTTATCGGTATTATTATGAGAATTCTCTCTGTATTGGAGAAACCACAGGTATTGAATCGAAGGGAGGAGACTTCTGTCCGAGGTCTCTGCCCCTCCAAATTGTCTCAAACCGAGACTCTGATAAGAGCAGAAACTTTCCCATAGGGATTTTGGGGCACATTTTCACAGATTCACAGAATATGCTGAGTTGGAAGGGACCCACAAGGATCATTGAACCCAACTCCTGGCCCTGTACAGAACCATTCCCAAGAGTCACACCATGTGTCTGAGAGTATCATCCAAACACTTCTTGAGCTCTGTCAGGCTTGGTGCTGTGACCACTCCCCTGGGGAGCCTGTTCCAGTGCCCAACCATCCTCTGGGTGAAGAACCTTTTTCCTGATATCCAACCTAAAAATGCATCCTCTGGCACAACTTTGTGCCAAATGAATGACATGAAGAATAAGCTCTTTCCCACTGGGCCCAGTGCAGTTTTCTATAAGATCACTGCAAAACTTTTTTAGCCATCCTTATTTCTCTATCCCTGTCATGGAAGGAAGGGAGAGACTCATCTTTAATATCTGCAGGTGTGCCAGGTCTCTCCTCCAGAAGTTTCCACTAATCAGAACATGACTTGCATATGCATTAGTGTCCATCCTTAGTTTCTCTGCTTCAAGCTTTTTGTGGTTGAGATCAGAAGATACTTACTGTATTCACTAAAATGCAGTTGCCAAACCATGTCTGAGGCTGGAAGCTGCATCTTCAGCTCTTCAGCACAGGTGACATAGCAGGGCCTTACCAGGGCAGCCAACAGTGCCCTCGGGATGTGCAATCTTTGACTGATGTTGGTGACTCCAACAAACTTCTGTCCCTGCCTGGCAGCTCCAGCTAGCCCAGCCACACTGTTGGGATTACATGAGACACACAAAGATAGTTTCTACCACAGTTACAGGTTTACAGGTGTGAGTGTTGGGTAATGCCAGGCTTAGGGGTGCCTCAATTCCTGAGAGACATTTGCTGTCTGCAGAAATCCCTCCATTCCTTGCAGCTCACCCAAGACCTGAGCCACTTGCTGAGACGACATCTGTTGCTGTGGGCACCTCCGTGTTTTAGTACAGTGTTCAGGTGACAAAAGAGGAGACAAAGGCTCTTGTCAATCATTGCATTTACCTTGGTTTCCTGCTTTGGTCGGTGCCTGGAGAAAATCTGATAATTTTAAAAGACATAGAGTTGTGCTGTAAAGGTAAGGCTGAATTAGAGCAACCTATTTAACTCAATAATACTGTGTGACCCAGAGTGATCTCTCATTAGGCTGAGTAATACTGCTTTTTGCTACCTCAACTTTTGCTTCCCTTTCTTCTTCCTTGATGTTTATCACATTTTATATATCTATCTAGTTAACAGCAGTGTTGGGAGAACAAAGATTGTGTGTGAACAATTTCCCCTGCATTTCTGTAGGCCTTGCCTTGGCATAGCTGGGCACAGACAGTAAAAAGAACTGCGTAGCTAACATGGCTTCAGCCCCTGAAGTTAGAACAAAGGAGGATCAGTGCCAAGGTTAAGGTGGAGTCTCAAGAGGGTAAACGTGTGCCCTCATCTCATATGGACACCTGCAATACTCCAATTAGCACTGGACAACAGAGTATGTTTTTCTTATGTATCCAGTACTGTAGAAGAGGTGATCATGCGTTGGGATGTAGTAGCAGTATATAAAGAGTATCCTTCTTGTAATAAACGGACATTTTGTCGATCATATTGGTCTTAGCACAATCTGTCTCAATCCCCTCCGCTGATACAGCAGTCATCTGATAACCAAGAGCGTACACAGTAAACTCATGGGTTCTAATTTTAAAAGAATTTCCTGAGCAGTTTGTATTTTTACCGTGAAATCTCAATTATAAATTATTAAAAATGAAACATTGAGAAATGTTGCAGTGTTTTAGATATGATCAATTTATCTTTCCATTGCATCATTTTTCTTGGTTTATTTCCCTGTTGGACATCTCACAAGACCATCAGGTTGCAATTTTCTGGACTGCTGAAAGAATAAGCAAGGCAGAAATAAAATGCTCTGACAACTCACAATACATCTCAGTCATTGGAGACATAACTGTTAATAGTCTTGGTGGATAATAGGCTTGATGGATCTGTTAAAAAAATCACATAGTCTGAAAGCTTATCACAGGGAGTAGGTGATAATGAAAAGAACCAGCAGATATGTAAACTCAATTAACCTGGTACAGTTGTGTGCAACCTATTTCTCATTAAGCAAGAGCATAAGCAATGTTGACAGCCTGAGAAGTTCTGCAGCTTTATGGAAGAGCCATAGTCTAGTTCTTGGGATTTTCTTAATGTATTGTATTCTACATGTATTATATTCCAAACATTAATTCTATTCTTCATCTATAACCATATTTTATCATGAAACTTATCTCTGTAGAGCTGTGTTAAAAGTTTGCATCCAAGTCATTCTAGTCTAGAATACTATGGATTAAAGTGAATCTGATCTTTTCTTCCTTAGGAAGTTTCCCAGAAAGCATACGTGACTTGGTATTTTTTAAATTAGCCTTTTGTTAAATACAGGAAACAGATCTTTCTTGACTGAAATATCTTTTTTTTCCTGCAAAAAAAAAAAAAAGTCAAAAAAGAGATTTTTTGGCTTCTCAGAAAGAGAGTTCTATCTATATATCCCTATATCCACTTGCAGTCAAAATTAACCCTTCTTTTCCGTGTCACTGGTTTCAGATGGCAGACTTCAGTTGCTTAGTGTGGGGATTATTTTGCCTCACTGTGCTGGTGTTTCTTGGCTGGGCCATAGGCATAGCCTTGTGTGCCCTCTATGGATTCCTTTCTCCTCTCGCTGGTTTAACAGGACTTGATGAATTAGGCGAAGTGTTGTTGAAGGGCGCGTGTTTGGGGAGGCAGCACACTTAGAATACGTGTAATGGCAAGCTTCTGTGTTAGTCAATGGAGACAGCTCTGCAGCAGAAAAGCATTCAGTTCTATGCTGCTGGATTTCATATTTTACTCTGTTAGTCCTAAACAAAGTTTTCTTAATTTTTAACTGTGTGAATTTCTCTTGAGCATGTCAGAGAAACCTTAACAATCCAGGGGCTGGTCTCCTAAAATATGCAATAAAAGTTGTAGCTATTGTTTTGAAAATGAGTAATGATAATGTACTTGGAGAAGGTAGATACGTATGCATTTCTCAGGCTTTCAACTTAATATTAAAATCTAATTAAATAGAGAGGGTTGAAAATGGGAGGATAGAGCAGCCAGACAAGGTTATACTGAGGAGCTGGACTTGAATGCGAGTAGGTTAAGAATGAGGTTGGAGGGTTGATAAGACAGTCGAAAAACTTGGAGAAAACCAACACACCCAGGAATGATATTTATCTTCAACACACTTGTGGAAACCTATTACTCCTGTGAATGTAAAGACACCAGCCTTGCTGGGGAAAATGCACTATGTTGTTATATGATGTCGCATCTGAATTTCAGCTTCCTTTTTTGTCTCCCTGAAACCTTTGTCCAAAGACAGTTCAGTGAAAGTATATCATGCCTGAATAGTGAAGCACATAAAGTCAGGAATGTTTCTCTTATGGTGGCTGATTAAATAGAAATTAAATGATTGCATATGTTTTCTTCAGCAAGGGTCTTGGTATCATTCTGGGTACTACGGGGACGTGTTCTGAGTGTGATATTTTGGATTTTAATTACAATCAAATCTATTCCAGAGCTTTTCATACATGGATATTAATGTATCATCTTGTTCTGCAGGACTCTTGGGAAACTCTGTGGTGAAGAAGGGTGCAGTAAAATCCCTGAGGAAACCAGAGAGTCCATCTTCTCTAGCCTACAGCTTAGAGAACAATATCCAAGGCCAGTTTACAGAACTTATATAAGGCAGTTACTTGTTAAAGTACTGAAAGGAAAGCATAGATAGAGAAGCAGCCCCAAAACATCTTTCATTTCCTCTTTTTGAGGACATACCTAATCATTAGTGTATAGTGAGAGGTTCAATCCTGTGTATATGTATCTATAATTATTCTTGTAATAGCTTCTGCCTAGAACTGTCTTGAACTTGGTTTTGCAAAGTAGCGATATGTATTTCTACCACAGTAGGAACAGAAGAGGGTTACATATGCTATTTAACAATAAGCTACTGTAATTAAAAAGCCTTTGTAAAATAAAGTTGGTTGTAACTGACACATTTTTAGGTTGGATATTAGGAAAAAGGTTCTTCACCCAGAGGGTGGTTGGGCACTGGATCAGGCTCCCCAGGGTCACAGCACCAAGCCTGACAGTGTTCAAGAAACATTTGGACAATGCTCTCAGGCATATGGTGTGATTCTTGGGGTGTCCTGTGCAGGGCCAGAAGTTGGACTCGATGATCCTTGTGGGTCCCTTCCAACTCAGCATATTCTGTGAATCTGTGATTCTCTGATTCTGTGATTTTTGAGCTCTTATGAAGCGGTTTCATGCTGTGAATCTAGACTGGTAAGAAAGATCATCTAAGCTTTGAAGATCAATGTTATTTCAGAAATATCCTTGTCCTCATTTAGCCTCAGTCTTCAAGCATCATCTTATGCTGAACTGGGTGATGATACACAGGAGAAGTTTAATATTTTAGAGGATAGGATCAGAGAAAACACAATGCTGACTGAGGTGATTCACTGGGAGTTTTTTGCTGATTCTGTTCTCTGAAACATTTAACTTCCCCTGTGTATTAACACTGAACTTGGGAGCTGTAAATTCTTCTAGGGCAGAGCAGTCAGATAAAACTTAGACATTAAACATTCATCTGACATTCATGTTAATATAAAAAGGTTTAAATATGAGATTTAGATTGGGCACAATATGTGCTCTGGATATGGAAAGTGAGAGAAATAAATGGACCCAAACTCAAACCCTAAAATTAGCGTGTGGTTCATGTGATGGACTTCCTATAGGGAAGCTTTTAAGTGCTGGAATGAAAGTGTATTTTTTGTTTAACTTATTCAGCACAAACAGAATTATTTGGATAGTTTCTATTTTCTTCCTCTTTTATAACTTCACAATAATCAAACAGAATTGAAACAGATTTCTGAAAAATCAGATCTTTTGCTGAAAGCTGCTTTTGCAATATCTGTCTGTGGTAACTTTTTGTTCTGCATGGAAATACATTTTCTGAAATCAATGTTATAATTCGATTTCCTTCTCAATCATAAATATTATTGTGTGACTTCCAGCAGTGATTGTACTGGCTGGTAAAATGGAATCTGAAATGTACGAACGTCTTTAAGTTACTGCTTAAGCCTAGCAGCTACATTCTGGGAGTTTTGGAGCATTAGTTCGCTAGCTCTTTATTTCACTTTTGTTACATAGCCAGTTGGTACCACAGGGTACCTGTTGTGTGCAGGCTGTGTCTGTGACGCCAAATCCTGGAGGGATTTGTTAGAGGTACACTGTGAGTTAGAATGTTGAGTGATCTCTGTGAGCACCTCTCTACTTTGCTCTTCCCTCCCCACCTCTCTCAAATTAAAAAGTAGTAGGTGATTGCTCAAATCCTTTTGTATTCCAATGAGTTTTGGAGCTCAGCAATCAAGACAGATATGAATGTCTGCCAGAACAGCTTCCATTCTTCCCTGTTTCCTTTCAATCTTAATCTAATTATTCACCTTTATTCTCCTTAACTCTTTCCTCTATTTTTTTCCTATTTTTGTTGCTTTTTTGTTTAGTCCATTGTAATTTGCATCTTCTTGTTTTTCCTGTAAGATTTTTGATATTTTTTTAATTTGGGGTTTCATGAATTGATTTTATTTCCCTTCATTATATTTTCTACCTTCCCCTTTAGCTACTTTACTTTGACGAATTTCCTTTTATATTTATAAAGTTGCTTTTATGCCTGACATAACAGTTGTAGAATTCCTTGTACGGAGTATGTCTTAAGGGGCTATTGTGTTTTGGTTTTTTGTTGTTGTGTTTTGGATCACAGTCTGTTAAACCTTATGTTATTAAGTTTCCTTGTTCAGCCATCCTTGATCACATTTTTGACTGTATCCTGCTGTTTATTATTTCCTTGTTGGAATGGACCTTCAGCAGTAAGTGTCCTAGGCTGGTGGTTTCCAAACTTTTTTGATTGCACACACCTATCAGCAAAAAATGTTGGAACATGCACATCCAATCTATGTATATTTATTAATGTACAACTTATGTGTAATTACCACTGTAATAACATATTCTGTACATTATGAAACATACAAAAAGAGAGAATTGGAAAGTGAATGAGATAAAAATGAATCAAACACTATTTTAAAAATTTATAATTTTACAAATATATAATTTTATAATTTTATCTATTAATGGCACAAAAAATATTTTCCTCCTGCACCCCAGTGGATTGTCTTGTGCACCCCCTTGGGTCCTTACCTCCCACTTGGAAGCCACTAGTCTAAATATTCCTACAACAAGCATCGGTAGCCTCAAACACACTTCTTCCAAAGAGCACCTGACTTCCATAAGTGTTCTTAGTTTGTCGTTATTTTTTCTGTAATTGAGAAAGGAAGGAGATTTTGTTACAGCTCCAGAATATTTAACACAGCAGTAGAGCTAGCTGAAACAAAAATTCCTCTTCGTTCATCTTTCTCTTCTCCATTTTTTTACCTTTCCTCTGTGTTTTTTCCCTATTCTTTTAATGTAAACAATGAAATACATTTACAAATCTGTCACCCTCTTACACAAGCTCATATACAATTGTGCTACTAGGTTAGAAAGAATTCCTTTTATGTTCTAAACCAGGCCAAAATTATTTCATTATTAAAGGTATAACAAAACTTCTTTTAACTTTATTCTGGTAGAACTTCTTAAGCAGTTCTTTGGTAGTATTAGAAACTATTTAGTTCTGAATTATTAGTGTATAATTCTAGAAGGGCTTTATTCTGAATGATGGCAGGTACTTTAGGATGAGTAACACTGCTGCTCTTACTTCCTTACCAATTTTCTTCTGTTCTTTAATGACAGAAAGACAAAAAAATAACTAGAATCTCCCAAAATGTATCTAGAGGCCATTACTAGACAAGCGCTGTTTTTGTAGTTCTTTAGTTTCTTATAAGAGTAATGATGCACAACAAAAAATAATTTATGGAGCCTGAAGTATAAATATGCTATTGTCTTGGTTTAAAGACAAATATTGGGGTAGGAACTCCAATAAAATGAACTCTCTCCTCTTTTATTCTCCACTAATATAGAGAGACAGAATGTAAGAAGGTATAAGTGAAAAAATAACAGTTTACTTACAAGGAAATAGCAGCACCACAAAGATACAAAGGAAAGAGCTTACCCGCAAAAAATGGGAATCCACCATGTCAGGTGGGCCCCTGAGGACAAAGGGGAAAAAATGGCGGAGGAAAACTGTGTTGTTCACAAGGACTTATACTATTAAACTGCCCGCTCTATGTCATCTGGCCAAGTTCAGGTTTTAACTGTAGCAACAGTGTCAGTCTGGGACCTTTTGTTCTCTGCCACGCGGTGACTCCGGCACAATGTTTTGCCACGCTGGGCTGGGCTGGGCTGTGGGTGATGGCAATTCGGTGATCCCAGCACTGGCAGGGGTTGCCAGCATGGGCATCGACAGTGACGGTGGATCGTTTCACTTTTGTTCTCTCCCTGGTGGCAGCAACTGGGGAGGTAGCAACCCCAGACTGCTTCAATGCCAGCACTGTGCGGGTTCCCTCCGCTCCAGTGGGAAATGGTGATGATCTGATGGTCCGGACAGCGGGTCTGGGCTCAGTGGGAGTGGCAGAGGTGGTAGCTGGGGCCCTAAGAAAGGATGGTGCCCTGCTAACCCACAGCCCACGTGGTCCCAGAGAAGAGAGAAAGAGAAAGCAAGCAAATACCATTTCCTTCTTGCATTTTTTTTTCTCCTCCTCCTTGCTCCAGCACAGGCTGGCAATTCATCCTTAAAGAAGCAATCCTCCAAAAACAATGTTGAGAAAAAACGGAATAAAATACAACCCTCCTGTAACCTATAAATATCATTAAAATGAATTTGTATTACAAATAAAAGTCCATTCATACTCATGAACATTCAAAAGCAATAATCTCATGTTTAGCTTTATTACAAATTTGCTTGCAGACATATTTACCTAACAGTTACCTTTTATAATGTTCTTTTCCCTAACTGAGCTGTCTGTGGACAGTATGTAGGACTAGGATCTTTTCTTCCTTTATTTTTCCATTTAGAGTTCACCTATCCCACATGATTTTTTACAGGTTAAGTAATTAATCTTTTATGACATCATATTGGTTGTTTTGGCAGCAGTGACATTTTTATATCCAACTGCATTCTCCTAACAGTTCCAGGAGGTAAACCAAGAATTTATGTTGAGCTATGATTTTCAACTCCCTTGTGTTTCTGTGTTCAGGATTGTATTTTTTTATTTTCATTTGAATACTGCAGAGATAATTTTTCTAAAGGGAAGGCCTCCAGTATTTCATTTCCTTTTTGTTAATAATTGAACTCAGAATCTCACTCCTCTGTGGCTTCAGGTGGGTATAACTGCTGAAACCAGCAGAGCTTTCTACAGCTTTCAAGCAGATCATCTTGGAATATATGGCTGAGCAAAGCAATTTCTTCATATTGACAACTATTTGATCTTGTGAAAGTCATCTGTAAAACTGCATGCTCCAACACCCAGTAGAATGGGGTGATAAGTGGAAAATTTGAGGACTACTGGAGTGGTTTTTCAGATTCATCAACAATTTCCTGTTTATCAGTTATAAACCGTACCTCATTGTCTCATGTATAGAAACCTCACAGGAATTCTAGGAGTTTAAAATTCACTAAGAGGTATGAACATCTTCATTATAGCAAACTGGAAGACCTCTAAAGAGCTAGAAAACTACTGACTTTAGGACAGAGGCAGGTTGTTAGCTAGCCCAAGATTGTAATTACAGTGCATATTCTAGCTTTTTCTCCTAATGTTCAGGCTTTAAGGCCTCACTTAGTTTATATGCTTCCAGGCCAACTGTTTGAATTTTCAGAATATATTTAGACATGATATTTTCAGCATCCATCCTATTATTTATTTAACCTTGAATTTATTTTATGCTTGTATGAAAATTCACCTACCTCCTGGTGTTATAGAAATTGAGTCAACAAAATAATGTTTCAGTCACTTAGTTCGATATGACTAGTCCAGTTTTTGCTGGGTTTTGAACTCCTACAGTATCCTTTGAAGATGACAACAGGTTTGTAGGGTTCACAATGATTCATAATTCATGGTCAGAGTAAATATGCTAGTTATAGTTCTACCAAATAAACATTTATTTTTCCATGGGCATTTATGCCTTTTATTTAACTATAAATAGCTATTATATCCTTCTTAATTTGATAGGAAAGCAATACACAGACAACTCGTCTTAGGCTTATTCCAAAGCCTATAAAGTCAACAAGAGTTTACTAAGATTTTTGTTGTGGTTTGTATCAACTCCTTAAACTTTCTTCTAAAGAATTTCTCTCAAGCATATGTTTCTGAACTTGCTGAAGTTAAATCATTTTTCTTGCACTTGAGTACTTGGAACTCCCTGCATTCTGAGTGCAATAGTTTAATTCTTACAGCAGCCATTTAGATAATTTTCAATTGAATTGTCATAGGACCTTCACTGGGAACCAGCTTGACCATGAATGACATAAAAATGAAATGTGCAAATGAGCTTCCTTTTCAGTTTCCAAAACCTTAGAAAAAATTTACATTTCACAAGAGATTATGTGTTTAAGGCCTTTACCTTTAAAACGATGTATTTTTTTTTAAAGCATCATAGATTTTACTTGCTACTTTCAAAAAATATAGAGAGCGTGCTAAATGTAAGGTAGACGGGAGATACTGCAGTACCTAATTCTTAATTGCTTGTCACTCAGCAAGAATCTGGAGAATTGGCATAGGTGTGTCGGTTCCACCTGTAATATGTGAGATGACTTGGAAACCTTGGCAAGTAACTGTTCTTTTTTACTGATTTTTACTGAATTATTTATCTTAGGGCCATTTTGTCTCATTTTGAAAGTCAGTATGCTATCTTTGAAATTTTCTGCGTGTCAAGTTATGTCAAATCTTGGTCTGTCCAAGACATTTTGCACTCAGAAACAATTGCTTATCATGAGTTTCATTCCTCTGAGGGCAACCTTGTGGCCTGTAAGTTTTGATACTGTTTTGCAAAGTAGAAAAACATCTAGATTTTTATTGTGGTGACTGCCTTTGGTTGTATTGTGTGTATTATTTTAGAAAATATTTGATGAAGTAGTTTCTTTATGAACCATTGAATTGACCTTTTTCTTTCCCTGAATATCTACTACGCTTAAGGCAACAGATTAAAACTGTATTTTCAGCAACATTTTCCCCAGTTGACTTAAATGATGAACTTTTGCCAATGAGATTTTACTGATGCCATCTGGTACTTTCTCTGATCTTGAATTATTGAGATTTTAGGTAGATTACCTGTTCCTTAAATATGCATCCTTTCAGTTTTTGACCCTTTTGATCACAAGTTTTCCAGGGGTTTGTAACGGTTCAAACCCCACATGCAATGAATTATTGTTCCCAAGCTTAGGGTAGTTCCTTTCTGGCAATTCTTTACAGGATAAATGAAAATAACTAGAAATTTCACCTATGCTTTAGAGGTATTTTACATGGAAATTTCTATTGCTGCTGCCCACAACTCTTATCTGCAGGATATGCTGGACAGTTTTATACAAAATGCTAATTGAAATTTGAATTTTAAACATCTTTGTATCAAGTGTAAATAATTACTAAGTTTGATGAGCCAGTAACAGGTCTTCCCATGTTAAGGATTACAGTAACTCAAATAAAGTATTCCAGTACATTGGAAATCCGGTACTCTGTTCTACAGGTAACTCAGAAATGCCCCATTTCTGTCATATTAATGAAGCCTTAGTAAATGCTTAGTCTTATATAAAACAGAGCCTTTTAACAAGAAAAATGAGGGAGACCCTGATTTATTTTTTCTGTAGAACTTTGGATAAATAACTGACAAAATAAGTACTGGTAGAAAATATTTCCCACTGTCATTCTAGAACACTATTCAAAAAATTATTAAGCCCTAGAACTAACCTCATTTTAGTCTCCTGAAACTGTTTCCATCCCTAAGCATCCAGAATGGCTTAAAATGTGGGTTTGCTATTTTCGTTTCAGTTGAACTCTTATTTTTCATTGTGGTATCCTTTTAGCCTGTATACACATAAGAGGAGTAGCTTAGTAAATGCTCTCTGAGATCTTAAAAGTCTGTCAGTACTGTTGTCATGTTACAAATATATTTTATTGTTAAAATGAAAAATGTCAGTCTGGTATGGATTCTTATTAGTTGTACTGAATGTATTATGGGAATGCTGGATTGAAATAAAGACACCATTACTGAAGGTAGCTCATGGTAGGATATTGATTTTGTAAATATTTGCATATTCTTTATAAAACATACTATGCAACTAACTATTCATAAAAGCTAGTAAAAAAATGTGCCTAGGCCATACCCGCACAAAAAAGGTACTCATATTATGAATTTGCTGTGAAAGTAAAATTCATGATCCAGTAGCTGACTGAAACTCCAGAAAATGGAACCCATATTACATAACTATTCCTTCACCGGAAAGTCTAGATTTTTGAATCATGCTTACACTCTCTTTCTCTCTCTCTCTCTCTTGGCCATAAGGAGAAATGAATGACAAAAAGTGGATAAAATTTGCATTCGTAACATGATACATAGTCACAATATATGAATTTACACTTTTAGTATGTTTTTTATATTATATAAACTCTCTTTATAAGGTAACTTTGTGGAAGCTTCTGCAATCTTGTCGCCTATTACTTAATTGCTAATTGCTCAATTTTCAAGAGAATCTAATGATCAGCGAGATTACATAAAATTTTCATTTTGGTTATCACAGTTTTAGTTTTGATCTATAAACTGTCATGTTTGAGATAATTTTCCATTTTTTGAAGAAGATGAGATAAAAATATTTTTTTCTATTTGTCTAAGAGGCAAAAATCCTGAAAATACTCAGAAACAAAATTTGGGAAAAAATAGTTTCTATCAAATAAAATTTTTTCTTTGTAATTCCAATAGTGTTTTTTCTGCAAAATAATGCTGTAGGTTTGTGGGGTTTTTCAATCTCAAGAAAATTATATGAGCTGACATGAGAGCATTCTTTGAAAAATGGAGTAGCAAACTTCTGGGGTAAAACATGTTTTGAAGAAGCTCTGGTTTTTTAGCAAGATAAATAATTTTTTCCAGAATGTTCTGAGCCAGTGTCAGCATCCTCCAGTTCTGCTCTTGAATCCACTTACTGCAATGTTTTCTTTATATATCATGGTGCAGCTACACCCTTTGTTAATAACTGAGATGTTTTTATCTAAATCATCTTACAACTTTGCAAAATTGCATGAGGGAATCATCACATTTTTTTTTAAGACTCATCAAATATCTTTGTGTTCCTAATAGCATCAGTAGAATCCATCAGTCTTGTGATACAACATTTCTTCAGGAGGATATTGTGGCAAAGCAAACTCTTTTTGTGTACACCACAGATTCAGAAAGCCTTATGTACTTGTATCTCAGAGCAATGGTGTGCTTCTTACTCGATGGTGTGCTTCTGAAGTAGGATTCCATTCTTACATAAACTTCTAATTTCCAGTGTGACTTCAGTCAAGTTACTTCGTTCTGCTGAACCTCAGCTTCTCATCTGTAAAGCAATACTTCCTTCTCACCTTGGTCTATGCAGATAAGGAAATGTTGCTCCTCCAGCTTTAACAAACAGTACAAGTAAATGCTTGAAGAGAGGTTAATGGAAAATCAAGTATTTGATAGTGTCCTTTGTTAAAATTTAGTTCCTTAACAAGAATGCAATTAAAATAGACTGCTTCATTATTGTTTTTCTTGTAATTATGAGGCATCTGTCTCTTATTCTGGAAAACAAAAGGCAGCTGAGAAACAATCTGGATATTCACACAGTATTTTGCAGCAGCTGGCAGATTCAGGTTCCTTTTGCTTGAAATTATTGAATCATTGAATCATAGAATCATAGAACGGCTTGCGTTGGGAGGGACCTTAAAGGTCATCCAGTTTCAACACCCCTGCCATGGGCAGGGTTATCTTTCACTAGACCAAGTTGCTCAGATCACCATCCAACCTGGCCTGTAACACTTCCAAGGATAGGGCACCTTCACTGTAAAGAATTTTTTCTTAGTATCTAATCTAAACCTACTCTCAGTTCGAATCCATGCCCCTTTGTCCTGTCACTACATGCCCTTGTAACAAGTCCCTCTCCATCTTTCTTGTGGGCTCCTCTCAGGCACAGGAAGGCTACAATTAGGTCACCCCAAAGCCTTCTATTTTCCAGGCTGAACAATCCCTATTCTCTTAGCCTTTCCTCATAGGAGAGGTAACCCATCCCTCTAACCAACCTGGTGGCCTGCCTCTGGATTCATTCCAACAGGTCAATGTCCTTCCTGTGTTGAGGACCCCAGAGCTGGATGCAGTATTCCAGGTGAGGTTTTATGAGACTGGAGTAGAAGGGCAGAATCCCCTCCCTTGACCTGCTGGCCACACTGTTCTGGATGGCAGGTGTGTCGACTGCACCACTCAGCTTGAACGTTAACTACCAGAGGTGGTTGTGACTCAGAGACCTTGTAGAAGGACTTACAGTAGAGAACTAGACTACATTGGAAGGTTACAGCAGTGTGCTGGAAACAACACCACTGGTAGTAGATTCACGTCTGCTCATGGCACTGATCTGGTAGCAGTTTGTGAAATGCTAAATTTGAAAAGAAATACATAGATAGGCTATGAAGTCCCGATCCCTTTCTGTAGAATGTGACAGATGCAGAATCTGTGGCAAAAAAGTATGAGCGCAATGAGCTTGGAGGAGGACTGAGACATAAATCAGGATGAGGAAGTGCCTTTGGCTGCAAATTTTTGAGTCTATGTCTTGTGTTCTTTCTCTCTTTCTCACTGTTCTCCTTTGTCATCTTTAAATATCTAGGCATTAATCTAAATAATGTATATACTAATTAAATATCTACTAAGGTCCCATATAATTTCATTACACTTCCTGGGTGACCATCCTGCTAATGTGAGCTTTTTACAGTCACATGTAAGAAGGAAATATAATTTAAATAAAAATGGTCACAAATTTCAGCCTTTAGCACTGATGGATTTTGGAAATATTCCTAATATAATGTATTGTCCAACTGTCTTTAGTACATCTAGTAATTAGCAATTAGCCATTGACTTTGGAATTCTTATGTGCTAACACTGTACTAGCAGCCAAATGATGATTGTTATACTGAACAAACATACACAAAGTTATTTTTCAAGTTGTTTTTCATATTCTGTTTTTTCTGATGTTTAGGTCAGATGTGTTTTCTAGATGGAAAAAAACCCCCAACAACAGTAGAAATGAGATTTATAAATACTGATAGAAATACTGTGCATTGGCTTTATTGTAGGGCAGGTATCTCTCAGAGACACTGCACAGGATGTGCAACCGAGATACATGCTGGCAACAGCCAAAGTGTTCTGGACATATTTCTGTCCTCTTGAACTACTGCTGTCCCTCTGTGCATGAAATAGCCTGAGGAGCCTAAATTACAGTGGTTTCCCTGGGATACGTTTTATTTCAGAGTAGACTGGTCTTCACACCATGAAATGCTGGAGTCCTACTCTGTCATGCCTGTCACACTCTGGCTGGTGAGAGATCCGCAGCCATTCTGAAACAAGACACTCCTCCTTTGCAGGCAACAGAATCTCCTGGCATGCTCTGAGCTCTCTTTCCCCTGCAAAAGGTTCATAATGGAAGTGAGAATCTCAACCTTTCTTTGTAAGTGACATGTGGCAAATAATATTTCTGGAGAGAGACAGACTTAGAAGCACAAATTTCTCTCACTGCTACTCACCTGCACTTACACTGTCTGTGCCTAATTCTCTCAGCTTCATAACAAGATGTTTTAGCTGCATCTCTAACTCCCAGTGCGCACCTCATGATTCTATGCTTTCAGCGCACACTTAAGATGTTTTAGGTTAATTATAGATGTGCAGCAGTACATGAGTGAGTGAAAGACGCAGAGAGATGATAACAGCCTGCAACTATGTGAAGGGCTTAAATGCTGAGAAGACAAGGAATGTATTAACTATGAAACATGGGTTAGTACTAGGGTGAATGAGACATAACTAAGAAAGGGAAACACCCAAAGAATTCTCTGGAGAAGTTTGCCAGACAGCATGATTATTAAACTGGGAGGCTCTTCTCTAGGTGAAAGATTTCTCACTTGTGAGGTTCAAAACCTAACAGTTTAGTAGTTTCATAGGGAATAATTTCAGACTGCTGCTGACTGCAGAACTGTCTTTTCTGGCTTCTCTTTGTATGTCTGCATACGCACACATGTTCATAACTACATATGGAAAATATAGACATAGATATAGATAACCACATATGACTCCTTCGTGACAGTGATTTTCATCATATATTGCATGTTTGGCATTTTCATTTCATCAGGACTCCTGCCCATCAGCAAGACTCTGCTGCAATGCTGCTTATATTTCTAAAGCCCATATAGCTCCAAACAGCTATCATGAGACACAAGAAAACCTGTCAGAGTGACATTTGTTTCTTATTCTTGAAAAAGTAAAATTTCTTCCAAAGATTACACTGGCCTGAGGCTTAATAGAGGTAACATTTGGCTCTGTGCTGGGACAGATTTTATATGTCAACATCCATTGGATTTAGAAATAGCAGATTTTAAGTGAGAAGTTGTCTGCTCTAAAGCTTGCTAGGTCAGGGTATACTGCAATATTTTGGTGCATTATGTAAAATTTATTCATTTTATTGGGACGTCTATAGGAAAAAAAATTTTGAATGCAATGTTAACTACTGTAAATGATCCGAAGTCTGTTGTAATAAGTGTTCTATGCCTCAAAGATTTCAAAATCAAGACTATATTTTTAAGCTAATTTTTTTTTTTAGTCTAATAGCAGTCATGAAGATTTCTGTGCATCATAAGAACACAGTGTGATTTTTTTAATTCACATTTTTACCACGCAGAGGTAAGAACTCGTTCTGATTTCGGCTGCAGTCACAACAGTCTTGTTGGTTGAATAACACATCCAGTTTTGCCTATGTGCATGTGTCTCATATATATATCTATACACACACACACATTTTGCTCTCACGTTAATAATTGTACACACTGAGGCTTCATTGAGGCTCCTGCATATTCAGACTGTTCTAGGGCACATGCAGATCATGCCCACTGCAGATCTATCTGCTCTCCCAACAGCCTATACTCCCTGTGTTCCCTTTGTCTCTGGGGTCACTCCCAATAGCTAAGTCATGAGAAATGTACACAGCATGTAAGGACCCTGGTCAGTCAGATGCTAGAGTGTTTTTCCTCTAAATGACATTGCATAACATGCCTCAGGAGGTTTTTCTTCTTTGTTTGCTTATATGGTTTATTTGAGGCTGTAATAACACTTTATAGCAGAAAGCAAAATTATTTTGGCTAAAGGAGTGACTTTACCTGGGTAGTTTTCAAACGGCTACAAGGAAGTAAATGCGATTTTGAAATTATATACGTTATGTGGTGCCCTTTTCATTTGACCTTGCAATATATGGGAGTGTGTTGGTGAGTGGATTGGTGAGTTCTCAAGTGCATCAGGATCCTAGATATGAGTCCTGTTGGACTAGAAATTTAAAATTTGAGAAGATAGCAAAAATTTAGTTAGAAAGTAAACAAGAAAATACGAACTGTTTTGTTTAGATTTTGCAGTGAGGGTTGGCTCTATCTCAGTGTCAGCAGTCTGTCTCTCTCTAGCCAAAGGGAATGTAGGATGTGACAGAGAGGGTTTGATTGAGGAGGAATTCAATGCAGCTATCAGCAATGGGATTCTATGTAAATACTGCAACACCTCTGAACCGCGGAACAGCTGAGATAACACTGTAAACTAATCTCTAGTGCTGGAGAAGCCGGCCAATCCCTCACAATACATGGTTTCTGTAGAAAAGATGTGCTAGGGAATAAAAGAAGCAGATTTAAATTATATATAGCAACTTACCATGGAGTAAAATATGCTGACTGTTTAAAATTGAAAGCATAATACAGTAAAGTATCTTTGTCTTTGAAATGGTGCTCTGTTCCAGGGTGTATATGCTTATAAATCCTTGCATATATATGAATTCTTATATAAATACACAACAGCACTATCACTAAAATATTTCCAATTCTCTGTTACCTGAGCCTAATTAATTTAGATAACTATATACTCATTTGGGGTTCTTATTCCACCATTATTGATTTTGGTCAATTTTCCATCAATACAAAGCAAACGAAGAGGCAAAGTTTGTCCAGAGAAGAGATACTGAAGCACCATGTTTTGCTCCTTTGACCTTTCATATTTCACAGACCTACACAGCCTTTCTTAGGTAGCTAAGAAAAAACCCCCAATATATACATATGTGTATATACCCAGATATATACATGCATATAATATATATATGTGCATATATACTTATATATACTCATATATTAAATATACATATACAACTCCATACACAGATAGTGTCTCACCTGTAACATGTTCTCTTTCCTCAAGGCATTTAAAGAAAAGCAGGAGCTATCAATGGCCAAAAATTTGTTGCTACCAACTGTTTCAGAGTTGTGCTCATAATTGGGCGCAACCCCAAGATAAACTGGGGTTGGGGTGGAGCTAACCACCTTATTAATTGTCCTAGAAAAAAAGTAACAGATCCCACTATCTCCGATTTCAGAAGAAATTAACGTCTGAGGGTCTCTGACGCCCCCTTTGGATACCGTTTAGAAATAAATAGTCGATGATTTTAAGTTGTCGCACACTTTGTCAGAGCCAAACCAAATCACAGTGCAAAGATTGCTCTCACAACAACACCCCTCGAAGCCCCCAGACTGCAAGTTGGGTTGCATTCACAGGCTCTTTTCTTCTACCTAATTTGAGATGTAGATAGCCTTGTGATGCCAGCCCTTGTATGGCACCTAATAAACCGGACCTGTGTTTAAGCAGTTGATCCATTTGAGTGTTCCCCTCTTCACCTTTGCATCTTACCATTCCCTTCTGTCTCAAACCTCAATTCTTCCCCCTTCTTCCCACATTGTGTCACAGGCAGACATGGTGCAGTTTACAAGACGAGCTCCTGAAAGACACTGTACTCTGTGTTATAATGAGTTTCTCTGGGACACAAGTTGACAATCTCTGCCTTCACATACCAGGGCAAACCCACTCAAAGGATACTTCTCCAGTCATTCTATTTTTAACAACAAAAAAAGTACTGAAGACACATGGATTTTGTAGGTTCCACCACTGGAACAAATTATCAATGTGGATGTTTCAACAACTGAGCAGGAAAACAACTGTCACATTACATTAATACCATAGCTGGTTCATGTCCAAGCTCTTCCCATATCTCATCCTCCACCCTAAACATATCACTGTCTGTTACTGATCTAGTGTGCATTAAAAGAGCAAAAATGGAGAGTTTAGGTATATGCATATTAACATAAATGATTTGTGCTATAGATGTCAGCCAAAAGTGGAGAAAAGGACATTTTTTTTCTGCATGTGCTCATCAAAGTTAAAAAGAAATTGAGTGTGCACTGCTCTTTCCTAAGGCAATACAGGCAGCATCTGCTGCCTCCATGCAGGAGAGGAGCCTCAGTTGTTGGCACTGAAGTAACCTCATGGCTCGTTGATTAAATAGGAACTCGAATGGCTTTTTTTTTGGTGGAAAAATGAAAAGCCGAGGAAGAAAACACCCGTGAGGCTTCCCTCGCACCCTCCACCAAGCCCGAGCATCAAGAGTTTAAGGCTCCGCGTTCCCGGCTGCACCTGAGCCGGTACTCGGCGGTCGCTGACCCCGCGGGGCGCCGGACGGGGCCGGGGCCGAGCCAGGCTGCGGGAGCGGCCGGGAGGGCGGCCCGGGAGGCACCTCCCTACTCTGGTCCCGGAGGCGCTGACCCCCGGGGGCTACGCGGGGCTCCCTATTTGGCCATGCGGCGGGCCGGGGGCACGCTGCCCCGCGCTGCCTTACATGGGTCGGGCGGCCGGGGCTGGCCGGGCTCCATTCATGGCTGCGCGGCCGCTCAATGGCGCGGAGCCGACCAAATAAGGAGAAGGCGGCTGCCCCGTCCCGCGGCGGCCCTCGCCTACGCTGACCCTCGGGGGGGTATAAATTGGGGTGCCTCCGCCGACCCAGCACGCAGGGTCTCCTCCGCAGCGCCCCCGCCGCCGGTGCTGGTCTGGTGAGTAGCGCGACAGCAGCGGGGCGCGCAGGGAAGGATTGGATGGGACGGGAGGGGACAGGATGGAAAATATGGGAAGGGATGGATGGGAGGCACCGCCGGGCGGCGGATGCCAGTCGTGCAGGTGCAGCCGGGCCTCGGCCCGTGCACCTGGCGGCTCCACGTTGTTTTTGCCGAGGACACCGCCTGCCCCGTGCCCGGCCGCGCCCTGCGCAGCATCGGCCGCCGCGGTCCGACGGGGCGCGACGCTTCGCCGCCGGCGAAGTATTCTGGGCAGGATAGATCTTTTCCATTTAAAACGCTTTTCCTCCCGTTTCTTTGTGCGGCCCGAGGGTACCGCTAATGACGCCCTAATTGAATGTCCTGCAAGCTGGGGCGGCTTTTAAAGCCCGCAGAAGAAAGCGGTCGATTCATCATGTTTAGAGCTCTGCCCATGAGCGTGACTGAGCCATCGAGCATCCTCCCTAGACGAGTCAAATTTCCCGCTCCCTCCGGAGCAATCCGTGTACCGCCACCGCCGGTGCCCTCCGGGACGTCGGGCGGAAGAGCGTCGAGGAGCCGCCCGAGGGCTCGTTGGGGCCCGGCGGCAGCTCCGGGGTCTGAACTTGCCACCGTGCTATTTTTCAGGTCCGTGCTTTCTTCCGAAGATGTGTGACGACGAGGAGACCACCGCACTGGTGTGCGACAATGGGTCGGGGCTGGTCAAGGCGGGCTTTGCCGGAGACGATGCCCCCAGGGCCGTTTTCCCGTCCATCGTCGGCCGCCCGAGGCACCAGGTAAATACAGGGGCAGGACCGGGGCAAGACAGACCCTTCCCCTTCTCTCCAGGCGTCGCCTCCACTTGCCCCTTCCCTCCCTAGTTCGTCTGTCCTGTCCCACATACCCTGTCCTTTCATTTGCTCACCTTTGAGATAGTACTAGCAACGCATTTCCAGGTCTCTCCAGCGTTTCCCTCAACTTCCCTGTTTTACTGTCCCATATATCCTTTTTCTTCTACAATTTCCATGGTAAAAAGTTCGTAAACTTCATAATGCTTTTTTCTTTTTTTCTTCTTTTTTTTTTTTTAATTAAAACATTTGCAATTTATGTTTTATCATGAACAAATTACAGCTAAGGCTCCATAGTAATACGGAGTATCTTCCTTCATAGGATCTGAATTTCCCTCTGTATCTTCCTCTTTACAAACTCTCTTTGTATCTTTTCCTGCTCGTGATATTGTGCATTTTATTTTCAGTCAAAATTTTGGACCAGAAAGAAGCAATTGAAAATAAGAGGTGTATTAAAAAATGGGGGGAAATCCTTTCATCTGATGGAAGGAAAACATCAAATTCTGTTGACTTAATATTTTAATAATGTTAATTTCTTTTCCAAAACAACTTTTTTGTCGTGTGACTGCTTGTACCTTTCTTGAAAATAACATAGTTAGAATTATAGAATCACAGAATATCTTGAGTTGGAAAGGACCAACAGGGATCATTGAAGTCCAACTCCTGGCCCTGCACAGGACAGCCCCAAGAATAACACCGTGTGCCTGAGAGTGTTGTCAAAATGCTTCTTGAACTCTGTCAGCCTTGGTGCTGTGACCACTGCCCTGGGGAGCCTGTTTTAGTGCCCAACCACCCTCAGAGTGAAAAACCTTTTCCTAATACCCAACCTAAACCTCCCCTGACACAACTTCATGTCAGTTTAGTGCAATGTATTTGTTTGGCCTCTGTGATGTTGTCTTCCTCCTATAATGCTTTTCCATATTTTCTTCTCTTAGGGTGTTATGGTTGGTATGGGTCAAAAAGATTCCTATGTGGGTGATGAAGCTCAGAGCAAAAGAGGTATCCTTACTTTGAAATATCCAATTGAACACGGCATCATCACCAACTGGGATGACATGGAAAAGATCTGGCACCACACTTTTTACAATGAACTCCGTGTGGCCCCTGAGGAACACCCTACTTTGCTCACAGAAGCCCCCTTGAACCCTAAAGCTAATCGTGAAAAGATGACCCAGATAATGTTTGAGACCTTCAACGTACCTGCTATGTATGTGGCAATCCAGGCTGTCCTGTCCCTGTATGCCTCTGGTCGTACAACAGGTAAAATAAACAAATAAACACTACTTAGATATTTCCTTTCAGGAACTCTTCTTCCTTCCCACTCCAAAAAGGAAGAAAACACACTGTAACTCAGTCAATTTTACAGAAAAATAGGTATTTTTAGTTTATAGTAATTGATGTTAACAGTGGCAGAAAAGCCAGTACGAAATAATCTGTGGAAAGAGCAATGTGGACCTATCTGCATTGCTTTGGGAGAGGCACCCTGGAACTGACTCTGCCACTGCTTGTTGTGGCACAAATGAGGAGACCTCCCTGTGGAGATGCTGCAGTTACACAAGTGTTACACCAGGTTAAGGGTTTAAACTGGGTCAAAGGACGCCCATTATTCGATCAAAACAGTGACTACTGCAAATATTCTTACTGCTCAGTGTAGTAGCAGTGGAAGACTGCTCATATGGATTAGCTTAAAATATGTATGGATCAAGTGTTTTGTGGAAAAATTCACACCAAACAGGAACGTACAGGCAAGCAAAGGCAGAAGGAATTAGAAAGATCTTTATGACTAAAATAGAATGATGCTCCTTCATGTTGCCTGGAAAATCCCCAATTTTGTTGTGTTTGTTGCTACATACTGTGCCTAAGGGTTCTAAGCATTTGCTAGGTGATTCCAGTTGCTCTCTGACATTTCTCTCCCAGGTATTGTTCTTGATTCTGGTGATGGCGTCACCCACAATGTACCTATTTATGAAGGTTATGCTTTGCCTCATGCTATCATGCGTCTGGATCTGGCTGGCAGGGATCTGACTGACTACCTCATGAAGATCCTCACGGAGCGTGGCTACTCCTTTGTGACAACAGGTCAGTCCTTAAGCTTTTCTCTGCTGTGAAAATCCTTATTCTCTCTTGGTCTACCGTCTTTCCCTAGTATTTTGTTTATCCAAACCTTGATTTGATTCCCATGTATCTGCAGCTGAACGGGAGATTGTTCGTGATATCAAAGAGAAATTGTGCTATGTTGCACTGGACTTTGAGAATGAAATGGCCACTGCTGCCTCTTCCTCCTCTCTGGAAAAGAGCTATGAATTGCCTGATGGTCAAGTGATCACAATTGGTAACGAACGCTTCCGCTGCCCTGAAACCTTGTTCCAGCCATCCTTTATTGGTAAGTGTTCCCAGGAAATTCTCCTTTCTGTAGGAGGTACGAATGAATCAGAAGATTTAGAAGGTGCCTCAATCCTCTTCCTGCTTATCTAAATTTGGCACAGAATCAAACACAAATAAATAATTATTTAGATCCTTTGGTCCCTGTAAGATGTGCTTGATGTGAGCTCATCTGGTAATTAGCTGAGTTCTGGGCTCTTGTTGCAAGTTTTAACTCAGGTTTTAGGGTCACAATTTTTTAATGGTAAAACATACAGTTAGTGTATCATCATTAAGGAGTTGAATTCCATCATCTTTATGGGTATTTTCCAACTCAAGACATTCTATGATTCTGCGTCACCGATGACAAGAATACGTTTCAGTGCTGTATTTGTAAGGCTTACACTCAAAACAGTATCTGACTCCATGAAGTAAAGTGCCAGAGAGGGAAAGAAAACAGAATGAAGGTGTGTGTATATTTATATGCACTGTAATTAAACATTGCCATGGTCAATAAGCTTTACTGTTTGTGCATGCAGCTGACGGATACAGCAAATGTTTATACTCTGAAGTCCCGAGCAATACATGCAGTTGTTCATCAGCTGACATCTTACTGTGGATCCAATGTCAGCCCTTTCAGGAAGCACCTGTTGAAATTAATAAGTTGGAATACAACCTACAAACACTTGCTTCTTGTTTCTTTTTCCTTACTGTCAAGTGCTATTATCTTATTCCATGTCATGGTTATGTCTTGCTTTGAAGTTTCTAAGCAGAATAGACTGTATTTTGAGTTGACTGAAAAAGAAATGAAATTACTATTGTCTTCTTTAGTTCTAATTCAACTGTTCTCATTGTCTTTATTGCATTCTTTACTATATTCACCTAATGCTTTTTAGTGAGACTGACATAACCTGATACTCATGTTCTCTTCTATATAACCTTCCATTGCCGTATACCGAATGAGTTTATCTCGTATGTCTACTTCTTCTCCTACTGTATATTTTGTGTACCTTGTCTTTACACATGCATTATGATTGTTACCTTTTCTAACAAATAATTTTCATTTTCTAAGTCAGTTCTGTAGTTCTATTTCTTGTATTTTTCTATAATACTTAGTAATCAGTAAATAATTTTACAACAAAAATTCACAGAAGTTCATACTAGTGATGAAGAGAAATGCTGAGATTTCTTTTCATGAAGGCCTCTTGTATAATTTACTGACCTACTGTGTTATTTTTTTCTCAAGGTATGGAATCCGCTGGTATCCATGAAACTACCTATAACAGTATCATGAAATGTGATATTGATATTCGTAAGGATCTGTATGCTAACAACGTCCTCTCAGGTGGTACGACAATGTACCCTGGCATTGCTGATCGCATGCAGAAAGAAATCACTGCTCTTGCTCCTAGCACTATGAAGATCAAGGTAAGGAATTTGACTCTGTACTTTGAAATGTGGATAAAGATGGAGAAAATGTCCACATCGTTAAATTGGGATGTAAGAACAACTCAAATGTAAGATCAACAGCTGATGGACAAATGAGCAGAAATTCCATTTAAGCAGAATAATTATGTTGGTTAGAAGCAGATGTTAAAACAACCCAACAGTTATATATTTTCTTAAGGAACATTACATGTATTGTAACAGCTGCTGAGGATCAATACTGTATAACTGCAAAGTTCTTTACTTACTTAAGAAAATATCTGGTGGTTTGTAGCATTGATGATTTGGGTTCATTGTTCAGAAATGAGGATTTTGTTGCTTTTCTTTATCCTAGATCATTGCCCCACCTGAACGCAAGTACTCTGTCTGGATTGGTGGCTCCATTCTAGCATCTCTGTCCACCTTCCAGCAAATGTGGATCAGTAAACAGGAGTATGATGAAGCTGGTCCATCCATTGTACACCGCAAGTGCTTCTAAGCACTTTTCCCCTCAATTTACTTCCCACTCAGGATGACGACAATGTGCTTCTTGGAGTCTTCTGGCAAACCTTCCCGAACTCTTCAGTCATTGTACAGTTTGTTTACACACCCGTGCAATTTGTTTGTGCTTCTAATATTTATTGCTTTATAAATAAATGAGATCTGGGACTTGCAACCTACAAATTATTGTCTTTTGTTTTATTTTAATTATTTTTTGCTCAAAAAAAAAACTAAACACCTGGGATTTGGAAACCCCCATCAGACCTATGAATGCTTTTACTGCATCCATGTCCTAACTGATATAGGCATATTAGGTCATGGTTTTCTATTAGTAAGAATTTATATTTTATCGTTTTAATTTTGAAACCTGAAACAAAAGGAGCATTATATATCAAGGCTTTCAAAAAACTAGCCTTGAGGGTAGACCCAGAAAGTGGAACAAGTGAAAAGAAATCTCTCATATTCACTCAGTCAGTTTAGAAAGATTTTTCTGTTGCATTTATTGTAACCCAGACATTTTAATATTAATTTATTAAAAGCCGAAGCTTCTATAAAAGAATTATGTTAATACATTTAGGATCTGATTTATAAATATTTAGCTCAATCCTAAAGAGTCATAAAATTGTTGTCTGTGGGCTATCAATATTTATGACAAAACATTAATTAAAACTGACAGCTTACTCATTTTCCCTCATATCTTCAAAGCCAGAGATAAAGAAGTCTTTATTTTACTAATGCACAAGAATCAGACTTTTGCTGCATAAACATACAATTGTTATAATCACAGTTATTTTCACATCATCATTCATATGTCTTAGGCAATTTGTAATCCTTAATCTTCGGTATCCTTTCTTGCTATTTGACCCAGATACTAAAATCATAAACAGCATACTTTCCGTGGGCTTTTGTGATCCTCATGGTGGCTTTTTATGACTGGGCTCTTCAATTTTTCTAAAAAGTAGTAACTAAAAGGTAAGCTACAGAATGATCTAGGACATTTTCATAGAAGTAATGAAACTAGTCCATGTCATAGTTTGAACTATGTACACACTGGAGTTTGCCTAAGTTTTATTTAGGAAACCAATTAAAACATTTATCTAATTGTGTACGTAGTTAGTTAGGCAAGTGTCATTGGAGCTGTTTGAAAAGATAAGATTTTATACTCCAATGCTAACTTAAAAAAAATAGGCAGTTTATACATTTGCAGGAAAACTTTCTGTTCCTCTTACCTCATATTTTCTTGAAAGGCATTAAAAATCAACATTAGATGTGGTCTGTGATTAAGTAGAACTCATTTTTCTCTTTTAACGTAGGAAGATGTATTTAGTGTTTATCTCCAATTTACTTATTGTTAGAAGACAATTTACTGGGGTGTGGTGCCACTGTAATTGCCTACCTTGCAACTGAAATACTCAAATATTTCTGATATTTTTTGTTTAGGCAGAGAAGTTGGATGGATTTGTCAAATAAAACTTAAACATTTTACAGTCTAAACATACATTTAAGTATTTTAGACAAACATAAAAATGAAATTATAATGGTGTGAAAATTTAAACATGAATATGAAATACTCATTCTCACACTGCACACAGTATTACTGAATTGTTGCTGCAAATAAGCCATTTCACAATAAAATACAAGTTCATTAACTTGTGAATCTGTTAAGACAGGTCAACAGCCTACACTGTTCTCAAGAAGGTTCCCATGGAAGGGAGTTACTCTGAAATTCACATAAAATGGAGAAATTTTGTATGTCTTGAAAATATAGGAACTTTTCCAGATTTTTGGATAACAAAAATTTAATTGCTCACATTTAATGATGTTTGCCAATGACTTTTGCATATTGTTGTTCAGAACCATTGCACTTTTTTTGCTTGGTCTTGCTTGCTAATTTGAAAGATTTGTCTGGGCAGAAAGGTTATCTCATATATTAGTGTGAATTAATAGGGTGATACTGGACATAAATTGCAACTAATTGGAGCTTAAAATGTTAAGCAAGTATGCAAAAGGCATGCTAAGTCAGGCCCAGTGAATGCCCGACTTGACCGACTCTGACTGATAGGTCAGGAATGGCAGGCAACAGCTGGCACCACATTCACAACTCTGATCAGGGATTCACTCTTGAGCATGTGGGCATGAGAAGGGAATTGAAGGAAGCCACTGATTGCAGGACTGATGGAAAAAATTCTTTCCATAGACTATCTGGGGTTTGTAATTTGCAGTTTATGAAAATGGATACAAGCAGCAAGGATTGTGCAAAATAGTGGTGTGCTTGCATATAGATAGGATAGGACTACAAAGTAACAATGCCTTACCATTTTTCTCTTCTTATTGCATTTTACCAGATGTTTTACTTTCTAATGCAATAGTCCACATTTTACCATTGAAAATTACATATTTCATACTCAGTGCAGTGAAAACTAGTAATTCAATGGGATGGGAGTTATGAAAACTATTTATGGAAGCAAAACTAGGTCTAATTTGATTGAGAGGAATTTGAGTGTTAAGTCACTTAAGCTAGGATTCAAAACACTGATGAGAGATGCCACTGTTAAACTTAACCCTCTCTTTATATTTTACAACAAGCCTTAATGTGTTATACACTTTATATAGCAAATGAAGACAGTGGAATGGGATGCAGAAAATAACTGCAGAACATCTGTATGAAAAGCAGTAAAACTATTTCCAATATTTCCTTGAGAAGGGTATATTAAAAAACACCTGTACCCAAACCCAGTTGTGATCATCAATCTTCATCTCTGAAACACCTCAGGTAGTGAAGACATTGACACAAATGTGAAGAATAAAGGATCACAGCTAACCTTCACCACTTTTGATAAGACTCTCTTTCAATGGAAGAAGGAATCTTAATGTTTAGCCAGATTATAGATTCAACACACACATTTTGAAAAGCAGTGTGGATATATGGCAAAAGGTCTGTCTGCCACACTGAAGGGTGTTCTGTAATCTGACTTTGCAGCTCCTTATTGCTCTGTACATGCTATGGAGTGGAAGAAATTCTGTGGAACTCAGTCTGACGTGATTTTTAAGCTACATAAAGAAGCTTTATTCAATAAGAAGGGCTAAATAGTATTAAGAAATACTGACATACATCAGTAAGAGCTGAGACGAAATCTTACTGCAGCCAGAACAACGCTGCCCAGTACTCCTGCTTTTGACTGAAGGGCATTGAGGTAATACCACTGCTGCCTGACCCTCAGATTTTACAGAAAACTTTCTTTGTAGATTAAGAAGCATGTTGGCACTTGAGGAGTATTAAGAATTATGCAACAATGGTTGCAATATCTACATGAAGCATGTGCTAAGGATCGGAAAATACTGTAATTCCGCTTAAAAATATGGATTTTTTTTAAGGGAAATAAGGAGATGGTCCAGAATTCACTTGTTAATGCTTTTTCCTTAAAAAAATTGGTAGGAGGGTCGTAAATTTGATAGAGTTGTCTACTTTGCACTGATTGTCTCTTAAAAGGCTGTTTTAGCTAAAGCTTTAAAAAAGTCACCCTGAGGCAAAGCACTAATATAAAAGTTTTTAGCTTGAATAATTGAATTCTGTAGAGGGATAATTTTTTAAATGTAGAATAAGAGTGTTTTATATTTATAACATTAGGTGACTTTAAATGTATGTGACAGTCAGATTAATCTACAATACTAACACTACAATAGGAAACAAACAGATAAAACCTGCTCGTTGGATAAATTGTGTGTAAGGCTCAGGCAGAGACTGACGCTTGCTTCCAGTAACAGCTGAACTCTGAAGCATCCTGTTACAGAAGTCTCTGTCATTATCAAGACACAAGAAAAAGAAAAAAATTACAAAATTGAGTGATTAGTAAATCTCACACATTACACTTCAGAAAGAAGCAGTTAATATACTATCAATTACCTTCGCTTTTTCTCCTGAGGATGGCTATGATCGCTGAAACTTAAAAAGTCACCATACAGAAATGTTAATAATTGGAAAAATTTAACTATGCTGCTATATAATTAAAGAATGGATTCATTTATGCTTAGTTGTCACACTTAGTTGTGTGAGTAATGTTGATGAAATTAAATAGCAGGTATTACACAAATTAATATACCTGGTGGTAATTTTATGTTTCATCATAAAGAAAGAATTCACAAAACACAGTATATGTTGTCTACCAAATACAAGGTAGTATGGTCTTATAGAGGAGATGAATTGTATTTTATAAACATTTTTTTATCAGGAGAAATATGTACATAGAAAAAAGTGGATGAGGAATAGCATAAAGCTTTATTGACATAGATTTACATAGCATGTAAATGATATAATAAGTCTTGGAAGGTACCAGACAAGATGAAGGTAGCAAGGCAGTAAGGAAGAGCTTAAAGATTAGTTCTGAGTCTCTAAGACTCTCTGGTTTACATCACCAGAAAGGGTGATTAACATTATAATCGACATTATCATTGTCAATGATAATGAGGACTACATGAGCTTTGTTTGCAAAGGGTCCCGAAAGCCTTATGAGCTACACTGTGGCTTTTGGGCATGCTTTTGCAAAAAGGTAATGCCCAAAGGGAAATTGAGGAACTCCTGGATGTTAGAGAGGGCTTGTAACTCCTGGTCTTCTAGAGAGTGGGTGAAAATAGGAGAGTGGAAATGCAGTAGTACAGCAACTCCTACCATGCATTCATCCCCCTCTCCCACCTATTTGTAGCTGGTTGTGGCTGCCTCAGCTGACATGAGGAAGCAAACAGGTGAAAAATGTAGTTAACTGCTTTCTGGGGGGCACATATTGCTGGGCCAATAGATGTGGCGAGATCTTCCACAGCATCCAGAAGCACAGGGATTTTACAGTAACTGCTATCAAGGAAAGAAGAAAAATTTAGCAAATAAAAGCCATACCCTCATGTTTATGTAACAGATGGGTTTTGACACTACATTTCACATTAATTCTTATTTATTTTTTTATTTGTATATCTAAATTATTTTCTAGACACAGACTTCTACATTCAAAACCTGTCTCTATTTTATACTAAAAAAAACAAACCAAAAGACAAACCCAAAGAGAATAAGAAACATTAACCTTAAGAAAGAAAATCATCTACTGGGTGTATGTCTGTGTTTGTGTGTGTGTTTACAATGCTCTAATTTTCTGATAAGCTAGAGGGGAGAAGAATTCTTGCAGAAATAGAAATCTCAGCAGATTTTAAAGACAAACCTCTGAACAAGTAATAAGAAAAAGACATTTTACTCTTTACTTCTATAGCATGAATTATGGCTTGAATTTAGAATGCAAAATGAGTGTTCCCTCCTTCTCAAGAAACACCACGTATAGGAAGCCATGGTTTTCCACTAGTTAAATCAAGGTCATTCCATGTCTGTGACTTTATTTTGGGTAAAAGATTAAAAGGAATCATCTCTTCCTCGGTCTCTTCCTTTCTTGTTCTAAATTTCTGACTTCATTATCTAGCATTTCATTTTGACAATTTGAGTAACTGATTATTGAAATTAATATCATTAACCAATTAAGTTACTAATTTAGCAGTGGTTGTGAATTCAAGTTCATTATGACACTGTTTTGTTCATATTTAAAACGCTGGATTCATAGAAGACAGCCTCTTTGTATATGTACAAATATGAGTTGTGCAAAATACAATCTGTGGTTTTATTCTTACAAACATTAATGATTTCTTTGATCTGTATTTGAAAAACCATACATATTTGCAGGGATGAATATATAGTAGGTATTTACTAAATGTCACAATCCATCATGAGATACTACAAAATGCCCAGATATACTTTTAACTTGTAGTGTAAGATATTGCAAAAACCAGAAACTTTAATATGTGATGCACTTGTTTACAAAAATGATCTCAGGCCTTACTAGTTGTACTGGCATGGAAACAATTTCAGATTTATTTTTGATTGAATTCAAGCTCTCTTGTGCAGCTCAGTTCTGTATGGAAACCAGATAAACCACAGTAATGCAGTAGCTTTTGATCTTTTGCCCATATATTTTGGCAGCTAAGCTGAATAGACTTTGAAAGAGACTTACATGGAACTGATATCTTCACTGTACGTAGGAAAATGAGTTATTATGCTAATGCTGGTGATATTTTCTCTTTCATTTGTTTCTGGATTCTCCAAAGTGTTTGCTATAATAACATATATACAAATATTTTCCCTAAGCCTTCTCTTTGACTTTGCAATGGAAGAGCATCCCTGACTTGGTAAGAAGTTTCAGAAACCATGTGTGTACCACATAGAAAGAGTCCTCCCCCCTGGAGAATTAGCATAGTTGAAGTTGGAAGAGCAAGTATTTCTGGTCAGAAACATCACAGATGTATTTGACTAAGACAAAACTGTGGATATGTTGTGACCCTGTTCCTAAGACAGAAGTTAATTCCTGATTCAGTTTTGTAGTCAGACAAAAACCTCAGAACTTAAGCAATTTTACTGATAATGTGAAATACTCCTTCATTCTTACAAGCTACGGTCAAAAAGTGCCACACAGAGATGATTTTCAGACATAGTCTGAGTACATCACATACTGCTTAAAGTGTAAAAAGTCCCCAAAGAAAATAAGTTTACAATGTCTGGTGTCACATTCTGTATTTTAATGGCTGCAGCATAGTTTTCCAGACTTTTTCTTCTGATCAAACATAATGTCAGCTGTTATAATCAAATTTTTTTCTACTCTTTCATTTCAACTGAGGTAATGAATTCTTCCCATTGTACTGGCACCCAGCAGAAATAGGAAACTACCTTCTGACCTTATTTTTGCAAATAAAAAGCGTATTAAATCATCAGAAATAGTATCCTGCAGGCTCTTCTTTCTGCAAGAAACATACAAAGGTTTCCATTGCTCATTCTGTCTCTATATATTATACAAAGAAAATATATTGCCATTGAAAATGCTCTAAAGACTATTTCTTGTATAAGTAATGATACAGAGATAGTGATTGTGCAATCTCCAAATAGGGTCATGTGGTGACAGAGGGACAGTGGGTGCTATTAAAAGCTTGACATTTATCACTCACAGTGTTTAAATTTATCACGGAATTTATGGCATTTGCCAATCTAAGTATAGAGAATGCCACAAATACCACAGAACAGATAAATACCAGATAAATACTGCTGTGCTAAACCCAACAAACTGCTGGTGGTGCTTCACTAAACCTACAGCGCTCTACATTCTGGAAATTCATTACAGGTGCTACTGGCTGGAATTTCTCAGTATGAAAAATCAAAAAATGTTTGTTATGCTTTTCTTTTCCTTTATTTTGACTGTTTAGACCAAAAGGTCTTTTGTATAGGAAAATTTCCAGTGTAGCCTCCAGAACAAAGAAATCCCTATTAAAGTTAAAGTCTCCTAAAGCTAATAAAAACCAGATCATGGAGTAGCACTTTGTGTTATGGTTTAGTGGGCATGGTGGTATTCAGACAAAGGTTGGACTTGATGATCTTGGAGGTATTTTCCAACCTTTATGATTCTGTGATTCTATGGCACATCATTCACACAGAGAAAATGGAGTCTGTCAGTATATAAAGTTTACTAAATGTTCTATTGGAAAATATGTCATGTAACTTGTGACAAACAACCCACTGTGGAATTCTTGTTGGAAAAAACGACTTTTCAACAGAAAGTTTTTCTCTAGGACTCTGAGCTCTGGAGCTCTGTCTAAATCCTGAAGGACAGAATGGATATAACCAATCCCATTGTACACTTGCTCTAAGAAACACAGAAAACTCGTCATTATTTTCTTTGTAATAACTGCAGGAAAGATATTAAGGTAACAGAGTGCATAATGGAACTATATTTTCTTCACCTAATAAGCAACTTTAATGTTTGGTGGTAGAGGAGATAAGAGCTTTGCCATTGTCTTACAGGTTTGGGGGTTTGGAGGCTAGGTACCCAAATCCCATTTGTACCTTGGAAAATATTGTTTCTTGACTTCTCTTTCCCAGGTTCACCAGGGAAATGGACATCTGCTCCCAAGTCATACCCACAGGTGCAGTTCTGTCCCTCCTTGAATGGAGGAGGTGCTGTAGTGCTAAAGCAACAGTTCTCACAGGTATAAATTGTGTAAAGGGTAATTTGTATAGTACAAGAAAGTGAAACAAAAAGTGGAAAGAATTTGTCCATAGTTGTGACCAAGTTCTTCATCTTTGGCAATGATGTGACCTTGATTCCTTAACGGGATTCTAACCTTGTAAGACAGACCTAAGCCTAGAGTTAGATAATGTCCCTGCCATGAAGCTATTGAAACTGACTATTTGATTATCTTTTAAGGTTTTAAATACATCTAGTTACAGCAGATGGCACTGAAGAGTATATAATGAAGTTGCTGGGCTGTTGACAAAACCTGTGTGTCACAAGTCAGTCCTGCTGTCAGTACATAACATGAACTCTTCACATTCATTTGCCATTCTCTCCCAAATTCCCTGCTCTTTCCACAAACACAGTTTGTCTGGTGAAAGCAATGGAGGGAAGTAGGCTAGGGAAAGAGGGCACTGTATCCAACTTCAGTAATTTCTGTAATAACTTCAAATTCACACAAAGCATAGGTAAGTTGACCTCTTAAAAATCTCTTAAAGAGCAGAATGTATTTTGCTTCAGTGAGTATTATTTTGGAACTTGAGATATAACTTAAATGCAGAACAAAAAAGCTGCACTATATTCTCAGGTCTATAAAAAAAAAAAGGAGTCAAATTTTCAGGTCAGGTAAATCTAAACATTGTTCTTGTTTTGAAGCCAATGATACTAGTGGAGATGTCTGAAGTAGGTGAGGGTGAGGCTATTTTACACACAGATTTTTTTTCTTCCTGTGCTGTAAATCCCCAGTGCATGTTTCTAATTAACCACTAAATATAGCAGCTAAAAAGAGTTAAACAAAGATACCCTTTGAGTTTGGCTTTGTGAAAGGGCACTTTATGTGGATTTTTAAACTGTGTATCTCGATCTAGGTTCTAGCACAACCTGCTGCAGGCACAGAGAGTTAAATGCTGGTCTGTGCAACTTTTGAATTTGTGGTGGTTTGACCCTAGATGGGTGATAGGTGCCCACCAAAGCTGCTCTATCACTCCCCTCCCAACTGGACAGGGGAGAGAAAATATAACAAAAGGCTCATGGGTTGAATAACAACTGGGAGAGAACACTCACCAGTTACTGTCACGGGAAAAACAGGCTCAACTTGGGGAAAAAAAAATAATTTATTATCGAGTTAGAGTCAGGTAATGAGAAATAAAACAAAATCTTAAAAACAGCTTCCCCTAGATGTACAGGGGGGTGCGGGATGAGGACTGCAGTCATATTGTTTCTGCCACTCCTTCCTCCTCAGGGGAAGGACTCCTTACACTCTTCCCCTGCTCCAACATGAGGTCCCTCCCATGAGCTGCAGGGGAACTACCTTCCTCATTATGGTCTACACCATGAGCTGTGGGGGAATCTCTGCTCTGGCACTTGGAGTACCTCTTTCCCTTCCTTCTTGGTATCTGCAGAGTTGTTGCTTACATATTGTCATTTCCCTCTCCTACTGCTGTTTTACATGCTTTTTCCCTTTCTTAACTACGTTATCCCAGAAGTGCTACCACCATCACTGATGGGCTCAGCCTTGACCTGCGGTGGGTCTGTCCCGGAGCCACCTGGCATTGGCTCTGAAGGACATGGGTGAAGCTTCTGGCAGCTTCTCACAGAAGCCACCCCTGTAGGCCCCCACTACCAAAGCCTTGCCATGCAAACCCGGTAGGTATGCTCCAAGCAAACCTGATACATATTCTCAATGAAAGGCTGGAGATTTATGTGTTAAAAACAGGTATATACCTCAGAATATACTTTCTAACTTCTGAGGAAATTATTTTCATAATAAATATCAAATCTAAAAAATATTTTTTTGTGCTCTTAAGTAAGAATGCAATAATACCCAGTCACAGAAGACCACTTAGAATTAGGGTCATGTACTATTTTAACTTTTCTGTCAAGGTTTCTGTATTGTGATTTGGTTTCCTTATTTACACATTCAATTAACTAGAAATAAAAATATTTCAATAAGATAATTATAGCCATTGTAGTAGTGTGCTTGATTTGTTCCAGAGGTAACTGTGATAGATTATACCACCTCTGCAGGACAATCATTATTGCCCTGTGATGCAAGTATGTTGGTATTTCCTAGTTCTGGAAAGATTGTTTTTCCCTGCTGCCATAGAAAAGAACAATCAAATATCTTTTTTTCAATTCTTTTGATATATTCACTTGATATATTTCTCTGACCAGTTCTCCCAGTGGAAAGAATACATAGCTCTTATTTATGATGCCGAAACTAATGTCTTGTTTTACATTATATTTTTTTCCCCACACCAACCTTCTCTAAGACTGAAGAAAACCACATTATTGAGAAGAGTTAATCACCAGAAAAGAAACATTATAAAAGCAGAAACTCAGACCCTTCTCCCTGTTTGAGGATGTTTCTATGATCACAGTGCAGGTAGGAGGCTTGCCATGCAATTTAGTTTATTTTGTTGGCCTCATTGTCTTTCAGAGTGAAACATACTGCATTAAGTGTATTTTCCATTCAACAGGAGCTCTGCCCACATCGTGTGTATGACTCATCCACCTGTCTAGTTGGTGTTCTTTGGATTAATTGATTTATCTTTGAGCTCATGTTTTCTCTCATGCCTTGTTTGCCTTTGTGGCAGTCATATTTGGATTTCACACGTTTATTTTTGCTGTGCATAGTTCCTTCAAGCCCAAGGAACAGTTTGCTCTGACATTTCAGGTAGCATGACATTGGACTTTGATAACTAGTTAGTGTAATTAAACAAAATATGCTTCACAAATACTTATTAAAACCCTGTGGGATTGGCTGTCATTTTTTTCTTTCCCCCCATTGTACTAGCTTTCCTACAAGCCTTTTCTCTTTATAATACAGTTTCTGTCCCCAAGGCTGATTCTCCACTCCAAGAAAATAGATCAAATCATGAAATATATCAAAAACCATCAATGAAACAAATCAGATCAATAATTTATCCATACCTTTTTGACATTGAAATATTTTTTTAAACAGATCAAGCCTTTAAGTGCTTTTCAGCAAATATTTGAATCCCCTTGCCTGTTTTTTGTCTGCTGAAACTATAGAATGGATACCAGGGCTGGAAATTGACTGATTTTTATTTCTCAAGATCAGAAGAGGTTTGGTTTTCCGAAAACACTGGGGAGCTGCATCTCAACATGACACCTTGAAACTCCCATCTGGAAACGCTCTGTGTGTAATTTTAATCTGTTTTAAGCATGCAAAAATCTTTATTGAATCTAAAGTGCAGTAACCCTGGTCCTTCTGGCTTTTTGATTTGCTGTAATCCCTCTTTTCTTTTTAGGCAAGAGGAAGCCTCTAGGATGAGACAATTCCTTCACAGATTTGTTCTCAGAAGTTTCCACCAGGAAGAATGTGTTTCATCATGCCTCTGTGCTGAAAAAGGAAAATGACAGTAAATCAGAATGAGGAAAGGGAGGATTACTGTCCTGTGTCAGGAGGAATGCCCTGCATATGGATTTGAATACAGCCTGAGTGAGTCTGTCATGAAGAATTTCTGTGCAAAATGGAAATACTCTGCAAAGGGTGATTGAAGAAAATAAAATGATGCATTTTTTTTTATTATGTTCCTGGCAGATACAGACACATAACAAATGTAAGAGATGCTGAAAATAAAAATCCAGAAAATGTAGATAAAACCTGATGCAGTATTTGCAATACATCTTAGTAACTGATAAAAACCAACAATTTGTAAAAAACTATAAAATATTTACCCATTTACATGTAAATGTAAACGTAGGATATCAGCCACACTCTGTTGCAGCCTTTGCGGTTCAACTGACAAGCATTTTAAATGGCAGATTCTATAGTTCAGGCTCTGTTGTAGGTGTTTAGCCTCACAAGAGGTGAGTAATGGAGCCTTTCAGTTTCCCTTGATCCTCAGGAAGATATAGAGCTGGGCAAGCACTAGTGGGAAAAGTACCCAGGGATGAGTCAAACAGCTGCTTGGCACTACTGATAATGTGAGCCAGCCTGCCCACACCAGGCCCACAGCTCCTGGGAATGTTGTAAAGAAGGCGTGGATAGGGTAATGGAAGGTACATCTTTTCATGCTGTTTCCCGCTTGTAGGACAGACACTGCTTTGGATTAATAAAGTCACGGGGCAAGGTGCCATGACAAATTTTCTTTTGTTTTTTAACTCTAAATTACTGATAGCTTGGTTAAGTTTATCACAGGAAAACAGTCCACACTGACTTACAGGAAAGTGTGAAAGAGGTTGCAAACACTATAAAGCAGAATTTCTATATCTAAAATACCAAGTAAGTATCTGATTAAAATGAGGACAGATTTGCATATGATGTGCAAATCAAGGTCGCCCTTGAGCAACTCTGACCTACGCGAGAAATTATGTGAGTTTCACCGTTATCTAGAAAAACAAACTCTAACTTCCAATACCATAGCAACATTATGCATAATACTGATTTATCTTTTTCTTAAAAACACAGAAATAATTCACACACATTTGCAGTTGTCCTACAATGTTTTATGAATTACTGAATTTATCTTTTTCTACTGTTGCATTGCAAATTCCTGCAGTATAGTAGAAAATACAGTGTCTCTAATGAATTCTCGAAATAAAGTTATGAATTGATTATTTCAGAACATGAAAATTTTTTGCAAAATTTACAGGTAACCATTTCAATTTTCTCTGGGATAAAAGAAATTGATAATCTGAATTTGATTTTGCTCCATTTTGAAATGGAAAGATTACAAAAATTTAATGAAATGGTCACCCTGGAAATCTTTTTCTTTAGGAAAGATTAACTAAAGTTGTTATGAAAACAAAGCTTGTTGCACAGCACTGAGCAGATGCTGTTTGTTAGTAACAGTTGTGGAACTCACAATAATGCCAGTTTAAATCACCACCTGCAAAATTTCAGATGTGCGTGATTGGAATTGTTCTGGAAAACTGTTCTGGGTCTATAAATTTGTAATTTCCAGTAAAAGTGTGTAGCTTTATAGATAGATTAAAGATTCTAGACTAAAAAATGGACACTATTGAATATTTATAAAACTTAAATTAATTTGAAGATTATTTAAAAAAAATATTTAATGGACTCCACAAAATATATCAGATTCTTCTCTCAAACTCATGACTATATATTCTTTATCCACATGCATTAATGTCACTTAAAAGCTGAAACTCAGTCAATTTCACCCAGGATATTACCTGGGGCAAAATCTAAAATCTTGTGAAATTTATTTTCCCCACACAAGCCATTTAAATCTCATCAGTAATCTTACAGAAGAGGATTCCTAGAGAATAGGAATTCCTATTAAATTCTCTATTAAATATTTTTTCATATGTCTTTTTTTCAGTCTGTGATGCAAATAGACTTTAATTATAAAACACATTGTCATGGTTTAGGAATTCTCCAATTTAGGTATGCTCCAATTTAGTCTTCCCACTGAGACCACTCCAAGCCACGTACCGCTCTCTCACTCCCCTTTTCCCCTTCTCCCCTTCTCCCCTTCTCTATGGCAGGATGCAGAGGAGAAGCACAAAAGGTAAAAATCACAGGTTCAGATAAGAACAAGTTACTACAAACAGCAATGAGATAAGAAAAAAACGATGAGTAGCAGCAACAGGATTGACAGAGGGTATAAGAAAAGAAACATTATTGCTTATCACAGAACCCCCTGAAAACGGACAATATTTGACCGCTCCCTCCACCACACTACCATCACCTTTTCCTCTGGCTTGGAACTGGCATTACCCCATCGCTTCCTCTGCCACTCCTACTCATCCAGAAGGGACCCCTTCTCCTCGGAAAAAACTCCCTTCCTCCTGCCCCCAGCAATGATGTGAAGTGGTATAGAATAACCTCCAGGTCCTATCCATGCCCTGTCCTGGCTACTGCAAAAATTAACCCTGTCCTGGCTGAAACTAGGACATTATCCACCCCTTATTCTGTACTATCTGTGTCATGCCCAGATCCTGCACCTTCCAATTATATACATATATATACGTATAGAGAGCGATATATATACACACACACATCTTTTCCATAGTCAGTGGCGGTCCCTCCAAGATGTCTGCTGAGTTCATTTAGTCCATTTAGTCCATGACTATGGGTTCTATACATCCTAGATATCTTCCAGGAAGGCTGGTGTGCTGTTGGATGGTTGTAAAATGCATCAGGAGCTCATGGCTGGTGTATCTGGAACAGTCCATCCTCATTGTCCATAGTAGTTATGGCATACAGTGTCAATCAGTGTCAATCATCAATCAATATTATACAATTCAACATTACAGACTGTTCTCACTCAAAAATCAAATCCCCTTGAGGTACACATCATGTTTCCCCATCCCTCTGCATTACCCACCGAGTGCATCCAGGTCCTCGAGCAAAAACAATCACACAGATGGGTTTTCATTTGCTTGAGACAGGACTAATCCAAACTGTCTTCCCTAACACATTCCTCATATGCACCATGGGCACTTTATCCCCTTACACAGTACACGGAGGTTTTGACTGGGCAGGGCCAGCTCAATTGGTGGGGTCTCTAGTGTTAATTAATGAGGTGGCCTTTAGTAAATGTCGATCCCAATGTTTGAAGGTCCCACCACCCATTGCTTTCAATATGGTTTTTAACAATCCGTTGTACCATTCAATTTTCCCAGAGTCTGGTGCATAGTAGCGAATAGGATATACCCACTCAATACTGTGCTCCCTGCCCCAGGTGTCTATGAGGCTATTTTTGAAATGAGTTCTGTTGTCTGCCAATTCTCTCTGGGGTGCCATGTTGCCACAGGACTTGATTTTCAAGGCCCAGAGTGGTGTTCTGGGCAGTGGTGTGAGGCATGGGGCACGTCTCCAGCCATCCAGTAGTTGTTTCCGCCATTTATAGCAGGTAACGCTTGCCTTGGTGGTTTTGGGGCACTGTGATGTAATCAATCTGCCAGGCCTCCCGATATTTATATTTTGACCATCATCCACCATACCACAGAGGCTTTACCTGCTTGGCCTGCTTGATTGCAGTGCATGTTTCACAGTTATGGATAGCCTGGAAGATAGCATCCATGTAAGTCCACCCCTCAATTGTGGGCCCATCTGTATGCTGAATCTCTTCCCTGATGACCTCAGGTGTCATGGACCCACTGAGCCAGAAATAACTCACCCTTATGTTGCCAGTCCAAATCCACCTGAGACACTTTAATCTGGGCAGCTCGATCCACCTGTGTGTTGTTGTGATGTTCTTCAGTAGCCTGATTCTTGGGTATGTGTACATCTACATGACACACTTTCATAACCAACTTCTCTACCCAGGCAGTGATGTCTTGCCACAATTCAGCAGCCTAGATGGATTTACCTCTGTGCTGCCAATTAGCCTTTTTCTATTGGTCCAGCCAACCCCCACAGAGCATCTGCCACCATTTAGAAGTCACTGTAGAGGTAGAGTGCAGGCCATTTCTCTCATTCAGTGATATCTTAAACCAGCTGGATGTCTTTCAGCTCTGCAACCTGACTTGATCCACCTTGTCTGTCAAAAGCTTCTGCAACCCGCCGTGTAGGACTTCCCAGCCAGGACACACATGCATAAATACATACATTTGCACACTGATGTGTACGCCTCATATATCTTTACAGAAATTAATATCAAATATATTTCACAAATTCTAATTGCAACTGTAGAATCTTTGAATGACAGAGGGATAAAAACCTTCTTACTGAGCTCCCGCTTTTCACTGCAGTTCACTGACATAGTTTACTTTCAAATCAATCACTTGACTGCCCTAGTTATTTCAAGGGATTGTTTCAGCCTGGCCTCTGAAGGGAAGCTTTAATGTAATGTGAATTCCCTTCTGTGACTGGTGAGATGGGGAGGGAGAGGACAAGAGTGAGGGGCACCATGAATACGGAAGACATATGGTGGTGTAACAATCAACACAAAGGAAAACAGCTCTGCTGTAAATCACGTCGCTGAACTAAAAGCAGCTGGGAGTACAGAGATTCAGCATTTGGTAGAAGACAAATGTAGGCAAGACACAGATAAGCAATAGGTCTAAAAAAAGTTCTTGATGTAATGCATTCATGCTGATAATATACTGAAGCATGATTTCTCAAATTTTTTTTTTCTGTATGGAATAGGAGAAGCATCAAAATGCTGCTAAGAGTTCCAATACAGAGGACTCTTTTCTTGTTATTTGATCTTTTTTTTTTTGTTACTCTGGGTATTTTGAAGCACTCACTAACTTTCTCATAACTTGTATTCTGCCATTATAAATTTTAAGATATTCTGGTGCAAATAAGATCTTCAAGGCTTTTAAATTCTGACTCAAGTAAAGCCAGTGGGAATTGCCATTAGTGTAATGAAAATCTGCTACCATGGCATGGAGATATTATAATATAAATTACAATTTTTCAAAGGTATTATTATAATTAAATTTAATTATGTTTCTTCTGATGACAATTTGTTACTACTTTTGATTTGTAAGGAAAATAGAAAATAAGGTTTGCCAAACTGAGTCTCACAATATTCTGTTTTGATTCTGGCATAGTGGCCATATAATTGGTTGGTATTTTACCATAATGCCCTAATGAGTTATATAGGGATACCTATATTTTGTAATATGTATCTTTGAAAAAATAGACTCTAGGAATAAAATAATTTGTTCAACAGTGAAAGATCATTTTCACTTCCATATTAAATTAATTGTTATATTAGTACATACCTATTTATTTGCATCCTTATGATGTGCAATAAATCTGATTACACTGGAATCCTTTGTATTCTTTCATGTCCAAGGTATTTTTGAAAGGCTTTTTCTTTAGTGAATATGGAACATTAAAGTAGACTGCAATGGGAATCCGTGTAAGATTTGCTCACAAATTTACACTTAAACAATCATAGTCCATGAAGCTGCATTAATGGATGCTTTAGCACAATGTGAGTGCACTTTGAGACTAGTGAAAGTCAGGAGGGAAAATCAAGAGACGGTAGCAGATGATCTGGCCACTGGAATATTTTACTTCTTTTGTATTTCTTTCCAGAGCCTGTCAATTCATAAGGATTTGATTCAATGAAATTTTCCTTCCTCTAGCTACAGCCTATCTGCAGATAAATCTGAGTTTACTCTCAGGAGTTTTCAAGAAGTATAAACCCTGTTGCACTAGGAGCTGTATATATGCCAGAAGTCTAAGCAATTGTAATTTAGTATATAAGTCCAAATTATTTCCTAGAAAATTGATTTGAGCTGTTAATTTGTGCATAAGAAGATCCCTGTGGACAGCTGACAGGACTTCCATAAAACCTGGGTGATGTTTTCTGTCAGGGAATAAAATATTCTGTAACTAGAAAAGTATGATACTTAAAATTTGTTTCTAGTTAAAGCAGTTCCATTTACATACTTTAAATTTCCTTAGTTCAGAAGATTGTGGAATATTTACTTAGTACCTGCCCCCCTCATGAATATTTCCTATGCTATTCCCTCCCTTGCAAGAATAGTTATGGAAATTCAACATGGCTTACGAGCTCTCACTTTAAAAGCTCATGACTATTCGTAGTTTATTCCTTCTTTACTATTACATTCATTGTTTTCCCGATTAAATCTCCATTTATAGCAATCTTCCTTTGTAGATATGGACCTTTGATGCATAATAGAGTCTTAATTTGATTATTAGGGTGAATGTTTTGTCTGCTCATGCATAACAGAAAGCCCTGAATTTTGTGCATTCGACACCTTCCTACTGTCAAGCATGAAGTGTAAAAATGCAGGCTATATTCTGTCCTCACAACAGGGACGACAAGCTTGCCTCACTATTGACAACTTTGACACAAACACTGTTGACCAGATGGGAGGAGTGAGCTACCTATTTCTTGGCACTAAAATGCAGCTTCTTGCAATGTTGGTTTGTCTTGTGAAGGACTGAGGTCATTAGTACATCTAGATCTTGTACCTTTTGGGAAGTCATTACTTTTCAAACTGCAGAAAAAATAAACTTTTGGTATTGTGATACATTAAAGTTGTCTTTTGTGGGAATTTCATTTGAGAAAAAGACACAGAGAGGGATTTCTTACTAAGAACTACATATAGCAGTTAACGGCAGATAGAATTGTACTCATACAGTGGGGAGAGAACGTACGCACAAATGCTCATTTTAATGAGAGAGAAAGTGTAGGTAGAAGCAGATGACCTAGATGATTTTATGAATAAAAGATTTAATCTGATGCAATCATTTCATTAATACACACATGGCACCAAATGAAAACAGAGCATAGCAGATGGCTTTGAGAGGTCTTAAAAAGGCATTTTCAGTTTAGTAGCTAATGACTTAGATTTCATGGACTACCCCAAATACTATCAGAAATGAAGCATTTGTGGTAACTGTCTTCCAAAGAAAGTTCTACTGCTTTATGAAAATAATGCTGAAAAATCTCTCTTTCATGACACTAGCTAGAAAATGCAGTCACAAAGCAGATATGGGGCAACCTGATTTTTTCACAAAAACTACTGAAAGAAAAATCCATAATTTTCTTTATTAATAGCGTGCATATTTTTAATTAAAACTCTTTCTTTGCTTTCATTTTGCTACAATTGGTGAAAACAGTGGTTTGCAGTATAATAATGAAATACAGTCATTTGTCATGCAATTTTAGAATCTAAATAAGACATTCATTTGCTGCAATTATGGATCCATTGCAAACAATTGCAAAAAAAAAGATCATTGAGGAAGATTGTTGGGATAGTACTAACAATTTATTAGATTTATTCTAAGATAAAATATTAGGAATAAATTTATAATGAATGTATAACTTTAAAAGGAGGTAGTAAGTGGGGAAGGCTCGTGTAAGATCTGTGTTGTGCTTTTACGTCAGGAAACCTCATAATAGAAAGAAACAAAGCACGAGAATATTGTTATTCAGCACACTGTCTGACAGTAAGTATGGCACTAGCCATGTGACTACTCCATCCTGCCCGAGTCATGTCATCCACGTCCAGGTCGCAGGGGGTCTGACAGAGTAGCCAAATGTGCCAGCTCTGCTCCCAGTCCGTTCTGCTCCATATTGGAGGAATGTGCAGTCTGAAAGATTTGATTGCTCTCCAGACCTTTTACAAAACCAGATCAGGGCAAAAGGGCTGGATTTCTTAGAGAGAATCTGGCCTACAGCTTCTTACAGACAGATTAACCTCAGTTTGGCTTCAAACTGAGGACACATACAGTCTCATTCTTCAGACCTAATCCAAGATCAACTTAGTCTATATTATTTCATCAGAAATAAATATTGCAGCACTGGCAATTTTGAACACATGCAGACTGAATTTTCTTTTTGCAAAGCTTGTTTGAGATCCTGTTAGGAACGACAGAGTTTACCCCGAATTTTGATTGTCCAAGAATACTCATTCTCTTTGGATGCAAAGCAAGAGAAACAAAAATACACCCTACCACACAAAAGCCTATGTGTGGAATAGGAAGCTGAATTTTTTTCCTTAGTATGCAACAGATAAAAGTATTGAACAACACAGGCTTGGCCCTGTTGCAAGCTGTTATTGCTTCTTCATCAGCAAAAGTTCTTTGTAAGCTTTGTAAGCAGTAGACATAAAGCTTTCAAAAACCTGAATGCTTGTGAATGAAGTGTAGTCATGGTTTTCTAATCTGAATACCATATACTGTGCAGTACACATCCACAGCATCCTCAGCAGCCTGCTGCTCTGCAAATCCTGGCTTTACCATAGGCTGAAGCATTCAGGGGAATGGTGTAAAAACTAAGATGAACCTCCTGAAGCTGAAAATCTTCTTATGTCTACAACTTACAATCATGACTATACATTGTTTGAGCACTTTGTGATTTAGACAACTTGTCATATAAGTCCCCAGGTTGCTGTTATACTTGTAATGGATAATGGAAGTGCAGCTAATTACATTCTTCATACATCTTTCACTATTGTGTTAAACACTCAGAGAACATCATGTTGATTCTGATTACTTCTATTTTGACAGCAAGTCAGGCCTCAAATTAACAACAGAAAATCATAGCTTCAGAAATCATACACATAAGTTTGAGATGTAACAAACTCCTTTGAGTTTTCCGGCCACTTAAAGTGAATGTTGGCATTGTGAAAGAGACACTCACTGAAATTACTTTTTTTCCCCAAACTCACCAGAGTCTGAAGCTCTGTAAACTTTCTCAAGTCTAAGGCCAAGAATACTGTATCTGAATATGACTGGGGGAATCACATATGAGGGTACTGTTAAGAAAGGAGAGGTCAGATATTTCAGAATGAGAAGACCTGCAAGTGAAGGTCTGAAAGTATTTATCATTAAACCATAATTAAAGCAAAAGTAATTTAATAACAATGTTTATATGTCTGTAGCATTCATTTACAATATTTCACCTCCTTGTCTTCACAGCTGGGTTGTCAGTAGCACAGCAAACATTGACTAACTGTTCATTAATAGACCAGTGTTTGATACAATCAGAATGTAATTCCTTTTCATTTACTGGTCTTAAAAGTTCAGATGAATGGGTTTTCTTTCCCAGTGCTAGGGGACCGCTCTCCTTTGTAGAAATTCTCTTATTTTCTGTGGACCGAAATCTTCTCTCTTCAGTAACTTCAATCATGGGCTTTCCCTCTCTGTTTGGTTTGCTAAGTAGGATTATCATCATTAGCTTCTTAGCATATTCTCTGCCTTCTCTCCTTCTACAAATGCATTACTGCTTCCCTTACTGCTTTGATTTCTCTCATTTTCAGATTCATGTTCAAACAAATACTTTGGATCCATATGAGACACTCAGTTGTCAGGGCACTCGACAGATACCACAGTCCTCTTAAACCAAACCAAACCAAACCAAACCAAACCAAACCAAACCAAACCAAACCAAACCAAACCAAACCAAACCAAACCAAACCAAACCTCTTCTTTTTAGTTTTTGTGTTGCTGCAGCAGCAAGTTTTAGAAACTATACACAAAAAGCAAATGCATAAATGGTGAGAACTGGCTTTCAAGAAGAATGCAGTCATATTTTAAAGAAAAAAGTGATTATTCAGTCTTCCTAGTAATTCCTAACAGTGTGGAAAGGAAACACTCCAGATTATTGAATGCTTCTTCACAGACTCTTGATTGGGAGAGAAGAAAAGTCTACCAATGTCTGTGCAGAGGCATTCACTGATCTTTTCCTATTTGATACTTTCCTAATTCAAAGATTTGGGGATCCAATCAGGCAACTGACCCAATATCATGTGAAACAGAAACCATCTACTTAGTCAAATGAAAAGACAGCAAACCTTGGTGCGTCTAAAGAGTACAGATGCCCTCTTGCACAGATGAAACACAGTCCCATCTATTCAGAAAACATTTAACATCTTTGATATAACATGGGATTGCTTCATGCGAGAGCTTCAAAGAAAAAAAGGGACTAAACTGTTTACAATAGCCTGTGCAGTTTTACTTTAGAAAGGTTAATTTTACTGAGTTTGACAGTAAAAGTATTATAAGACTGACAAGAATTTTTCCTATGTTGTTTTTTAATGAGATTAGTTGAGCAAAAGGAACAGCAGGTATGAAACTTTACTTGATTTTTATGTAAATATACTGAATATATTTCATGCTTCTTCACCAGAGAACTCAATTCCAATTGGTGCCAATATTTTTTGTGGAAATGTTTGGTGATGTCTGTAAGGGTATCTGTAAAAAGAAAAAATTATTTTAAGCACAGGATAGTAGTTTATGTGGACTGATTACAAGAGATTTATTCAAGGTACTTTTTTCTTGTACTGTTTAGAGATGCTTTCTGTGAAGGTTTGGTGTTTTTCCTAGCATAAATACAATCATCTCAATCTCAGAATTATCTGAAATGGCTATATATGAGTTTCATTTCTACATAGTGATTCTTATAACTGTATTCAGGGGAGAAGGAAGACTCAGCTGTAAGTCCAATATCTTCCAAGGGTCAGCAGTTCTACCAGGTAAGGTTACTGCTGTATGACACCGCTGTGTTGATCCCTGGGAGAGAGGCAAAGCCCAGCAACCCCTGGGGACCCCCCGGCCAGGCGTCCGTGGCTGGAGGGGTCACGGTGTCACACTCCCGCCCTAGGGCATCGTTTCTAACCAGCAGCCGAGGGCAGCGCCCGGCGCTGGCGGGGCTGCGCTCCCGAGCGGAGCGCGGGGTGTGCCGGCGGGCAGGGGCGGTGGGGCAGCTGGGACCCGGCCGGGTTGCTCCGGCAAGGAGGCACTGGATTGCACAATGAACCTCGTGCCTGCTGGGGCAGATCTTCCTCCGCCCTCTCTCCTCCTCCTCCGTTTATTTATTTCATTTATTTTTATTGAATTTATTTATTTGTATTCACTGGAATAATAAAAATGAGAAAATCCGAGCACTGCTTTTGGCTGCTCTCCAACAACCTGTCAGTGACGCAAGCGGAGACTACTTAAAGGCAGATTAGAGGCAGCAAGATATTAAAGCCAACCTTCCTCCCTCCACGCCGCCGGTCCGCCCGCCGCGCCGCGCCACGAGCCGAGCGGGCCGGGCCGGTGGCGGCCGCCAAGTGGCCCCGAGCCGAGCCCAGCCGAGCCGAGCTCAGCCGGGAATCCTCGGCAGGACTGCTGCCTCCAGCCGCACTCCCGCCACCGGACTGCGGGCGGTGGAGAAACTGCTTGTTTTCCCTCCCCCTGAAAAAAAAAACAAAACCAAAAACCCAACCAAAAATAGGAGGGGTGAAAAAAGGAAGGCAGAAGTGAAGAGATCCCCTCCGTTTGCCAAAGTCTTTGTCTCCGGATGAACAGCGATGGGGGAATGGACTATTCTAGAGAGGCTACTGGAAGCTGCCGTGCAGCAGCATTCTACTATGATAGGGAGGTAAGGGTTGCGGGAGCGCTAAGGGGGAACCGCGGGGGATCCCCTTCTGTCCGGGCGTACCGACCGGCGAGTCGGCGGGGCACGGTGGGTCCCGGCCGTGCCGTACTCTTCGGCCAGGCTCTTGCGGGGTGTGCCTGGAGTGCCCGTGTGTGTGCAGCGGTGGTGGTGGGGGTGGTATGCGGCACACGGCACCGAGGCGCGGGGACACCGCAAACGCCGCCGTCCTTGTCCGCGAGAAGCCAAGGGGCAGCGGACGGTCAGTGTGGAGACCCCACTGACATCGGGATCCCACTGCCACCCCGACCCCCTGCCGCTCCCGGCCGTGCTCTCGGGGCCCCCACTGCCCGTGTGATCGCTTGTTCTCCGAGGGGGCCGGGCGGGGGGCAGCGCTGACAGCCGCCCGGGGTCTTTGGCTCCCGGCCGCGCCGAGATGATGCCGCGCAGGCTGCGCGCCCCAGCGCGGAAGCGGGGCCGGGCGCTGGTGCCGGTGCCGGTCGGTGGCAGGGCCGGGGCCGCGGCGCGGGGCCCGGTCAGCACTGGACAGCTCCCGGCCGCGCGGCGGCGGCGCGCACTGACCGGCTTCTCTGTTGCAGGATCCTGCTGACCGTGGTGGTGATCTTCAGAATTCTCATTGTGGCCATTGTAGGGGAGACGGTGTACGATGACGAGCAAACGATGTTTGTCTGTAACACGTTGCAGCCAGGCTGCAACCAGGCTTGTTACGACCAGGCTTTCCCCATTTCTCACATAAGGTACTGGGTGTTCCAGATCATCATGGTGTGCACTCCCAGCCTATGCTTCATAACATACTCCGTTCACCAGTCTGCTAAACAAAGGGAACGGAGGTACTCCACTGTCTTCCTTACCTTGGAAAGGGACCAGGATTCAATAAAGCGTGAGGACAGTAAGAAAATCAAGAACACTATTGTCAATGGGGTGCTGCAGAACACTGAGAACTCCACCAAAGAGGCAGAACCAGACTGCTTAGAAGTGAAGGAAATCCCCAATCCTGCTATCAGAACTACAAAGTCAAAGATGAGGAGGCAAGAAGGCATTTCTCGATTTTATATCATCCAAGTGGTCTTTCGAAATGCCCTAGAGATTGGATTCTTAGTGGGACAGTATTTTCTGTATGGATTCAATGTCCCTTCCATGTACGAATGTGACAGATATCCTTGCATTAAAGAAGTAGAGTGCTATGTCTCTAGACCCACTGAGAAGACTGTATTCTTGGTGTTCATGTTTGCTGTCAGTGGGATTTGTGTGGTGCTTAATTTGGCAGAACTGAACCATTTGGGCTGGAGAAAGATCAAAATGGCAGTGAGAGGAGTACAGGCAAAAAGGAAATCCATATACGAAATCAGAAATAAGGACCTGCCAAGAATGAGCATGCCTAACTTTGGCAGGACTCAGTCAAGTGACTCAGCTTATGTGTGAGGCTGTGACAGAACTGAAGCATTGTGCCAGGTGGAACAGACCCAGATACCATTAGAGAAAGGTACATTGCTTAGGCAAGCATTTTATCAATCCACCAAGAAAGCCATTAAGGTATTGGATCTGCACTTACTGAACTAGCTGCAAAATGCAGCACTATGTAAAAGACTGAAAAAACAGCTATAAAACCATGCTTGATCTAGCCTTACAGCACAGCTACTATTATTCCTACTTTTCTTTCTAATGATTGGGTGTTATCTGTCACTGAAGCAGCTTTTCGGTTGTCATTAGGATGTTTACAGTTTGAATTGTCTGACTAATTGTTGTAAATGTGTAGAATGTTCATATCAAAACTCTGCAAGGATACTCTGTATGGGGTGGGATGGGGTGGGATGCAATGTGCAGACATAAGCATGTTTTAAAGGAGGGTAAGCGCACTGTAAGGAAACCTAACCACAGCTCAATCAGGATATCTGTGTTCACGTATCTCACAGATGTCTTATATTATTTTGTTTGTCTAAATCACAGAATTTATTCCTGGTGTGTATTACTAGCTATTTCCTATCATGGTTTGTGCATCAATTAGTTATGCTAAACAATAAATGCTGAATATAATTTTACCATTTTTTGTTTGCCTGTCCACACACACACACCAGAGACCTTAATCATCTTAATTAGTTGTGATCTGCAAAATTTATCGGTACATTTTAACTGATTCCCTAATATGTGCATGAATAAGATGGAGTTGGTTCATGCTAACCACGTTATGTATTTACCTACAATCACCTATGATGACATACATACCAAAGGAAGAGAGTTCATTGTGTTTAACTGTGAATATATCACCTTCTCTCTGCTCTTATTTAATATAAAGTGCCATACTTGAAACATCTAACTCTGTACTTAGTCAAAAGGTTGTCTTGGGATACCAGCTTGAGTAAAATGATTTTATACTCCCCTTTGTTCATTTTATGCTATTTGTTTAGTCATTGCAATGGTAAAAAGCAGCTGAACTATCTATTGATAAATAAAGTACTTGCCTTTTTTTTTTTTTTGTAAGCCAGAGAGATTTGTTCTTCTGTATTCTTGTATACAATTGTAAAAAATATACAGGGTCAAAATAATTAACTTACAACAATTATTCTTCAGGGTTTAAAATGTCTTGTTGGTATTCTAAACTCCAAGTGACAAAACCTGGGAAATCTGGACTATTTTTTATGTCTGTTTTCCTCCTTAAGCAAGCTTCCTCTGTCTTTAAATCCTGATCCAAAGCCCACTGACACCAACAGCCTTCCTTCTGCTGACACTAAGGGCAACACAGTTGGCTGCCAAGGTCACTCTAGGAATAGCCAGAATACATTTACCTATAGATGAAACAATTGCAGTTTTTAATCAGGGAATCCAGATATTAACCTCAGCTTTTCTGCCTTACAGCTGGTTTAAAAAATATACTGTTCATGTCCCATCAGCTTACTGGTAAGCCACTGGGGCAGTCACAAACGAATCTCTGTTAACAACAAGCATTTTAGTGGAGGATACTAAGTTTTACTTAAAGAACTTTTAAATTTTTTTTTTAATTCCTATTAAATTCAATGGAAAATATTCCTCTGGCAACAGTAGGAGTTGGATCAGGACTAAAAAAAACATACAAGTGCATTTCTAACTAAATAGTATCTGCCCTTTAAAGAAAAGGGCCAAAATGGTGCTGGAAAATTTAGGGGTACTTTATAACATAAGAAGGAGACATGGGCTCCGAGTCACAAATGGCCTTTTGATTGTATTTTATTTCAAGCCTGAAAATGGATTTTATTGTATATTGGCTTGGAGATGATGCATATAAATCTTTTCCTCTTGGCTTACAATAAACACCTTAACATTCCATTCTTGTGGTTTGCCAGCATTGTCACTTTAAAAATGTTGATTAATTCTTAGATAGTCTATCCATTATCACATTCATCTGTGGTCTTTTTTCTTCCACTGTGAAACATAAGAGGACTTTGAGATGTATCATGTTTTTAAAGATTTAAAAAATATTTTTCCTTATATATAAAATTAAGAGTTTTCCCAACTTGATTATAGAAACCTTTAAAGATGGATTTCTCAAATGATTCTTTGTGATAAAAACGCACACTGATATTGCTAGTTGACTGCATGCTCACTGAAAAACTGCATGTTATTTTTAGAAGGACAACATGGCAGCTAAAATCTCCATCTGCAAAATAACAAGCTTCTGAAGATTATTATTTGACACACAAATCCAAGTCTGATTTTCATTTTTCAGAGTCCTGGGATAGTTTTCAAAATCTCTTTTTGAACAGAAAGGAAAAATATTTTTTGACAATCACAGGCATTGCTTTAATGTCAAAGAAATGGGAGATTGTGTGCAAAGAGCTTGATCCAACGCAAATTAAAGTTGAAACAACAAAACTCATACTGAATTCACCGGGTTTTGATTCGCATTCGGCATAATTTCCTGTTAGGCAGAAGCCCTAATGCAATTTTTTTCCAGTGACTGCATAGGAGTGTTCAGTCAAACTCCAGTGAAGGGCATGTCTTGAAAGCTGTAAGATTTTAATACCTTGAAATTCTTTAGGTAAAATTTAGAAAGTATGTTTATATTAGTCAATGCAAATGACTGAGTTAATTTAATTATTTTTATGTAGTTGCACATTTGTACTCCAGTAAGTTGTAATTCTTCAGAATTTTCCAATGAGAAATATATCAGGAAATATAAATGCTAATTTAATCAACAGGATCAGTGATAAAGTAGGTGAAGACTTATATTTTGACTAACAGAAATGCTACCCTACATATTTGGAATATCGTTTTTCCCATTTCAGAGGAGAAATGAAATGGTGTCAAGAGATCAGTTGTTCTAACCTTCCTTTAAAATTGTTATTTTTCATTTCTTACCAACCACTCATGGATAAGGGAAATATAGCAAACACTTTTTTGTCAATGTATGTGAGAGTCATATGATTAATGCTAATGGACTGTTTGCATGAAAGCTGACTATTCATTTACAGAATAAATGCTTTAAAATTGTCACAGCAATGGAAAAGTGTATTAACTGAACAGCACTGAGTGAACAGGAAGCTGAAGGGCACATTACTGGCTACTTAGGTCTTGCTCCTGCCTTAGTGAAATAAATTGTCTCACCATTGACATCTGTAAGAATCAGGCATTAAATATGAAAATTGAGTTAATGTTTGTTTTGTTTGTTGTATAAATTGCTTTGCTCTGGTGGACAATATTATATGCCATCATATGTGCAAACATAAAAATTATGTTCACTAAGCTTTTATGGAAAACTGCAATAGAATCTAACACACTATTGGTTTAATGGAATTTCAAAATTTACATGAAATAATTATATTATTTCATTTTTACATAGGCTTCTCTTACCTGTGTGAATTTCAAAAACTACCTATGGGTTTTGAACCATTTCATCAGATATGTATAATATGCAATGAGATTCTATTAAAAGATTTTAAAAAATAAGATTTTTTTTTAATAATGAAAACTAGATACATTTTTACATGAGGAAGCTGAATTGACTGTTCCCATGAAGAACTTAGTTTTAGAGACCTTTGACTTTGAAGAAATATAAGGGTTTTCATCTTTCTCAAGGGAAAACCGAAGAATAAAGAGATCAACTAAGATGAATGAATCACAGAAGTGGTGAGATGAATTGTAGTTTGTTTTACACTAGAGAAGTCAGGAACACTCAGAATCTCCAAAGTCGATGCCGTGCTTGTTTTGCATTATATCTAATAGGATAGGACACAGCTGCTGCTACATAGAACCATAAGAAAAGATGTACATGAAATGTTAAATATGATGAAGAATTATTTTCATCTGTATGTAAAAGAATACATTTGTTTCAAGGCAAGAGGATGGATCAGGTGGACACTGTCCTGGCAGCCTTCTGGCTTTATTTTGCTTGAATAAAAATGTTCCACCTTACTTCTTCAGCAAAACAGGTTAGAAGGTTTTGTTTGGTGTGCAAGTATAGAAATGGGAACTAAAAAATTGGTATGCATCTTGAGAACACAGTCACATGTTTTCATCACTTAGAGTCTGGTCTTGTTCTTCATGAATTTAATAGTAAGACTTTGTTTTCTATGGGACCAAGTCAATTCCCAGTTGGGTGAAATTAAGTTCGTCTATTTCATGAGATTAACAGGAGAGATCACACTATTTCTGTATTGCATACCCATCCCTGGAAATTTTGGGAAACTTTTTCCAGAAATTCTATTTTATCGTAAGCTTTCAGAAAACACACTGAGTTATTATCAGCTACTAATACTAGATTCTAAACACCATCATCCTCTCAATGAAACTAGTATCTCTGAAAAGAGTATCTCTACGCTACTAGGAAGTGCTTTATATTATGTCTCTTAAAATGTACTAAGAAGTCAATCAAGAGTCAGCAGCCCATTAGATAAGTGCAGATATGGAGAATTCCATAGCACTGCATTACAAGTAAACCATACATGCACATGTTATATGACATTAAATATATGAAAGATTGTTAAAAATTTTACCTAAATTGCATTACTCTGTTACAGATTGAATTTCAGATATGGATACAGAAGTCATGTATTCAGAGACAGTTAGAAACTCTGCAAGCAATGAATAGGCATATTGTCTTGCAACCACATGGAATGACCTGACCAGATATTTAACATGTAAAAAACTCCAACAATGACCCTTTTCCTGTGACTTCCGAGGTTATAGGCTATAGTAGTCGCTTTAGGGAGTTTAACTGAGCAGGTTTGAGTCTAAGTTATAGTTTAAAAGGGGCTTGTCTTCACTGCATTAAAACCTATCAGCTTTTTCCTGGTGGTGCCTGAAATATAGAATGAATCAGATTTTTAAGTTGTTGAGACCCACATAAAAATTGACTCTGATATTCCTTCAAAGTGAGAATTACTCTTGCATTCAACAGAATGTAAAAATAAGGTAATTTGCTACTAATCCACTTCTTTTTGCGTATGTGGTGTGGCTAGAAAGGACACAGAAAGGTTACCAGTACCTGCATAATAATTAATACATGCTAAAGTGATTAAGCAACTCTGGACTTCTGTTTCTTCCACTGAAAATATTTGTTGTGTATGATTTCTCTATAAATATATTTAATGGTATATTACTAAATGTAACTTTCATTTTTAAAATATTTTTTTAAGTTTCCAATGAAATCATGATCAGTATTTTCGTATTTATTTTTCAGAGAAAAGTTAAAAAATTGCTGTTTGAAAATGACTATTTTTAAAAAGGTGTTATTAATAATTTTATATTTTAAATGTGCTAACAATTTTTTTTATGAGGAAGACTAAAGTAAATAATTATTTGTACCACTAAAGCAACATTGCCTTTGGAAGAGATGGATTCCTTTTCAATGACAAGCTTTATTTGTCAAATCTATTTTTTAAATTTACATTGAGCAGGGATTTTTTTAACATATTAGAACTATATATTGTAAAGAGATAATTTTGAGGAAGTATATGTAACAGCAAAATTTGAAAAAAAGCAAGGATTTGTAGGTATTAAAGAAAAGCAGGTCTGCTATGGGACTTACTTTTCCCTACTTATTACATATTTTAGGAATAAAAGCATGTTCAGAATTCATTCCCGAGCAAATATACAAGATTCCTTGCATTATCTCTTATGTAAGCAAAATATTTCTAGAAATTATCTCCAACTATTTCACAGCTTTTCTTTGAAGAATCTAAATGATACATTACATTTTCCAAAGCCATCATAAATGCTGATGTCATGAGTTTTGCCCCTGGCTCTAGTGAATTTTTGCGGGTTTTTTGAAATGCACCACTGGTCCGTAGTTAAAACCATTTTGCCATCAGAAAATTTGCCCACGAGAAAACAAGTGGTACTTGGCATAGATATCTAGCAGACTTTAATGGAACAATCAGGCTTTAAACTTCACATAAAAGTGTGACTTGTGATGAAGATGCATTATGAATGGAGTTACTGCATGGTCAAAAGAACTTAAATAAAGGGGTTTTTTCATTTGCGTTGCATACGACATACTAGAGACTCAGGTATCCCGAAGAAAGATAATGGCCATAGGAATTTCTTTACTTTCTCCTTTGAAAAAAGAACCTCCTCTAACAATGTTCTTTCATAAGAACATGTATAATTCTACATAGGTACAGGTGTACAACTCAGAGAGGAGTCCACATGTGACATTGTTAAATGGCCACAAGCAAGCGTAATTGAGCAATATTTAGTTTACACATATAGAGAGATAATGTGTTCAACTCTTTCCCACCATTCTCACTTGCAAGTGGGAACACAATTTGTAAGAGCAAGAACACAATTTGTTGCATCTGCTATATATTTGTACCAATTTCCCCAAGTAAATACTTCATATTTCTCTGTCATGAAATTACATGGAACTATTGAGGTTTCTCTGTTTGAAAAGGAATAGAAGCACATTTCTAAAAAGTTTGAACATGTTTACATCAATTTCACAACTTGTTTTTTTTAATATATAATTCTGAGTGGTGCAAATTTTCCTGATGTATTCTTCCGTTTAATATTCTGGTTATTGTTTGGATTGTGTTTCCAGGGAATTGCAATTTTTTTTCATTATAATTATTAACTCCGATTCTGCACATAGGTTAAGGTATTGTAATTCTCAAAGAGTGCCAGCAAATATAGTTTTTTTTTTAAATTTGCACACAGCAGCCCAATTATGTATCATTTGAACTGTGAGGGTTTGTTTGAAAAAAAAAAACAAACCAACCATAAAACAGAAGGCTTTCATGGATCACTTTAATTATTTTTCCATTCAAAGAAATTATATCTCCTGCGTTTATTAATGTAATTTGTATGTAAGTGGCGACTGAAAATTTTGTCTGCCTTCAACTATGTGGTTGGCAATTTCAGCTTACTTTAAACCAATAGGACCACAGTGCATGAACAATCAAGAGAATCACAATGCTTAGTGGGACACATCGAAGAAGAAGTGAATTTTAGAGTGACGTTGATCTCATAAATAACATATATTGAATTAAATCAGTCTCTATAGTCTAATCACACATAAGTGAATAGATTATCATTGTATACTGTTGAGAGTCATACTAAGAAAAAGGCAGTGTTCATTACTAATGAGAAGTTTTCTTTTAAAAAATCATTAAATTTTTTAATTTCTTGGATGGTAGTTTAAAAATCCCTTAACATGATGCAAAGATTGAAATGTAACTGTGAAATTGGCCCATCTTAAGTTACTGAAGCACTTCTCAAATTACTGAAATGATAAATACATCTTTGTTGATAAAATACTTCATAGAATCATAGAATCATAAAATATGCTTAGTTGGAAGGAACCTATTAGGTTGAGTACAACTCCTGGCCCTGTGCAGGACAGCCCAAGAGTCACACCAAGTGACTGAGAGTGTTGCCCAAATGCTTCTTGAGCTCTGTCAGGCTTGGTGCTGTGACCACTTCTCCGGGGACCCTGTTCCAGTGCTCAACCCTCTGGTTGAAAGTCCTTTTCCTGATATCCAACTTAAACCTGCCCTGAATCAACTTCATGCCATTTCCTCGAGTCCTGTCACTGGTCATGAGAGTGAAGAGATCAGTACCTGCCCCTCCCCTTCCCCTCACAAGGAAGTTGTAGACTTCAATGAGGTCTCACCTAAGTCTTCTCTTCTCCAGGCTGAACAGACCAAGTGATCTCAGATGCTGCTCATACGGCTTCCTCTCAAGGCCCTTCACCATCCTTGTGGCCCTCTTTTGGACGCTCTCTAAGAGCTTAATGTCTTTTTTATATTGTGGTGCCCAAAACTGCACACAGTACTCAAGGTGAGGCCACAACAATGCAGAGTAGTACTTCTTTCTCATATATGTGTACTCTTCAACTCTGCTTAGCTGGTAGTCAAAAGAGAAGGGTCTTTAATTGTATAAGGTTTATTAGACTGCAGTAAGAGAAGAGACAGATAAAACATTTGTAGTATGATTTTTGAATTTGGTAGCATGACTCCTATTAACATCAATGGAAGTCATACAGCTGAGTCTTAGAGTATTATGTAGAAAATATGAAACTATCCATCCCTGCTGTTTGCTTAGCAACTTGAACTTTCTACTGTAAATTAATACAATATTTTGGATTCACTTTAAACTAATTAAACTTTGAGGTCCTCCTGTACTTTTTCATGAAAACACAGATCAGGGAGACGCTAGCTTGTCAGCATGAGCATACGGTTATCTAAATTTAGCCTAATTTATTGAAAAGGTGTCAAATTTGATACATTGAAACTCTTGCACCATTGGAACAGCAGCTTACACTTTGCAGTATTACAGAGTTTACAGTGAGAAACTGTGCCAAAAAACTATGCAGCATTTGATATTTGATTCCTCTCAGTACTGAAAAGCCTGTGAATTCCTTCCTCATTTGTTTCAATGACCTTCTGCTTTGAATAAAGGAGAAAGAAAGGAATCCTGCCAATATTATGGTCAGGAGGTCTGGCTGTGCTCAAGTCCCTGCCCATGCTGTCTCCTTAGCAAATATGTGAACTTCTAAAACAAAAATATAAAAATGGAACTGCGTTTAGATTGTCTGTCCTAGTCAAATAGGACTTTTGCTCAGAAATATCCCCTGCTAGACTATGAATGATATTATAGGGCTGTGACAGCTACTGTAAGGCTGCTGCAAACATGTGTGCAAATATTTAATTGTGATTACTACCTAAGTGGCCAGTGGTCAAGTGTCTGTCTTGAAGATAGTGTATGGCTTTCATAACTGTTAAAAAGAGCTAAATCCTCTAACTTGTTCTGGTCAACATCTCTCCATGCAACCACCTACCAAGAAGCAAAACTCTCATTCAAGCAACTGTGTTTTCTCAAATTGTATCCTAGGACAGTGGATCATATTCTCATAGGAACTAAAGAACACAAAACTGGCTCCAGTCTGTTCAGCTACATAAGCAAAACCACGGGGGAGGGAGGGAGAGGGAACAGAAAGAGCTGGCTTTGCCAGTTTTCTGCTGCTAAGGAGAAGTGGGAAGGAAAGTTGTGATTACTGCTTGTCCTTGCCTTCACCCCGTCCTTACTTCTCAGAGGCGTCTGTCACCTTGCAAATGTGACCATTTCCTGGACCCAGCAGCTGTGGTGAGCTCTATGATTGTACCTGCTGGTTTCTTCTGACTGCAGGTGCCTTTGCAGGGGCTGTAATGGGCCCAAAAACTGAAAGACCCTGGCAGTTGCTAGTTCTCACTTCTCCAGGAATGCTTTCAGTGTCCTTCAGAAAGACATCAAGCATTCTTCTTGTGCAAGACAGCAGCCTGTAATATCATGCCCGAGGCAACTCTTCATAATTCACGTATTCACTCCATACTGCAAAAAAAAAAAGGCTTTAATAAACATGAGAGTTTAAAAATGAAATTAAGGTTGTAATTTCTCAGTTGCTAAGAGATATACACAGCAAAATTTCTTGTTTTGAAACATCAATCCAGAAATGCTGACTCATTACAGAATGAATACATATTTCAGGTTAAATCTAACTGAGAAAATGTGAGGATACTCCTGTCGATGTCAATTAGAAATCCTTAGACTTTTCTGAAAAAGAGCATAATATCACATGCAAATTAGAGAGAAGAGTAAAAAACAATGAAGTTAACATTTTCTAAAAGTTCCTTTCTATTTATAAAAAATCCACTACAAACAAACAAAAAACCCACAAAACTTCCTTCTTTACTTCTGATGAGCTTAATACATTATCTTCCCCTTGATATTTTTTTTAAAACCTTTTTGGAACACTTTTTTCTGGCACTCAGCCTACTCAGAGCTTCAGAATAGTTCAACATTGAAGAGGAAAATACTCAAATACATAAATATCCTTGAGTTCAAAAAGTCTTCCAAAGAAAAAAAGTATAGTTAGCTGTACACTCTAGAAATACTTTGAATTGTTTTTTAAAACAGAATTTCTCAAGATATTAATTAAACAAATGCCAGAGGAGACTAACCTAAAATGTTTAAAGAATTGGGGAAGTGAATTGCGATAGTCACTAAAAACTATTTAACATACTGTGTCGCGAATATACACTTTCCTGGATCTGATAGCCCTGAGATGGTTGAGGTCTCCACAGCTCCAAGCCCCAGGAGCTGTTCAGTAGCAAGACTGAACATGCATTCCCAGGAGGGACCATACATACATGTATATACACATGTACAGCTTGGATCCCTTCAGCAGCCCAGCTCAGACACTCCGTCTGCACAGCAGCTGCCCCTGGATCCCCCTCTCCCCAGTTGCTGTCACCTGGACATAGTAGCCCCTGAGGCTGCAGCCCCATTGCAGTTACTGGTGCAGACCCTGCACTCACAGACACACACACACAGGTGCACACACCCAAAGCTGGCAGTGGGCTTCACTCACTTGGATCTCTCCAATCGCTGCCACTCAGGCATATGGAATTACTGACCCCATGGTGTGACTGCAGTTGCTGACACCTAGACCCCAACACAGACACTCAGCAAAGTCCTTTACTCAGGTAAGAGTTACAAAGGAATTTGAAAAGAAGATAAAACAGGCTGAGCTGATCAGGCGCAGCCTATGGACAGAGAAGTGTACCAAGGAGCAAACTGCACTGTGGTTTGCCTTTGTCTTCCTTTATCCCCACACTTCTTCCTCCCCAAATTGTCTAGAGCCCTTCCTTTCCCCACCTTTGGCTGGTCTACTTAACATCCCAGAGTAAATCTGTAAATGCATTTCCCTCACATCCCATAATATGACCTGTATCCCTAGGCACATTTCCCCATCTCAACTAGGATAGAAACCATCAAATGGTGTTGCAGGCATAACTCATGTTGATGAGATTAATACCCATACTCTGCTGCTGAGGCTCTACAGGGGCAACTCTGAGAGAAGCCTGGATAGAGGAACCCTTCCTTTGAGTCTTTAATTTGCAGTCCCTTCTTGCTTTTGTGTCCCTGCACTTCTCTGGGCTTGTGGAGATGAATCTTTTATGGATTGATGGCTCCTGTGATGGGTGTGGCAGTAATTGGGAAGTGTACCATTTGAGCCCCTCTGCCATTATCTCTCTGTTCTCTTTTGTGGATGTGCAGATGAGCTTCGATCACATAAAAATCTTTTATTGGGTACAAACGCAGGTTTTGGAAGCTTTCCTATGATTGTCTGAGAGTTTATAGCAGAAATGTATGATAGAAAATTTTTGAAATGACCAGAGCTGTATCTGTGTCAGATCTTGTACACCTTTCAAACTGCTGATGGAGTTTTAACTAACATGGTGAGCTTTGTAAAGAAGAATGTGATCTGTGCAAATGTGGAATTTTTATTCTGCCTATTTTGTAAAGGTAGTCAATTACTTTCTGTCACTTCTTTCCTCAACTAAGTGAAAGAATTCCACAATAATTTGAGTGAAAGTTGGATTCATATTTGCTAAGAATTCCATCCTGTGGAGTCCCCTGCAGAGAAGAGGAACTGAGAGCTGGGGACACTGACTTCTTAAAACATCTTGGCTGGTTCTGCAATACCTGTCAGCAGTCTTGGATCCCATTCTCAGTTAAAAAAGCAGCTTCTATCCTTCAAAGCCATGTGCTAAATTGCTTTCTTAGATTGAGATGTTAAGCTCTACAGCCAAATCAACAGGAAGAATTCCACAGCTTCTGTAAAGACAGCAGGATTTCTAAGCATTTAGGGTAATTTGCATCCAAAGTTAAAGGTGAAAAAAGTTAATCTTTTATCTGTAGTTTAGTTTCCATTATTCTATTCTTATTGACAACTCTGTTATTATAGTACATAGCAAAAACTTAAAATCTGGAAAATTTTGACAATCTCTCATTTACACCGTCCTAAAACCATGAAGGGATAGATAGGCCTGTTTTGTTGCCTTTTTTCTGGTTTCAATAATTTTATTAGTCTGATTATTTCAAATGATAGACTGTATCTCAGCCCTTGCTCTTGTAACTCAGTCCCTATTTTTCAGCTTGATGGCTGTTGACAAGCACAGAAGAAAGTGTTTCAGAGCATATAAAATATCTCTCATGAATGTTCTGTTAGAATCCCAGCAATCGTCTACTTGAATAATTTTGCACTGTTCTATTTCAGATGGCAGGTCTGAGTTCACTGTGGAACAGACTGAAGTTCATTGCCTGCCCACTTGCAAGGGCAGTGCAGTAAATGCAGCACACATGGAAAAAATATGAGGACGTAAACAGGCAAATAAAAAAGAATGTGCACAAATCTTTGCAGTACAGGTTGTCCACTTTGGTCTGGACACCTTTCACCAGCGTACAGAGGGAATAACTCCATGGAGATTTGTAGACTGTGCAAACTCACATTTTCACCATGTCAAGAGAGAACCAAATCTGGTACTGTTTTTACAAATAATGTCGTAAAAATATAGTTCACATTATTCTGTTTTGCAATTGTTACAGCTTTATGTCAATATGAACTGTATGACACCTCAAAATTAGTAAAACAGTTTTTTAAAATTATTATTCTGGTCACATTTTTTGTCAACTTGCTAGTTCTCCATTAAACTCACATATGTGCCAAAATATTTGTATGTATATATGTATTGTGGGGATATGAGGTTGTACTGACTTCATCTGTGTTTAAGCTGTCCTTTCAATCCTAACAAAAGGAGACATTATGAAAGATCCTGTTCATTGCACAGGCATCTTAGGCCTTCCACGTGCACTCTTCCTCGACAGCTGCTTAGCCATGGGCTTCTTTTGGCTTAATTCAGGTGACTTTAAAAGCTAATGACAGAAACACTTGTTAAGAAAAGTGAATGGCTCAGCCCCATGGCACAGCAGAATATCTTGTTATCACAGTAAGAGAAAATTCAGTCACCTTTATTTAAGTGTTATTTTGTCCAACCACTCGTGTTGAATTTAGCAGTTATTTTCGCTTACTTACTCCACTGACCTGACTGTACTTTGAGGAAATGTATACATCTCTGTAAGCCATCTAATCTCTCTATCCCCTGTGGTCACTCACTCACTCACTCACTGGGGAATATTTCCATGTTGCAATTGCACAACTATGCTCAGTTGTTATAATGAGCCTGGCCACTGTGTCACACCACCATGTTAATCTCTGCTGAGTGCCATCCTACCGAGGTTCAATCACCCTCTTTTGACTGGTTTTATTATATTCCACTGCAGGCAATTTAGGGACTGTATCCTCTGTGATTTCCATGAACTTTTAGATTTTGGTGAAGCTACACTATCATAAAAGGGGAAATAGTGAAGTGAAATTCTTTTATTTTTCTGTTATTAAATGGCAATGATAAACCAAGAGGTCTCAAAAGACCTTTTATGAAGAATATATTTCATGTTATATCACAATGAAAACAAAAAACCCAATAATCTTAATTGATGATATTCTTTTATTGTAGCAACACGGTTTATTCACTTGGTTTCCTTCCTCGAATGTGAGAGATTTCTTATTTCTTTAAACACAACATGTTTTCGTAGACTATTTTTTGATACCTTATGTACAAGTATCAGTCTGTGGATGACAGGTTGGAAAAAATGTAGCAAAGATAAAACTTTGAGGAAATCCAAAGGCCAAGTAATTAGCTTTACAGGTCAGTATCTCACTGGTTTCTAGTGCTCTACTCTTAGTGGTGGATGAATCCTTGTTCCTAATTATTAGGAAGCTATTCAAGCTTTGAATATGATATATCTGATATCTATATCTGATATATATATATAACATATCACACAGATTACATATCACATACTTAGTCAAGTAGATCTAGATTAAGTAACTCAACTTTGTGAGGTTCATTATGGTTCACCTTTGTAGCTCAATATACGAGTCACATTACTAAATCACATCATCACTAAATCAATCACCAGTAAATCAAATCAATATAATTAAAAGTCTTTTCCTACCTAGCACTCCTATAACAAAACACTAAGGCCAAAAGACTACCCTTGGTGTTTCTAAGCAGCTAAAAGCTATTTGAGAAAGATTTTTAGCCAATTGGTCCAAAAGCTACCCTAATGCTGTTTACCAAGTTAAAGAGTTATATTAAAAATTCTTCCTTTGAATTAGTTTATTCAAGATAAAAGCCTATTAAATACATTTCACACATGCTTCTCCCACCCTCTGCCTCACAGTGCTGCAGAAAAAGAAGTAAACTGAAAACAAAATAGCGGAAGTTCTTTCAACTTGGAGCTTCATCCTTTATGCCTACAGAGGTGTTTATGACTCTACAAATACTCTGGAAAAATAAAGCAAGATTTGGAGTGAATTAAACCTGTAAATCTGTGAAAGGACAAAGGAGAGAGAAAGGCAGCACTCCTTATGTAGGATTAGCCACAGTGGAGGATTGTCAGCTCACCTCAGGTCAGGAACTGCACACAGTTCAAAGTCTAACAGCCACCTGGAAGTCCTGATATTAGCACCTAAAATACTAGCAGAAACTTTTGGTTCTGTAGGAAATATTAATTTCCCTGAAAAGCTTGTAACACTGTTATGCTGACGAAAGTAGTGATACTTCCTATGGCACTTGTGCATGGAGCCAGCACTTGCTACTGTTGAAGGTGTTATATTTTAGGACTAAGAACTTGGTCAGAAGTAGGCCTGTTTATATGTCTGGAAGGTCTCACCACTATCTAAAACTCTGGACAAAAAGAAATATTTAGAATTTCAGTTCATTAATTGGCTGTAATAATTTGAAACCAACCCAAGGATGCTTAGAAGACAGTAATGTGTAATTCATCAGCTTTCCTGAGCAAAACCAGATGAATAGAAGTGAATCTCATTATGCAAAAATCTTGAAGGTGAAAGAACTGGGAATTCCAAAAATATTCTCCATATGTAGTGCAGTGACACCTGATGAGAACTTGATATCAAGGGGAAAAGTGAGATATGCATTTAATTGTAGCCCTCTAGCTTCTGCAAAACTAGCTTTGCAGGTCCACTTTTTCTAACCACCAAATAAAATTTTCATCTGAGTGAGGAATGGATTTAATTTTGAATTTACTATCTTTATTTCCACCAAAAAATGTATGCACATATAAACTGGTACTGATTTCTTGTGAAAACTGCAATAAAAGTTTTCATTAGGTAAGTGTAAAAATCAGTTTTCATTTTTCAAAATGACCACTCAATTGAATCTTTCCTTAAAAGTTTTTTTCTATTTTTTTGGGATGCAAATTTCAGGTACTTTTTGCAAATCTGCTTGAAAGAAATTTCAGACATTTTTCACTGGCAAAATATCCTCTTCAGCCTAAGCAATTCCACTGACAAGTTTGCCTAATTTATCAATTTGTCTTTGAACATTACAACTTTGTGCCTGATCTGTTCTAGTTTATTCTTCCATTTAACTGATACTATTGAACAGCTCCTTGGTGCAAGGTTAATTTCAATGATCAGCTTTTCTACAATCACTTGAGACTTAGTAAAGACAATGTAAAAATAATTAACTGGTTTTGTCACTTTCTTGATTATTTTGTGGATATTGCACAAAGATAGCCATATGATTCATTCTGCTACATTTTCACTCTCTATCCATGAAGCAAATATTTCTGGCTTGTTTATGTGAAACAAGTGTGCAAATTCATAGCAGACTGTTGTCCAGACAGAATATCTTCCAGTAATATTTATTAAATGTAAAGATTGTATTTAGTCTGTATAATCACCCTTATTTTTTACTGTGTCATTCTTACCTTTATTGCGGTCCCTCAACCAGTATATGCCATTAAATTCTGCTGTTTAAGTCAGGTTCTTTAAACTGTCTAATTTTTATTTTTTTTAACAGTAAGCTGTGTTTGCTTATGAAAGGAACATGAATGGTATGAGAACATTGCAGGTCTTTCAAATTAGGTGGGCTTGCTTATAAAATAACTATGGGATGCAATGAATCTGGAATTCGATGAAAGCTGCAAACTAATTCACAGTGACTAACAGCTCCACAACATTAGCATCTAAGGTCAGTTGAGGAAGACTGTGGAAATCTTACTTCTTGAGCTGAGAGTTAACCATCCTCTGTACCAAGAACTTCCATGAATGTTCTTTGTAAGTTGTTGGACAAAAATCTAACCTACTTCTATAATTACCAGTTTTGAAGGGAAGAATGAAGCAATTGTACTAAAAACTATTTGTTCCTTGGAAAAGCCTTTGTTTATTGAAACTGTCCAGAGAACTAGGTAGAAGTTTCATTATTTGAATGTGACCAGTGTCAAAGAAGAAATGTTATTGGACCTATTTTGCAGGAAGATATAAGGTGAAGAATATTAATGCATATCCTTAAAATTAATACAAAGTAAATTTTGATTTACTAATTAAATCATATGAGGATAAAAATAGAAAAACAGGAGACCGTGCTTTACCATGTATGTAAGATACTTTTATTAAACATTGCTATTGTTCAAATCTGATTATTTTGTGGCCATTTATATTTGTACAGACCTACTGACTTCCTATTGGTATCTGTATCTAAGAGTAGAATTTGGTCCAGTGACTTCATCTGCTGTCACATAAAGTAACCAGATTACTTTGATAGGAAAAACCACAGGGGGAAAAATGGGTATATCTGTATGAATTAATTTGATTTAACTACTGCAGGATTTGATTTAATGATTAAACACGCTCTGTTCTCTTGTAAAAAGCAGGTACCAGATGGTATGTATAGCAAAATATGTTTGCTCTATACCTGCGGGTTTTGAAGTAAAATGCAACCTTCCTAACATCTGGTATTCTACCTCAGGACATCTGAAAGTACACAAAGTGGACAGATATTATCAGATTATAGAAGGCTATGTTGAGTAGATTTAATCTTAGTTTTATACAGATAGTGGCAAAAATAGTTAAGAACATAAACAGCATACCAAGAAATATCACTTCCATGCAGCATTTGATATGTAATTTGTAGATTGCCAGTTGTGCAATACCAAGTTTCTTAGAATAGCCACAATTGTCATATATAATTTATTCTGTAGTTTCCATTGCTAAACAGAAAAATGTACAGAGAGTTATCTAAAAATGTGTTGACATGCTCGCTTGTATATAAATAATAAATACTTTTGTATTATTTCCTAAGGGAGCTGTCAGAGAAGAACTCCAACAACCTACAGTATCTCTTCTTTTCAGTAGGGTTGACATATGACATTGTTGTTCCATTTGAACAGAGGATCTGGATAAGTTTAGATGCATCAGTAACTCAATACAGTTATCTTATGGAACTGTATGGACACGTACAGTCCCATCTGAATTACGGGAGAGCTTGTGTTTACAGTGCACAACGCAGTAGCTGGGAACACTGTAGTGACTATAAGCTTAGCTTTCCCCTTGAGCTACTCAAGGTTTTTAACATGGGGAGCCTTTCCCTTGAACTTCAAGCTAACTCGAGTCTCCTCAGAGCACTTCAGAGTGTTGTGAACCTTTTATCTCCAAACTGGTCAATTCCATGCAATATTGAGTGCCCTGCATGAAATTTCCTAGTATATCGAAATTCTATAGCATATAGAATATCATATTAGTAATCATGTGATCATATGAATTGACAGTTTCCATATCTATAATTGCTGCCTGAAATATGTATTTTCTTTTTTTTTTCCTTGTGAAATTGACTGAAGATTTTCTTTTCAAAATGTAGAAAAAACACACTACTTGTATTGTACCTGAGCTGTTGTATTAGATTGCCTGGTTAAATGGTCTGTACCTGGAAGTGTGAGAGGAGTAAGTGAATTGATACCCATGCTGGATTGACTTTTGACTCCCCATTTCAAATTAACAGATGAAGACCCTGAAGCTAAGGCTTCAGGGACAATAGGCAGTAGAAGTTTCTGATGCCATACTAAACAGCCTGGAGGAGCTGGTGGAATACACATGTATTCCAACCATCATTCAGATGTCTTGTGCTCTGCTGCTGGGTTGTAGTTTGAATACCCACAGAAGAGCCTGATAGAGATATTTGGCCAGGATAGATGTAGCCCTTATCATATAAAAGTGCCTTAGGTGTTCCAATGAAAACTAGAACGTTAATAATATCGTGTCTCCAGGTATTGAAAATAATGTGGGAAAATTCTGAAGGAAAATCATCAGACTATGCATACTTCAAGTTGACCAAATACTTAAATTAAAGCCCGAATATGAATACTTTTCTAATAGAATATGGTTAAATACTTTGCCATGCTGCAACCTATGAGTTTGGATATTTATTTGGCCAGTTGTATTAAGCTTAGTAGGAACTAAAAGCTACAGTATGCTTCATTTTTCAATTTTGTCCAATGGACTTTTTCAGCAACATTATAGGAATTGCTGTATTGCAACAACTTTTTTCCTGCACTTAATCCGAAAGCCAAAATCTTGAAAACAATTTCATCTTTAGGTGTGCATTTCTCAGAACCCTAGATATTACTCTGACTAGTTGACTTTTACTTCTCTATCATCAATTATATTGAAGAGAAACAAAACTATATTGCAGAAGGTTCTTTCCTCTTCCTTTTATTCTCAGGGAATGACACTTCTTGAGAAGTTTTGTTGATAGCACCTGTCCCAGATATTATAACAGTATTTGTGCTTCTAAGAATGGCCATCTGACATTTGCATGAAATAATGTGCCATTCACAAATTAATGGCAAGAGTTTAATTCAGTACAGAACTTGATGAATACAGGAATAAATGTTGCACTCAGAAATATTGTTCTGATTCAGACTCTAAATGAAGCAGCTGTCTTTTCCTTTATATTAATAGGCAAAACTAGATAGCAGATATACACTATGTGAATACCTCCAGTCATTATGCGTTATCCCAAAGCCACTATACAGAATAGTCTGTAGCAGCTATGGCATTTTAATGGTTAAAATCAAGGCTATTCAGTCTGAAGCCTGGTTCTGTTGAGCACAGTTATTTAAATTTCGGTTTCATTTCAGTTTAATGTAGAGCAGAGGAAGAGACATGAGTATTTTATGTCCTTCAGCATGGCTGGGAGAATAGGCATTGTCAGCTGCAGCCCACTGTCAATCTGGAAACCTGCCATTCTGCTGAGAAAAGGTTTATGGTTCGTCTAACCTAGCTGTTTCTTGGGGGCAGGCGTACCTACAGGCCAGAACAGTGGCCTGCTGAATCACATGCGTTAGTTCTCTGTAAGCCATTTCGAAGACCTGCTTTAAGACATTGCTTATTCAAGCAAGTTAGATAGATAATTAGTAAAAAAAGGAATGGGTGAATGAGGGCATGGGCAGGTCAGTAGACTGAATTATTTTGCTCTCTTGACAGTCAGTAAAACCAAGTGGGACACAGAGACTCTTACTCTGTGTTCCTCTTTTTATCTTGGATGCTCAGAAGCAATATTCTGAGCCTGGACAGAATGGAATGCTAGTGTCCTGCACCCTTCAAATGCACTTCTCTTTCTGCTCCCATTTGAAGAATATGAGCGGTAATAAGCTCATATGCCATTGCAAGTTGTCCTGTCTCCTCTGAACCGTGGAGGAGACTTGTGACCTTGCAGGTATGTAAGGGACCTGGTCTGATAACAACACGTGATTGAAGGAGGGCAATCGAAGAGGTAATGGCAGCTTCAGCTGAAAAATATTCACCCTTCAAGTGGAAAAATATCGCTTTGAGGTGGAAATATTAACTTAAACAGTTGTAACTTGGTAATTTCAATTTTGAGACTGTAGACGGGGATTCATAACATCTGTGTTTTATTGTTAGCTGGAAAAAATATTGTGAGTGTGGTATCATAAAAGACTATCCTTGTACTTCATTTCAATGTGAATAACAAGGATGCTGTACTTAATTATTGACCTAACATGCTCTTAGTAGGCCAAAGAATGAAGGTAAGACAGGCATATTTGGTAGACTAGGGTTGATATGTCTTCTGTGGTTGAAAAAAGAGAGAAATTCTTGTTATCTCAGTCTATTCTTCTGGACAGAAATAAACTGGTGTGTCTGTGAATTTTTAATAATTGATGACACAAGTGCATATTTACCGGGTAATTCCCACCTCATCTATTATCTAAAAGACACAAAAGTATTCTCAAGTAAGAGTGGACTGATGTAGATCTGGGGAAATTCTGCTTTTTAAAATAAAAATAGTCAGGTCAAGTGCATACATATAGGTTTAGTGTTCCTTATAAGGAGAAGCATCCTCTCGACCTGTTTTAAGACACTCTTTCTAATGACTTGGATTGGAGGATAAATTTGACCACATGTACCATACTCAAACTCAGCACTGCGGCAAACATAAACAAAAGATTACAGTGAAAGCAGATCGGGAAGAACACTTGACAATTAATGGTCTTTCATATGAAGAATAACCTTATCAATAGACCTGTTTGAATTGAAGATCCGGGAAGAGTATACAGACTTTCCTGGCTTTGTCAGCTTGCCTCCAGTAATTCTGAAAGCTCATCTGAAAATAATTACCCTACTTCCGTTTATTCCAGTTATTCTTCCTATGACAGAAGAAAAGCCATGTACTGAAGCTTGAAGAGCTTCTTTTGAATTCTGGTGTGAGCAAATACTCATAGTTCCATTCTATCCACACTTTACTGTACCAGTCTGTTGCAGGAGGTACAGGTTCTCTCAGAACTTAGTAGACTTGCTGCAATTTTCCTCTCTTTTCTAATTCCCTTTCCTGACCATCTTTTCCTTAACTGCAGGCAATTGAACTATGTCAGAATACACACTTCAATATCTATAATTTCCTCTAAAACCTTATTTAGGATAGAATGAATTTTACCCTATTTAGTAATCTGTTTTGTTTCTTTCTGCATTCCAGTAAATGGATTCAAGGAGACCTTGAATCACTGAATTAGTTTCTTGGAAGCACCTCCATGAATCTATTTCTTTTCCCACAACAACTCAAAGCTGAAGTAATGAAGCACTTCAACAGAAATTTATCTAATCACAGAAAAACAGGAACTAGACTGAGAACTGAAGAAATTGTTTTCCGTGAAAGAAACGTCCTTTTTTGTGTAACAACAATCAGATATCTGAAACATTGAAGGTCCAAATAACTTAAATTTTTTTGGATTTATATATTTCTGTACAGAACTGTGTAGAAGAAGTTGAAGTATTTTCCCAGACTGTGTGGAAAATGTAAGTTTTTGAAGCAATACCTCTGTCAGAATTCTGATTTTAATATCTAGACTAAAAACCATAAAAACAAGCTATTTATAGGGATCTGGAGCTTAAGGAAATCAGAGGTTTGAAAGATGATATACACACAATAAAGAATAAAGCAAAAAGTAAAATGCCCTAATGATTCTCATTAAGATAATAAGAAAGTCCAGATTATGAAAATCAGGTACTGATTGTGATTTTGTGAAAGATAGTAGCAAGGCACAGTGGATTCCACCTTAGCATCAGGCACACCAGGGTCCTCAGCTTAGGGCAGCTAATACAAAGAGCAAGAAAAAAAAGTAGAAAATGGATATTTCTACACATAAGCCACATTAACAGATTGTGTGAAATCACATAGTAAAAATCTGCCTAATCTCTTAGTAGCCAAAACATGAAGAAATTGAGCGCTGATAAAATAAAACAAGAGTCTTGGTTTAGAGTAGAGAGAAATATTTTCATTCTTTCTTTCTACAATATTTTAGAGAGAAACGCAAGAGCAAAAGATGTATCTTTTTAATTTATTCATTGTGTAAGTTACAATTTTACATTTCTGTTATAATATTTAACATTGTGAAATAACTTGACAGGCTAAACTGAATACAGTAAATTAATTAGAAAGCAAAGAGTCAAGGAATTCATTTAAATCAGGCTCAGCATAATGGATAGTCTAGGGACAAAAAGAGGACGATATAAGCTTCTTAAAATCCCTGGATTACAGAATAAACTTTTTTTTCCACCCTCTATTAAAATTGCTGATTCACAAAAACAGGAGTATATTAAATCTATTTTATAGTTTAAAATTATTTAATGTGCTATTTGACAATTTCAACTAACTCTTGTAACCTCTTTGTAAACCATTCCGGCTGAAACAGATGGATGTGTAATTCAAATAATGAGCTGGATCCTCTCCCTGTAGCAGTCAATTATACAGTTTTTTTCTCAGTATAGTATTCAAGAGACTAAGATCTTTCTCTATATATAGATCACCTGAAATGACCTTGCTTATGCAGTGTCAGAGCCAAAACGGAACAGTAGGTTATGTATCTTACTGTATTTTTAAAAATGCAAACTGATGGTTTAAGAACTACTATACCTGACAATTGCACTTAAATTGTTCCCAGTACTTACCATTCTGATCTTTTAATGTGATACTTTCTTTAGGTAAACTGCCCAGAGACATCTGAAAAGGAATACCATGCAAGGACTCCTAATAGCATTGTATTTTGCTGAGGAAATGGTGACAGTGAGGAAATGCATGCTCATCTCATTAACAATAAGCGACAACCTCTAAATAGTGAGAACTCATGGCAAAGATTTAATTTGCATCTAATATGAATATGAAAGCATCTAAGGACCTGTCAAGCAGTGTGCGTACAGTGTTAATCAAAGGTATTACATAGGGACTTCTCTTCCTCTGTGCTTGTCAACATACCCTCTGGACCAGGTAATACTGTAAGAACTTTCACTTATAAAAGCATTTGACTGAGTGCTGTGGAAATTTTCCTTGATCCATAGTGAGGTATCAATGACAAAGCTCTAGTGAACTCTTATCATAGGATTTGAACACCTTGTTAACAAATGAAGCAAACTTGTTAAGATTAGATGGGGCCTCAGAGCTGTTCATACACATTAGATTCATCAGGAACTATCAAGGAAAAGAGATATAGTGCTTGCCGTTGGCTTGCAAAGCTCTGTCGAGGGTTCAATTTATGAATTTTTAGGGTAACACCTAGAATATCTCTTAAGGCTGTGTGATTGGCTGGAACTATCCTGCACTCATGAAACAGATTTGCTGCTAAAAAGAAAACATCCTTCCCTCAAAAAGTAAGAAACACAGTAATTTCTAATCTGTTTTGTATGACCCGATGGTATGCGAATATAAACATTAATCGTATGTGGCTGCAGTCAAAATGATGTGAAACTAAAGAATGAGAGGGAGCTGAAATCTTGATCTGTAGCTAAAAACAGCTTTGAAGCGCTTCTTTTTGAAAAGAGATGGGATATAATATGCTAGAATTCATAATCTGATGAGTTTACATCCTTTATTTTCTGCATGAAGGGATATAGAGAGTCTCTGGAATTCCTGCGTTACATGATACCCATGAAATAACTTGTTTGCATAACTTACAGTTTTGAAATAGTTTGCCATGTATGAAGTGCTCAAATATATTGTATTGATTAAACAAAGATACTGTTATGCTCTGACTTACCATAGAAATACAATTAACAATAGTATTAGCACACTTTGAAAGTATTAAAATTTATTTTTTGTGTGTATATGGTTCAAAAGTACATTTAAAACAAATGAAAAGAAAAATGTTGCAAATAACATAGAAAATATTTTTAGTCCTCTTTATTTTGGAATTACTTTACTTTTTTCTTGTTCTCCATCTTTCAGAGCAATTAGCACTTCTAGAGCACTTTAAGTGTTTCAATCCATTTCAAGTTGTGTTTCTCACTTTATTAAGTGAAACCTGGAATTTGTCAGACAGGGCATCAAGAAATGGCAAAACAGTCAATACTTATTGATTGAAAAAAATGGGTTAGGAAGAGAGAATATTTTTTCATCAGCTGCATTTCTGTCCTTTGTTCCTACCTGTGCCTGGGGAAGGATTGATTTATATCCCAGAACTATCTTCCACTAGAAAGACTATCCATTGTGATTATTCAATTCAACCCACGTTAAGAAAGTTCATTTGAAGGAGATCATTCCTTCCTGTTCCACAGTCTTTGCTTTGGAGATGGGCAAGAACTTAAATGTAGGAGAGAAGAGGGAACCAGGGGTGACTTTAAGAGGGGGGCATAAAAAGATCAGAGTTTGGAACATCTAATCAGGAGGATGCAAATTCTTGCTCCTGACATTTTTGGCATACTAGTTCAGAAGTACAGATTAGCTAAGCACTCCCTACTCTTAGTATTTATGACAATGAGAGGGGAAAAAAACAGAACTCTAAATGTAAAGTCCAACTTGGTTTGCAGTAAGCTATACAGACAATAATAATTTATTTCTGCTCTGATTTGTTTCTGACAACCTATTTACTTTTCTGAGAGAAGATAGAGACATATACTAACAACGTGAACCTTCTAAGATCTCTTTCAGAAGGAGAAAGTTATGCAGTAGGTATGTGAAATACAGTCTCTTTGAGTGACTATTTATTATGGATGGTCATTTATAAAAAAATAGTGGTCCTAGAATAACTTTAACCTTTCAGTAGCTATGAGGCTAAAGCTGATTAAATAAGAGGTGACAAAATTTAAAATTTTTACCAACATCTTTCTGGAAAAGAAAATTGCAGGAGGTGTAAAACATACATTTGCTCACCTCTTCATCACTCTTCAAGCCTTCTTTCAGTTTTATGCAACATCTATGCTATGCTAAGGGTCTGTAGTTCTCATATGCTGATTTCTTTTAATTTGGATGGGGTGCAGCTGCTCCGACAGTCAATGACATGAAATTGATGATGTGCCACACTCCTTTTGTATTTGTACCACATAAATAGAACAACACAGATGGATTTATGCTGCCTTATGATACAATCTCTTGCCTAACAATAGGTTTTTCCTTAGCAGCTGGTAAAGCAGGAGTTTCATTGTCATATCTGCTTATGCTCATTTATGTAAAGTGGCATAACTAAGGTCTGCTGGGGACTGAGCAATCTAAATGTTAGCTAAATCACATTTTTTTGTATGTTCTCTATGACACTGAATGATAATGTATAGATAACCATTTTCGTATTGTAGGCTGTAAGGTTCCAAAAGTCCACCTGTTGCTGCCAAAAAATGACCAGTATAAGCCTAAATAATTAATTCCAACTAGGAAATACAGTATTTGGACCTTTGTTCTCCTATTAGTCTATGCTTTTGAAAATTAAAAATAAAAATCCTTCAGCAAGATTTTTTTCTTTTATGTAGACTCCTGGGCTTGTCAGAAGAAGGAATAATTAATGCATCTCAGTTCCACCATTGCCTTTACTTGAGAAAGGAGACAATTCATCCTTTTTATTGCTTAGGGCATTGTCACAAGGTAAAAGGAAGTTGTGTTACAGAATCCAGTGCGGTCAGTCATAAATATAAGCTATTGCTTTCTGTTTATTCTTCCATACTTATGTATTTTTCTGGAATTTGGTGGAACTCGGGTGAAATCTTTGGATTGGATTTGATGTCTTACAGTCACCATATCCTTGATTGACCCCTTTGTTCACAGCGCTTGAATTTCCTTTTCAAAGCAAATGACTCTCAGATTCTACCCTCTATCTAGTTTTATAGCTGCGACTGTCTCTCAGGCATCCCTTAGAAGTTGTTGGTTTTGTTTTTTCCATATTCTTCCTCTCCATCACAACTCAGAATTCCATGAATGCAGGAGAGTATGACCCCAACACCTACCTGTCTTCTGTGTTATCACACTGCTCTCAATTTAAGTTACTGAAACTGATTTCTAGATGTGAAAAGGAATATTATAAACATGTGAAAATGTTTTCTTTTTTTGTAAACATATTTCCATGTCTGAAAAGTTTGACTAGAATTTTCTCTATACTGAAATAAAGTACTTTCATTTAAACAGTAAATGTAAACCTTTGTTATACAGTATTGTTTAACTTATTCATCAATGACTTGGATGAAGGGGCAGATGCCTCCTCATTGAGTTCATTGACAACACAAAGCTGGGAGGAGTGGCTGATACCCCAGAGTGCTGTGCAGCCCTTCAGAAGGGACCTCAACAGGTTGGAGAGATGGGCAGAGAAGAACTGTCTGAAATTCAACAAAGGCAAATTCAGGGTCCTGCACCGGGGGAAGAATAACCCCGGGCACCAGTACAGGCTGGGGGCTGAACTGCTTGCTAGAAAGCAGCTCTGCAGAGAAGGACCCAATGTGTCCTGGTGGACGTCAAGCTGTCCGTGAACCAGCAGTGTGTCCTTCTGGGCAAGAAGGTCAATGGTATCCTGGGATGCATTAGGAAAAGCAATGCCAAGGCTAAGCAGAGGTGACCCTGCACTGTCTGCTGGTGAGGAGCATCTAGAGTGCTGTGTCCAGTTCTGGGCTCCTCAGAGCGAGAGAGACATGGAGCTCCTGGAGTGTGTCCAGTGGAAGGCAACCAACATGATTAAGGGACTGGAGCATGTCTCTTATGCTCTTACGAGAAAAGGCTGAGGGAGGTGGACCTGTTCAGCTTGAGAAGAGACGAATGAGAGGGGACCTCATCAATGTCTCTAAGTATCTGGAGGGAGGGTGTCAAGAGGATGCAGCCAAGTTCTTCTCAGTGCTGCCAACCAATAAGGGCAAGAGGCAACGGGCAGAAAGTTGCACATGAATAATAAGAAGAGCAACTTTACTGTGTGGCTGACTGCACACTGGAACAGGTTGCCAAGAGAGGTTGTGGAGTTTCCCTCGCTGGAGTTATTCAAGAACCATCTGGATGCAATCCTGTGCCATGTGCTCTAGGATGACCCTGCTTGAGCAGGGAGGTTGGACCAGATGACTCACTGTGGTCCTTCCCAACCTTACCCATTCTGTAATTCTGTGAAAATAAGAACAAATATTCTTGAAAGTATGTCCCCCAAGTTGTGACAGCTGTTGAAAATGGAAAAGTTCTCTCAGTGTGGTGAGCAAGAACTTTAGGATAGTAAGTGCAACAGTAAAGGAAACACTAACAAAACATAATAAAGGGAAAACTGTTTTAAAATATTTTAATTTATTTATTGTTTATTAATATTGACAACACATCAAAGCAACATATTTAAACTAATCACATGAAGTAGTTATTTGTACAGTTCTCCATGAAATTGTAGATTTTTTTTTGCTAAGAAACATTTTTATACCCTAAATTAAAAAAACTTCATTTGACAGATTTTTGGAAACAAAGTTGTTTGGAGCTTCGAATACAATAATCTTGGTCTAACCTATGTTTCAGGACATCTTTAAAGTGCAGACTGCTGGAAGCTGAGATGACACATTGGGAAGTGTAGCTTTTGTATTCGTGCCCTGTACATCTTGTAAAGGTCATGTATTTAGGTTAACAAAGTTTTACTTGGGGCAGTACAACTGTCTTTATTATTTTAAGAATTATCCTTACATATATGTGTATGTATATATGCATAACCTGCTTCCAACATAATAAGTTGTAATGTCAACCAATATCAACCACAATCTCCCACAATTTATGACATCTCCATTCCTGTTGTGCCTTTGTCCAAAACTCAGTCACACATGCTATATACTACATGATACATGAAAAGACTTGGGCTTCTCTCTAAGAGTCTCCAAGTCCTCGGTGCTAAAGTAATCTTCATGAAATCTTTTAGACTACTCTTCACGCTTTCCTGCTAATTCAGCTTCTTCTTCCTCCAGTTTCTATGTCTTCTCCTCATTCTTCAAAGTCCTATACTTTCCTGGCTTCAGTCCATCTTTCATCTGTAGCCATTTGGATTCCATCCCTTTCAACACTCATTTCCATGAGTCACTTCACTCTGTATGGTTATCTGCTCCTAAAATTGCTTTTGAGCTTGAGCATGTTACTAAGTTACATCTGCCATATCATTGTGCACTATCTTTGACCAAATTTTGGCACTGAAGTAAATTTTTTTTTATCTTTTGAGGAGAGAAAGAGAAAGCTAGTTAAATGGAGCTGATACAAGCTATATATCTCAATTTTACAAAGTGTAAACTACTTTTCAGAGTCAGTGCACAGCCTTGGCTTCTTCTGGGCCATGACTGTGGCTTAGAACGGATCTCTATTGCTCTACAGCATGACTCAGCTTTGACAACAAAAGTGAAGTTCATGCTGGCTCCAAGAAGAGTGATGAATGCCAAGCTGTATCAGAGTAGCAACATGTGCCACTTCCTTTGAGATGTGGATCATGCTTGGTTCTATCACAGGTCCATCCTGTTTGGGCCTGCCTTCTATTCTTCTTTTTGGAAAGTCACAAGAAGCTGAGTCACTCTCACTTCTTTAGTGGAAGGTAAGAAGCTCTCAGTTCTACTGATGACACTGGCTGTGTTATTCAACTTTATTTTGCCCTGTACTACCAAGCTCAGACAAAAGATTGCCATTTCTGTAAGATTCCCATTGAAGTTCTGGTACTTCTGTTTCTGTTTCTGCATAAACTAAGTTCTTTAGAGCAGTACTGTACTCTTCCAAATAGAGTAGCTGTATGCTAGGTGACTACTGGAAATGATTCTTGTAAAATTTAGCTCCTGAACTCTTCCAGTTTAACAGTGCTGCAGCTATCTTGCCAAGAGAAAAGTAGCATTTCTTAGACCGGTTTCCTAAAGACAATCAGCTTATGCAATCAAGATGTCTATCTAGTGAACCTATTCCTCACCTAACAGTTTTTTAACCTTAAGAGTGATTTCAAAAAAGATAAGAAAATCCCAAATACAAGTAGTGTCTTGGAAGTTTTGAGAAAATTAACAGAAGCAAAACAAAGTAAGAGGTCTCACTGAAGAAAAGCTCAACTGCCTTATTGCCTAAGAATAACTCCATGGCCAATCAGTGCAAATGCAGCTGGTAACAGGCCACAGCTCACACTGTTTCTCCCCCAGTGGAGGGTTCAAAGGGAGAACAGAGGGAGCTGTAATCATCATGATAAGGTAAGCAGCAGGGGTAGAGATTGGCATAAGGTTATAAATCTACAGGAAACCACAGTTTTGCAGTTCTGCTGCTCCTGGGGCAAATGGTCTCCCTGCTTTTTAGGTTCTTTTCTTTCATAAGAAATAGATTATTTCTGTGACTTGCTTCTGTCACAGTTTCTCTTGCAATTTTAGGTGTCAAGTTTTAGGTGTCAGTACCTATTTCATTCATCAGAGTTTTCATACAGACATTTTCATTCTTACTGATAGCTCTAATATATCTGTGGATACAAGTAGAGAAAACATTCTTATGATATCATGGCGTAATAATCAGTGTGATCCTGGACTGCATGCAGCTGCTGTCATGATTCTTAACTGTAAACAAATGATACTGTTTCTTGAGGACACAAGATGATGTCTTTAGCTATTTTTATTTATTGCTGTAAAATGAATCTTTCAGAAACATCAAGAAGTTTTGCATGTAAAGCGAACATGCTGCGAATAATGCAATAAATGAATGAAAATTCAAGTAACTGAAATAAAGAAGCTTATAAAAGACCAAGATGTAATGGTCATAAATTCGTTCAGTAGAAAATTTCCTCAAAGTAGAGACAAACACAGAAATTAGAGAAATACAAAAAGGATCAGTGGAGCAAATACTACAGAATATAAAAAAAAAAGTAGCAATGTACTAATAACGTTGCTATTAGTAATTATTAGTAATTACAATAATGTAGCAGTGAGGAGTTCTTGCCAGGAGTGGGTTGAATCATAGGGAACAGTCTTTTGCTATCTCAAACCCTTTCAGTGATTTCAGTGAAAGATGAAAATGTACTGAGGGTTTTTCTAGGTTAAAAAGCCCAGCAAAACCCACCCTGACTAAATAATGTGCAAGGAGACTCCATGCAGACAAGCACCACAGTGCTCATTCATTCTGTGGCTCTGCCTTCTACAACCAATACTCCTGGCAACTGTGAAACCACAGAACTGGGCTGCCTCCATGTGTTTGATATTTTAAGTCATTTGTGTGTTAGCTTTATGATGGAGGATGAAGACAATTGCAGAGGGCAACAGTAATTTTGAGAGGATGCAGAGCTATTTACGTACTGTTTCTTCACTACATGCACAAGAAATCAAACAATCCTTACTTTTGGCTTGGAACAAGGGAAAATGACTGTTGAATACACAAATATTTTCTAGTGTTGTTGACCTTTAATGATAAAAAGGATGATTTCAGTCTTAAGATACTACTTCTAAAATTTTTAGGTGCTTTTAGAAGCTTTCAGAGAGGACAAGGGACACATCTTTTTCAAGATTATGTTACATACTTAGATATATGACTAGAAGGCAAATTACATCTTTGAGTCATGATAGCTATACCTGGTATATCTCTTAGTCTGGTTTGAGTGCATTTCTATAGGTAGCTGTGGTGGTTTGGGCTAGGCCTTCCTTGGTGACCAGTTTGTAACCAAGGAAGGGTCCAGATTTACCCAGTATTCCCTACGATTTTTACGTAAGCCAGACTATAAGAAGAGAGGAGGAGAGGCCTTCGCTCTCTTTCCTTCCGGCGGCTTGGAGGTGCAGGTTCCCTGCTGTTGAGTCTGCCGTGTTGGGGAGCGAGGCCTGGCTAGGCCTTGCCGACCTTGGGAGACAGGTTGCCGGCGATCGTTCCGGAGCGACTCTCGGTTGTCCCAGGAGAGTAGTGAGATATCTTCTTTGCTAACTCTTTTGTTCTTTAGTTACTAGATCTCGGGCTACTGATTGGGATATATATATATATATTTTTTTTTTATTTTAGTTTTGTTCCTTTTCCCCTTCCCCTTTCCCTTTCCCTTGTGAAATTGTATATAAGTGTAAATATATTTATATATATCAGTTTGGTTGTCCTCTCTCTCGTTTTCGGGTTTTTCTTAGTTTTTTCTCCCTCTTCTCCCTGAGGTTTTTTTTTGTTGGGGGGGGGGACTTCTGGTGGTAAGGTTTGGAGACTTGGCAGGGAGCCAGCTTCAAACCATATCAGTAGCTTATATTACTATGGAAAAATAAGGTAGGCTAAGCAAAACAATTTCCACTTTTAGATATTACGTTCAGCATCAAATGTAATTAACAATGTTACTTTCAGAAATACAGAGCCATAAAGTAATAGACAATTTTAGCTGTCAGAAATGCTGCTATAAGTCAGTTACACTGGGAACATGTTGCGGTCATTGCCATTCAGTGCCCAGCTAGATCCTGGAGAGAAAGCAAAAACCTGAATGTGTGGTTACATACTGCTGAGTAGAGATTCAGCTTAGTAGTTGTTCAATAAATGGTTGAAAAGAAAATTGTTTTTATAAAGAAGACTTAAACATATATAACAGTTTCTGTGATGATTAGTAAATATGTCTCTCCCCATCTGCTCTGAAGGAATGGTTGGCATGGCATTTTCTGTGCACTTTGCCACACAAACCCACAGGAGCAGCTGAAAGCTGCAAATCTTGGCTCTGCAATCCACTGAAATCCATGTGGAGTTGTGGAACGCTTTTTTTTAGCTACCCCAGGCATCTTGGCCTGGTGTATTGATAGCAGGTGGAAAAATCATTTCTCTTGTCTCATCTCTGAACATGAGAGCCCTGTTCAAGAGGGGGAAAAAAAAGAAAAAGTGGCTTTGCACTTTTATTTTAAAATATTGCCTTTAAAAGGTTTTAGGACAATATGCACAACTTGGATTGGGGTTCCTTAGCTATGTGTCAAAATATAGCAAGCTGTAGCCAAAAACATTGGGGATCTAGGACTTCTGTGTCTGTTCAGCAAAGGCAATCTTTCCCCCCACACAACAAAATTTTTTATATTTTTAACAACTTTGCAGCTGCTGTCGTCATGCATATCCCTTAGTTGCTGTTCTGTGTCAGATTTGCTGATAACCATATTCAAAGAGGAGAGGCAGTGTCAGTCTCATGAGGAGCCTAAGGAGGAAGAAAGGCATGGGCCTCTCCCTCCTTTCACCCACATACTGAATGATTTGGATTTCTTCGTAACTTAACCCAGCGGGGATGTAACCATGTACTGGGCTTAGGGCTCAGACTGGCTCCTTTTTTTTCTAACACCTGCTCTGTTCAAGAAGATGATTCTCTTTTCATTATCAGTAGGCAGTGAGATTAGAATAGCATGACAGCTGGATTTATTTATTGGGAGTTTATGAAGCAGGTTTTGATTTAAAATACAAACAAAATCTCAGCCCAAACTGTGGAGTTTGCCTGATTTTGATTCAGATTTTATGGCTTTTTGTTGAATAGTTTATTAAACTATCAAACCTCTTGTGCTGACCTCCAAACTTGTAAGCCCACAGCTTTGAAATGAATGAGTGAACACAAGGAATGTGATGTGTATTTTTCTTACAGTCTTACAGAATATTGTAGGCAATCCTTAATGTTTGCTTAACTATTCAGGAGATGAGAACCTTCCATATAGAGAAAAATAAAGGAATTTTGGCTGAGAGGTAGAGCAGATAAACCAACAACACAGTAAAGCAAGTTGGACCAGATTTCATGTTGTGAATTCATGCAATAGAGTCCTCAGAATAAATTAACAGACAATAATTAAGAGAACCCTGTCAAATCTATTTGCTGCCTTATGGAAAAATCATACATGATGGTATTCCAGCTGTGAATCTCGACATTCTATTCAAGCAATACATTTTATAATCTAGATTATGAATTAAGATATTATCTCTGTTCTAAAACCAGATCACTGTGTCAGCTTTGCCTTTGTCATTGTGCAGCTCAGCTGTAGCTCACATGTGTTCAAGCATTTCTCTGTAAGACACAGTTGGAGTCGAGGATCACGTTGACAGAAACATATGTGGAACCAGCAGCCATTAAATCCCTCAGTCAGAGTTTTCTGTCAGGCATAGATGAAAGCTGTAGCAGACACCCTGCATTCTTCATGGAAACAGACTTCCAGTTTCATGTGGGGCTAAGAACACTGAGTGGCACACGGCAGACTGCAAGAAAAAGTACTTGGATTTCAAACACTTTTCCAGACATACAGTTATTAACCCAGTTTTTCAGTAGCAGCTGTTTATATTTAGGTAACTAAATCCCTGTACTTAAATGCTCAATGGAAAACTCTTCTGTGTGCAAAATACTGATTCATGTGCTTCCTTAAAGCTTTATGCTTATGCTTGCATCTTTCTCTGGTATTCCTGAGAGTCCTAAGGGCTAGAGTTCTTCTGCCAACTCTGAAAAATCATTATATATCACCATGACATAGAAATTTTGCTTTAAAAAAGGACTTCATAAGCTTGCCTCTCACTGAAATGGCTGAAATACATTTATGATGAGTTTCTGGCCTTATTTGTTTTGGTAGAGTGTTTTTTGCTATTGTTGTTAACAGAATGATATTTGATCATTTTATCAGGATATGTGTACATGGCATAATGTAGCTCTTTCAGCTAACTGAATACTAGTTGAGCACTCTGTATTAGCTAATGAACTCTGCTTCTTTGGGGGATAAACCATAGTATCTCTGAACAGTTGTGTATTACAGAATGTAGAAATACAGATTTACAGAAATACAGGTGTTCAGTCAAATCAGGAAGGTGGTGATTATTACCAATACACAAGACCAAATACAGGATGGTACTCTTAAGAAAGCACAGGGATCAGCCATGAATCAGAAAGGCAGAGTATCCTTCAGATTGGTTCAGCAGGAAGACAGTTTGGATTTACATTGCTGTTAAGGTTTTTTGAGATGCTGCAGAAGGAGGTCACATTGCTGTCCACTTTACTCTTATCTGTTCTGCAAATGTAAAAAGCCAGGCAGGAATGTTTTTAGTTATCAGCAGCTGAGCAGGACTAGAGCAAATTTCACTGTGACATTGCATACTAAGGCAATTCTGGTATTGACTTTAAATGAAACAAGAAGAGGCTGGTAAATGGAAGAGAGGCTGCTCTGACTAATGGCTGTTGTGCATTCTCAGACTGATTGTGAGATAGCAAAGCAACTTCTTGAAGTGGAAGGGCTTGATTTTTTCTAAGTCAGAAAGGAGAGCTTAGCTCTTGCTGGACATTTATCACTGGGTAGTCTGGTTGTAATGCCAGTTACAAAGCAGAGCAGACAATGGGGTTTTATTGCTTCATAGAATATTTAAGTGGTTTCCACTTTTGATGGGTGACAGTGGTCAGAACTGAACACTCTTTATATGAAGAAACCAGTATGTACTGAGGCAACTGCTTCAAAGAAAAAGTTGTGGTGTTTTCTCAGGAGGGGAAACAACTCACTATACTACAGACAACAGATGGCTTTTACCTTCAGACTTTTCCCCTTCTTTTTTCAGGGAGTCTTTAAAAGCTTCTACACAATCTCCAAACCAGCTATTCAAAGAGGAATAACTATTAGCAGAATGCCATGTCAGTCATATCGAAACAAAGAGAAGCAAAAGAGGGCTCCAAGCCAAGTAGTTGCTACTGCAGTTGGTCCGGCAACTGTCTGTGAAGAGTGAACTTAAAAACCAGTCTCAGTTTTCTGTTCACATGGTCAGCCTTGTTTTGATGCTTCTTTCAATACAGGTTGACATCAGAAGTTGTGATAATCTGGACCTAGCTCTAAAATAATAGTAATTGTTCCTTTTACATGTTTACACTGTAAGTGTAGTCAAATATATTTACTTTGCTTTGCCTTCAGTGTAGAGTTAGACTACTAAGTGGCTAAGGATATAGGCAGATACTCAGCATGTGTCATTTAATTTATATGTTTTTTTGGATTGGTGAATATAAATATATGTACACCAACTCTGAAACTCTTTAAAAGTTTCCAATATTCTGAAAGTGCTGAAGATCAATTGAATTCAGAGGAGTAAATTTGCCTTTATCTCTGTTTGGAATGTATACTTCTTTTTTTCTCAAAGAAGTAAAATCTTTTATTTCAACAGGGTAAGCGTGTATGCCTTCGGCTCTGGGTCAGAGAATAGCATAGTTATTAATTAAAACTATCCCTTTTCATCAAAACCTGTCTTTAAATAACTCTGATACTAGTGTTGCTTTATCTGAGTCTTTGTCTGGTTCACTGCTTCTGCTGAGTAAGAAAAGAAATAATAGGTCATGAGTCTGTAATAACTCATGAAGTGCGATTCTCCCAAGGTCTGGTGGTTCTGTACACAATATCAGCATCATGGTGCCTGTCCCTTTAGAATCTAAATCTTCTGTGAATTTACTGAAACACAGTCACAACTGCACATAAAGCTGACATATTTCTATTCCATTTTTGAAATGCTAAGTCTGAGAGCTAAATTTGAGCTTTGTTCATTCATCATCTGTGTGTTAATAACAGACATTCGTGTTTCAGTTATGCATGGGATACAATACAGTTTTTTCTTTTAATTGAGTAGTGTTATGTTTAAAAGGAGTATCTAGAGCAAGATCTGAGACAAGGGGAGTGTCCAATGAGATAAAGCATGAAAAAAATGTCAACGCTTGTACAAATGATCTAACGCCATGGGTCCAAAAGTGTAATAATGTCATGGAATGTCATAGTAGCAAGCTTGCTCTTAGCTTCCAGATAATACCAAAAAATCAACCTATCTGTACATAGTTCAGTCATTTCATACCAGGTGCCATACAGGAAGAAAAAAGGGTTACAGAACCCCCCTGTATAATATAGAAAAAAAATAATCTAACCCCTAGAAAAATCTTCATCTAAACTAGTTGTCAAATCGCCCAGAACCTAAAGGTCACTTTTGCGTATTGAGTTAAGATAAGCTACCAGCACGGTGACACAATGACTTTTGGATGCACGCTAGGGCAGTGATTGGAAAATAGCTAAAACCCTGGTCTTGAAGGAACCTGTGTGTGCATGGATGTCCCCCTACATAGCTTCATGAACACTGTGTCATTAAAGGATTTGTAAGTCAGGAACAAATTAACTTACTGGGAGTGAAGGCATAACCCATTTGGATTAAAAAAATAAATGTTTTCTTTTATGACAGAGATGTGAAATATATTTTTCCTTGGTTCCAAAGAAGGTTTTTCTGCATTTTGCTAACCACTGATTCTCTGAACATTGAATGTCAAATTCATTAGCTTGGTCTTATCCAGTGGAAACGGACGAGGAGGAGGAGATATGCTCTTCCTAATAGAATTAATAACTACACAGTTGTTTGCAACTTGAGATCAGAATATATGATGCTGTTATTTGGCCTAATTGTTTGGGACATGGCAAGTTCCAGGGTATTGATAATTTCAGAATAAATTTAGCTCTTAAATTTGAATTGGTCCCTCCAGCACTGCTGTCAGACTAATAGCAGCAATAAGAAAGATCTCTTCCCTTCTTAGGTAAGAAACATTCAGGCAGAGCTTTAGCCCATCCCCCAAACACAGCACTGTTACTTTCACAGCATTAACTGCATGATGACTATAGGTAATATATACCGCAGTTTTTATGCTGGCCATTTCCATTTCATTTTGCAAATCAAATCTGCATAGTTGGGATCAAACCTCTCAGCTGATTGGCTTAAAAGATGAGACATTTGCATGAGAGAAATAGAGTATGTACTCTCTCAGATCTCGGAAAAATGTCTAACTATTCAATCCCAGCTGTATTCAAGTATGCCTGAGAATAGGATTTGGCCTCAAATTGCAAGTTTTGATGGTTGTTATGATACTTTCTATGTATAATTTTATAGAAAGTCGTGCACCTAGAGGTAAAAACAACCAATGCCCTTAGGCATGCAGGATGAGAGCTGTCTGACAGAGAAAGCCTGGGGCTCAATACACAGGTTGTATGACACAGCTTGGCATCTGGGGCAGGGAAGGCTGTGACGGTGTGGGAAGGCAGTAGAGGCAGGTGCTCTGCTGTTTCCTCCGCTCCTGAAGTGCTACCTTCAGTTGAAACCACCCCTGAAGATCTACTCATCCAGCTGATGCACAGAGCAGAAGGGATTCCTTCTGCTGTTTGCCTGGTGCTCAATCCACCCTATTCTGACCAAACACTGACACACAGTTTTGATATACAGCACATGGGAGAGACTGCCAAGTTTTAGTGCTCATTAGTTACAAACTATCAAGAGGGAAACATTCTGTCTATCAGGTACCTCCTCAGGTGAAGCTAACTGAGACATACACTGGTACATAATATAGCAGCCTGGGTGTTTGCCACTAAAATGAGTAAGTGCCTTAAAAACAGTACTTAGTTTGTATGTAAATAAAGTAGCAAAATAGTTATGGAAGTGGGTATTGTTTCAAGGAACACATTCTGAGAAGGAAACATTGTTTCAAGGAACACTGACTGAGAACATGGAAACCATCACATGAAGAAAATAAAATATAAAAAACCTCCCGCTCTGCTTCTGTCCCAGCTCCCTCTTTCCCAGCTGTAAATATGGCCTCACAAATGATGTAACTTCATCTATAGTGGCAGTGCTCCCATAGTCTCCCTCCTTTGGCATCTAGGACAGTAAGACAACATGGTCACTTCGCTGGCACTCTTCAAAGCCAGTACTTTACGCACCCCAGAGAGAAGGAAATTGAATCAGGAGGATATTTATAGATAATTCAGATGGAATTTCTGATTGCTTTGGAAAAACAGCAACTAGGAATTTACATGAAACAGTTATACCCTTCTTCCTTTCTTGAAAAAGATCTACACTGCAAAAAGAGGTATTCAAAATTGTGGACTGTCAGAATGAAAGTTGCTTACACATTTTTAATTCTGTTCCTCTGTACTTATGCATTATGAAAACAGAATTCATTCAGAGCCGTTCCCACGGCCTGTTCCTATAAAGGTTGTCAGACTAGATGATCAAGATGGGCCCTTTTAGTTCTGTAACCTATGGAGTCCTGATCTAAAATGACATGATCACATACCATTTTCCCCTCAGCCATGCCTACTACAGTGCACCAGGTAGGTCTGCACTGTGGTTGAATTAGTTTGCTGTCTCTGGGATAACTGTTTCATTTGTTGGAGACTTTGTGAGATATACAGGGTGGAATGGGTAAGCTTAAAAAAAGTAAAAAAACTGGACAGTCATTCTAAGGAACTGTATTCTATTCTTGACTCTGTCACATAGTTTCAGTGTAGTGTAAATTTCAACTGGCTTTCAGCATGAAATCACTCATTTCTGAAGATGTAAGTTGTGTTGCTGAGCACTTTATTAAAAATGCTGGGCATTTAAAGCTGCAATTAAAAGCAAAACCTGTCTTTTGTACACAGATGTACAGAATTATAATTTCTTTTCCAAAGGGCTTGAAGTCTGGAATCCAAATTAGTGCAGAATTCTGATATTTATGTATCTGACAAGAAGAATATCAGCTTCCACAGTGGTTAAAATGAATATGAATAATGTCTGTGAAGAGCTATGAATTCTACACAAATGGAGGTAAATAACTCTGTGTTCAGAAAAGAGATCAATTGATGTGCCTTAAATAAGACAGTATAACACAACCATTTATGAAAATAAAGCAAAATAGGAAATAGCTGTTCATTTCTCTACTGCACAAAATGAGAAATGTTTCTATAGAAAATAAAACTAATTTATGAAACAATATTTTAAAATATATGAAAATGAGTATATATGATTTTCAGAAACATTTTAATGATGAACAAAGCTAAAGGCTTGTGTTTTTGACTTATTTCAATTGTGATCTATTTTCAAATAACTTTCATTAGACAGACATCCTCACTGATCTCTCAGTTACAGAGAACACTCTTCATTGTGCTTTAAAATCAGTAATAACAAAGTACCACCAGAATAAATTTAAGGGGTTAATGTGCACTATACAAAGTAACATGAAGTACTTTATTCTCAAGATGACTTTTGGATCTATTAATTATATTCCTTGATCTGTCATTTGGGGAATGCTGATCAGAAATTCTTTTAAGATATCATACATAAAATTTTAGAGTTGTATCATTTCCCACCCACTATGTATGAGCATTTCCCTCAGCTGTTGAGCAGCTTTTTCGAACCTCTGCAGTGCTATGTCAGATACCTTAGCACAGCCAGGTGTGGAACATTCCAAGGAAATAACTGCAGTCTTAGAGTACATGGGCACAAGTTGTGATCCTGGAATACGTGGTTTTGAATCAGTCATACTACTGATGAATAAAAGGAAAAAATACAGCTGGTTAAATAACCCCTTGAAATGGAGGGGGGAGGGATCAGTACTTCAGGGAAAGTTTAACCTATTCAATTTTTAAATAGTTCTGCTTTGCAAACACAAGGCCTTATGACCAGCAACTCTAAGGTCTACAGCATTTTCAAAGATAGCAGAAGACTAGGCAGAAACATCTAGCCATTGCTACAGATAACAGCTCAAAAAAGTGCACACATATCCCTTGCACAGAAATATTTTTCCAATCCTTGTATCGGATTCATGAATCCTAATGCAAGGGCTAAAGCATAACTCTCTGGGGACTAAAGTCACTTTCAGCAATGGCTAAACGGTCAGTTTAATAAAGCAATAAAAAAATTGAGCTGGCAAACATAGGTTCTCTCTTCTAGATGTGGGGACCTTATGAGATAGTAGGAAGAATCTAATTCTTCCTAAATTGAAAGAATGCTGCTGTTAAGCTGTAGCTGTGTTTTCTAAATTACAAGAATTACCAAAGAAGGATTTTGGAAGATGTATCTGATTTACCATTTTACTGTGCCAACATGAATTTAACAGGTGTGATGAATCAACACAGTATTATGAGCTTAAGATAAATTATAGTACTCTTTTTCATCAAGCAGCAAACTACAGTGGTGCGTTGCACAAAGCTCAGTGCGTTCACTCACTAGGCATTTATGCCTGCTGCCTAAAATAGAATGTCTTTCTGTGATGGGTTAATCCCTCTTTGGCTCTGATCCTGGGTAGATTACTAGTTATAGCATGCTATGAAAGACTGCTGTGTAAGGCAAGTATTTCACTTAAGTCACTTTGCCACGTTCTCTGGAGAGCAGAAGAGTCTTGTGCATTTTCTCCCAATGCAGGAAATAATTTAATTGTCTTTCCTAAAGTTTCTAATATATATTTTGATAATTATTTTTACTGTGTTCCTAATCATATTACATTTTGGATACTAGGAAAGAAATCAGTCTTTGATTTTGCCTAGGAGTTCTAGTCAGTGTGTGTTCATAATTAGAGCACAAAATGTATTTGGTAATTATGTATCACTTGTTTTTTTTTAAATTCTGGGACCCTGAACTTTATGAAAAAACTGCAGTGATAACTGCAGTCTACTTTACACTCACCTGAAGGTCGATAAGTATCAGAGCTTGGCAGAGAAAAAAAGAATATTCTCAAACATTTCTCGATAAGAAAGATGAATTTATTTCATCTGAATTTATGTGCCCATTTGGAGTACCTTTTTGTTGACATTCAATTAATTGAATCTTCCTAAAATGAATGTGCGTAGAAACCCAGTTATAAACTTCAGAATGTTACAGTTTTCTGTCAGGTAGGGATAGATTTAAAGTCCTTGACTTCTAAGATGGGTTAAACACTGATATTCATCAAAGCAGCTCGTTTTAACATTCTCTAGCTTGGTGTCCAAATCACTATCCTCATGTGCAAGTCAGAAAAATTTTGTTCATTACAAGTTGCCAGAGCTTGATACTTGGTCAGAGAATGGAAATGGCATTGTGCAATAACCATGGGTAATTGGTGCTCCTGGATATTGTGGGAACTTCATGAAGAAATGTTGAGACATTAGCTCAACAGAAATTAAAATTTCACCCCAAAGTCCTGAGTTACTGTGAATAAAGATAATTCCTGAGGAAATTAATTTGTTAACATTTGTGAAAAAAAGGAGAGAAATCCATTATTATCTGCAGCAAATATGGGTAGATAAAGAAGTGGGAAGTTGTACCAGGAGATGATTAGACTAGACACTAATAAAAGTTTTGTCATGGAATGAGTTGTAAAGCAATGACCCAGGGAAGTGGTGGAGTGACCATCCCTGGAAGTGTTTAAAAAACATGTGGATATGGCACTTGAGGACATGGTTTAATGGTGAACATGGTGGTGGTGCTATTTTGACAGCTGGATTGGATGATCTTAAAGGTCTTTTCCAACCTTAATGATTCTCTGATTCTGAGAGAAATACAAACAAAAAATATCAATGAAATCAGGTAAATTAGAGATTTTTGTTTTAATATTGAGCAAAAGGATTAAAATTCTGTTTCTCATAGAAGAGAAGGATCATCATCAGGGCCAGAGTGGTGAATGCTGACATCAGATTTTTTCAAGGTCGACTAGAGTATTTGTACTAGAGACATCTGCCAAAATCAACAATGCCATATCACACCTGTCAGAAGCTACAACAAAATTGCCCTTGAGTGAGTCATGTTAACATCCAGGTACTCAGCAGTCTAAGCAATTATAAACAGGTCTCTGCTCTCCCTACCAGTCGTCATAGTTATTTGTTTAATCTGATGCTTTGCCTCAATTCTAATTAATGTGATTTATGAGCACTTAGTGCATACTGGAAAGACAGAAGAGAAAAGCGACTCTGCTGAGGGTCTGGGCGGTTGTCCAAAAATCCTAAATCTATAGTGACATGACAAAATCGGGTTTGATTCACAGCAGAATGCAGGATTACAGGGTGGGATGTTGCTAGCTGGCAAGAAAACAGTATCAGTGAAATTAAACAAAAAAAATTAAGACTGTAAATGAACCAAACTTTACTTTTTCTAGGACATGACAGTAAATGCTTCTGTAGCAGTTTCAGGCATTGCTGACAGTGCTGGGACATTTACATGATGAAAAGCTCACTTTCAGTAGTTTCTTTTTGTAAAACACATTGCTATAGGAATTAGAAACATGCATATCAACCTCAATATATTATATGAGAAATAAGGCAAATTATGTCCTTATGAACTTGGTTACCTGTAAGCTCATCCAGTATTCAGGTGATGACTTAGATTTTTTGAATAGCAGATGTTCAGAAATTGGGAGACAGAAGCTGGCCAAGAAAGCTGCCTCAGTAGCAGTGCAGGTTATAAATTCAGCATGGACAATCTGTTCTCCAAAACAGAGCTAAAGTGATTTAAGAGGTTCATCAAGGTCACTGAAGAATACTATACAGCAGTGCTCCAAAGCACCAGCTGTCAGGACTGTCAAGTCTTGCTAATGAACTGTGGAATCTGTAGAAAATAATACTAATGCTAATTGAAGCCTGAATAGCCTGAAACCTAGTAGGTGGTGGCTATTGATTTATTTCCTATGATAGTATCAGCTATGTAGCATGGGGAAATGCATACTATAGTAGTAGCTAATCCATTGCTGATGCCACTCGTACAAATATCTAGCAGATTTGAAGCCCTCTTCATGAGATGAGGAGTTTGGTTACATATTTTGTTTTTCTACTAAATCCTGAACTAAATCAGTGGCTTAGCTTCAAAGAAGGCATATGAATGCTCTGGGTCCAAGAAGAGTTTGTTAGTCAGGGCTTCATCCGGGAGGTGAATAATCTGAATAATCTGGGTTAAAATTCAATTAATCTCTTTCACAACCTGAGTGTGCGCTTTGGGGGAAGAAAAGGAGGCCTTTTTTATAAAAGAAAATGCTGTGACAATGTACATTATTACGAGCATAACACCAGTTGTGTCTTAGATATGTGAAGGGACGCTAACAGAATCAAGTACCCCTTGAAGATAAAAGACAAATGCATAAATTCTAGAATTTTAGGGAATTTGGATTTGAGATAAAAGCTAAGTTTCATGTATCTATAAAAACTGAGCTTTTAATTCAATGTTGAACTCAGAGCACTGACTAAATTTAAGCACTGAAAGGTAGTTTGTCTACTGGCTAATAATAATAATGGCCAGTCTTCGCGAACGAAGATTTGGGGAAAGGTCTTTTACCTTTCCAGCCTGCGCAATGGATTTTTTAGGTGAGACACAGCCTGCGCTGAACTGAGCCCACCCTTTAATCCTAAAGTTCATCTGCCGGGGCCAAGCAAGCTTGGACAATGGCAGTGAGGTCCTCAGGACGTAGGTTTGTTTAGAGTGACCTTCTCATAGATGGATGGCCTCACAGGGCTAACGGGCTACCATCTGCCCGGGGGACTTGGGATTCGAACCCGTGGTCGCAGCAGTGAGAGTCCTGCATGCTAACCACTAGGCCACGAACTTCAAAAATTGGACAGCAATCAAATTAGGGGCTTGGAGAAATATAGTTTTAAACTTAAGAGCTAAATTTCTCTCAAGTTGCTAGTTATATGCCTACGGTCACATCCACATCAGAAAAAACCTCAGAACTCAGCCTAGTTCTGGGCCTGGGCATGGTCTGAGTGTAAATTTGTGACACTGAGTTTAATAGAACTAGCAAGCCCGACTTCTTGGTTCAGGAATCTCTGCACTGCATGAAGTATGTCCCTTATGCCCTCTTTCGAATTCAGTCTCATTTTAAAATTAGGACTTAAATGCTATCAGGAACAATATCCATGTCTAAACAGCCTGTCTCTCAAGAGGTTATATGAAACATATAACAACCACACTTAATTTCAATACATTTTGTAGACTGTGTGCAGAAGATTCAGAAAACATTTATAGAACATCAGTCTGGGACTTGATAGTCCCCAAATACAGAGGTCCAGGCAAGTTATCCACTGTAAGTTATGTTCTCCTTTTAATTGAGTTTTTATACTTTTTTTTTTGAAATTAGGTAAATAGGGATAACAACCTGCGAATGGTATTTTTGTGGGTATGTAAAAGATCTATAGAAAGGCATTTTGAGTTTTGGGTCTATCTCTACCACCCAAATGGTGTAGATCTTCAGTTATCTCTAAAGTCATGATTACGGAGACACATACTTTTCATGTAAGCAGATAGACCTCCCTTTGTTACTTGTCTCTGCTTGTACTGCACTGCCATAGTTAATAAATCCATTTAGTGACAAGTTACAAGTTTTCCAGATTTACGCTGTGTTGGAATATTCCCCACGGTATCTGTTAGTACATATTTTTCAATTTAGCCTCTCACATAAAACTCGGGGATTTGAATTGTAATTAGTTTCAATTAGAAAGCAATTAAATGTAAAATGTTGTCTCGTGAGTGTCCTAATTGCATTTATGCTCTTCAGGTTTCATTTCACGCTATGAAGACTGTAAGGTTTGCTTGCCAACCAAGTCTTGAATTTAAGAGTGGAATGGTGTTAACCGACCTATGCAATTTATGCTTTCTCAAAGTTATGACAAAACTTTAGTAATGTTTTATAATTGTTTTTACATTACTCTGACACTCTCTGAGAGTAGTTATCATAAGCTGTTGCTAACAGATGTACAACAGATACATCTCACTGGTATATGCCTGATTCCTGAGTAAAATAAAAATGAGAAGTAGTTTAAGTCTCAAGAAGTTTGGGATTTAAATAGTGCAGTTCAAAAGGCACTGAATGATGCAGGCGTGGCCAGTGTAAGATCTTATGTCCTTCCATATTCACATCCATATTTTCAAGCTGAGACAAAGCAAGCTACCATTCTTTGATGCAAATGAAATGATTATATGATTTTTCTTCTAAACATATTGCTTTTAGTATCTCTTTTAGGCCACTGGCAGAACTTTGATCTTTACAATGCATGGCTGCAAAGAATGCAACGAAAGTTGGCTATTACTCAGTTAACATTTTTGAATTAGCTCATTAGCTTTGGTATTTAATTTCCTTAACTCAATAAACACCTTCCTTTCAGCCACCAGAAATCCTAAGGTAGCCATTAGAATTGATCTCACCTCTAATATTCAGCCATTATTGGCTCTTTTCCAAAAAGCATGTATTTTGTGGCAAACAATTGATAACACTGTTAAGACAGTTGCTCCAAAATCTAGCTTTCTGGTTCAAGTAAGAAGGCTGCAGAAATGGGAGATTGGTGTGTCTGAGGAGTCTGGATATATAGCTTAAAAATAGGTGATGCATCAAATTGATCAGTTTTCATGTAGGACTTTTATGGTGAAGAGGCCGAATCTATTAAAGACTGTCGAACCATATATTTTTGGAAATTAATCATTTGGAAGCCTGACCCAAATGATTTCAGTCCCTATTACAGAGGTGAAATATATACAGAAACTATCTAGTGATTAGTGAACTGGAAATGCTCACAAGTTGCTTTCTTCATTAGAAAATGATTACATGACTACAGATTTTGATTCAAAATGCCCCTAGGTGTTTAATAAGCGTCAGGTATTATATGCACTACATGCACTATATAGAAAGTGCAGGTCTCAAAAACATTTGAAAGTGAATGGTAACACATACACACAAAAAAATTAACTTAAGAAGTCTCATTCATGAAACAGCACTTTTAACATGAAAAGTATCATCATGCTTCTTTACATCCTTGACTATCTTTACTCTTTTAAATGTATTGATAGAACATATATATTGTATAAATCCAATGCTCTGACAGATTTTCATTTTGTTTCCTTTTCTAATAAAAAATAAACAAATCTAATCCAGTGATTTTCAGAAAATGTAGCTTGCAAATACAGGAATATCTATTTCTGATTTCTGCATTTCAAAATTTGCTATAAAATACTGTATGCTTAAAAAAACCTGATAAAGTATTTATAGTTCTTAATAGTGATTATTTTATATGCATGAAGAATAAAGGAAAAAATGTAAGAACAACACAGTTACCATTATTTTGTTTTTCTAGGGCTGAAATAATCTTTGAAAAAGGAAAAGAAGGAAAATAAAGCTAAGAAAAGAAGTTGATATAGCTATACATCTTCATTTTTCTGACTAAGATTTCTCATCGTATCTTAAAAAAATTATTAAAACACATCATTAACTTATAGTAGATGTTTAACTCATGTTGTCTTAGGTGAAATTTAATTAGAAATTAAGTCCTTTATTAAATATAAATGTGATAACTGATTGGCAAAACAAAGCAAGAGTTTAATCAGGACTAATCAGTGAATGTTTGTGAGGGCAGGAGTTACTGGTACATCACTCTATATGTCAGCCATGACTAAAATTTTTGTATTTGGTGTAGTGTGTTCTCTAAGACCAGTTTGTTTTAGGATTATAAGCTCAGTTAAACCTTCACAATGGGAAGAAAAATTACTTGATCTTTCACATATCAAGATCCTAAAAGAATATGTGGTTTCTAAGCAGGGAAGAAATCCTGTTAAACTGTTGAAGAAAAATCCTAAATTATGCCCGTGTGACCTCTTTTTCTCAGTATTTTGAAATGAGTTTAATGACTCATTAGATAGCACAGTGGCAGTTCTACCCTACTTCTTGCAGAAGAAAAACACTACAAACATAAGAGGATTATATTATCATTAGGATTCCTTCTGAATTAATAGGCTTAAGAGGAACTTGAATCACAATAGAAGAAGATGAGTTACAGTAGAATATTCTACACCATACCTTGGGTCTAGTTTGGAATCTCTCCCTGCAGCCAATTCGGATGATATGGTGTAGAAGTTTCCCTTTTGTCACTAAAGCTAATTAGGCAAGGCTCTATTTAGACAAATTTGATACTGCTACTAATGAATGAAGATCATATCTGGCATGCAGCTGCTGCTGAGAATATCTTATTCAGTCAGCATTTATACTCCCTTTAAATTCCGCTTCTATCTAGTGTTGTGTATGAGTGTATTTTCCCAAAAGTAACTCTTCATAGTGACAGTAAACACTAGGGCAAGAACACAGTACTCAGTATGGACGTGTTTTGCAATGGCTGTGGAATGTCACTCAGTTACTCACACTCAGAGCTCTGGAGGTTATACTAATAACTTTCCACAGATTCTTCCTGATCAAAGAAAGTTCAGAATGGATATACATCCAGCCTGCATGACTAAATGGGGAAGAGATTTTGTGGATCAACAGATGTTCTGTCTTATGTGGGATTTTAAGCTTGATCATTCTAGGGCAGTGGACAAGAGATATTAACTTGTCAAAAAAGTAGTTTCCTACCATAGGCAGAAGATGCTGAAACCACACTCTGAATATCTTAACTTAAGCAGAAGAGTCTCAAGTGTTGCAGTGTTATTTAGAGTATTTTGAAACAGACAATGAAGAAAATAGTGAAGGTGTCACTTCTCACTTGCAGTATTTTGAACTTGCTAAACTTGATAACTGGACATCTGACCAAAAGATTAAACATCTCAGGACTCTTTAACACATCAGCAGAAACATGCTTTCTTTCACAAAAATGTGTCAGAGAAACAAAGACTTTCTTAGTGATTAATAATTTGTCTCTTGAGTATTAGGGTAAAGAAATAATTGAAAACATTTCAGTAGGGTATAAATAGGAGTTAAAATGTTACTATTTTAATGCAGAATGAATTATTAATACTTTATCCATGATTTAATGATCACATCAGATCACATTAAAGGAGAAGTCTTTGCTTTGTAAGGCATTACTGCATATAGTATATATGAATGAAATTCATAGTTGTAGAGAGTGATGGGGTGTCCCCTGAGCCTCCTCTTCTCCAGGCTAAACAACCTCAGCTCCCTCAGCCTCTCCTGACAGGACTTGTACTCAAGTCCCTTCACCAGCCTTGTTGCTCTTCTCTGGACCTGTTCCAGCACCTCAATATCCTTCCTGAACTGAGAGGCCCAGAACTGGACACAGTACTCCAGCGCTGAGTACAGGGGGGAGAATCACTGCCCCAGACCTGTTGGCCACACTATTCCTGGTACAAGCCATGATGCTATTGACCTTCTTGGCCACCTGGGCACACTGCTGGCTCATGTTCAGCTTCCTGTCAATCCAAACTCCCAGGTCCCTTTCTGCCTGGCTGCTCTCCAGCCACTCTGTCCCCAGCCTGTCGCGCTGCAGGGGGTTGTTGTGGTCAAAGTGCAGGACCCGGCACTCGGCCTTGTTGAACCTCATCCCGTTAGAATCAGCCCAACTCTGTCCAGGTCCAGGTCCCTCTGAAGACCCTGCCTTCCAGCAGATTGACACTGCCCCCCAGCTTGGTGTCATCTGCAAATTTGCTAATGGTACACTCAATCCCCTCATCCAGATCATCAATTAAGATATTAAACAGGACTGGGCCCAACACTGATCCCTGGGGACACCACTGGTGACTGGCCGTCAACTGGATGCAGCACCGTTCACCACCACTCTCTGGGCCCGGCCCTCCAGCCAGTTCCTGACCCAGCACAGAGTGCCCCTGTCCAAGCCGTGGGCTGCCAGCTTTTTCAGGAGAATGCTCTGGGAGACGATGTCAAAGGCTTTGCTGAAGTCCAGATAGCCTACATCCACAGCCTTCCCCTCATCCACCAGGCGGGTCACCTGATCATAAAAAGAAATCAGATTGATCAGGCAGGACCTGCCCCTCCTAATCCCGTGTTGGCTGGGTCTGATCCCCTGTCCATCCTGTAGGTGCCGTGTGATGTCACTTAGGATGATCTGTTCCATAACCTTGCCGGGCACCAAGGTCAGGTTGACAGGCTTGTAGTTTTCCAGATCTTCCTCCTGGCCCTTTTTGTGGATGGGTGTCACATTAGCCAGTTTTCAATCATCTGGGACTTCCCCAGTGAGCCAGGACTGGTGATAAATGATGGAGAGCAGCTTGGCGAGCTCTTCTGCCAGTTGCCTCATCACCCTAGGATGGATCCCTCTGGTCCCATAGACTTGTGAGGATCCAAGTGTCTCAGCAGGTCACTAACTGTTTCATCCTGGATTACAGAGGGGCTATTCAGCTTCCTGTCTCTGTCTACCAGCTCCAGAGGCCAGTTGCCCTGAGAACAACCTGTCTTACTGTTGAAAACTGAGACAAGGAAGGTGTTAAGTACCTCAGCCTTTTTCTCATCTTTGGTGATTGTGTTCCCCCCCCATATCCAACAAAGAATGGACGTTTTCCTTGCCCCTTCTTCTGCTGTTGATGTATTTGTAGAAGCACTTCTTGTTATCTCTAACAGAAGTGGCTGGATTGAGTTCAAATTGTGGATTTGTCTCTATAATTTTCTTTCTACATGACCTAATTATATTCCTAAACACTTCACGAGTAGCCAGTCATTTTTTCCATAATTGGTAAGCTCTCTTTTTCCCCCTTGTTTCCTTCAAAATCTCCCTGTTCAGCGAGGCTGGCTGTCTTCCTGGCCGGCTCGCCTTTCAGCACACTGGGACAGCCTGCTCCTGTGCTTTTAAGACCTCCTTCCTGAAGCATGTCCATCCCTCCTGGACCCCTTTGTTTTTAAGGGCTGTTTCCCAAGGTACCCTCTGAACCAGTCTTCTGAATAGGCCGAAGTCTACCCTGTGGAAGTCCAGGGTAGAAGTTTTATTGATGGCCATCCTTGCAACCATGAGTATTGAAAACTCTATTATTTCATGGTCACTGTGCCCCAGATGGCCTCTTACCACCACATCTCCCACCAGCCCATCTCTGTTTCTGGACAGCAGGTCTAGTGGGGCTCCACCCCTGGTAGGCTCATTTAGCAGCTGGAGCAGGATATTATCCTCCATGCTCTCTAGGAATCTCCTAGACTGCCTCTTCTCCACTGTGTTGAGTTTCCAGCAGACATCTGGCAGGTTGAAGTCACCCACAAGAACAAGGGCTGGTGATTTTTAAACCTCCACCAGCTGCCTGTAGAATAATTCATCACTCTCATCATCCTGATCGGGGTCTATAACAGACTCCCATCAGGATGTTGACCTTGTTGGCCTTCCCCTGATTCTGATCCACAGGCACTCAACGTTATTGTTACTGACCTCGAGTTCTACGGAATCAGGAGTCTCTCTAACATATAGAGCCACCCCTCCACCTCTCCTACCTTGCCCAACCCTTCTGAAGAGCTGGTAGCCATCCATGGCAGCATTACAGACATGTGAGTCATCCCACCACGTTTCTGTGATGGCAACTACATCATAGCTTTCCTGCTGCACGGTGGCTTCCAGCTCCTCTTGTTTGTTACCCATGCTGTGTGCATTGGTGTACATGCACTTCAGCTGGGCTGCTGATTTCACTTCTAACTCAGGCTTTCCATCCTTAGGCTCATCTCTGGAGAGCCTGATTTCAACCCATTCCCCCTTCAAACCTAGTTTAAAGCCCTCCTGATCAGCCTCGACAACTTATGGGTTAGAGTCCTTTTGCCCTTGCTAGACAGACGAAACTCATCTGACTCTAGCAGGCTAGGTACCATAGAATTTGCCCCATGGTGGAAAAAAACCAAAATTCTGCTGGTCCACAAATCCTTTAGCCACGTATTGATAAGATGGGTTTTCCTACTCCTCTCCTCATTCATCTCTGCTACTGCAGGAACTGAGGCGAACACCACCTGTGCTCCTCTCCCATTAACTGATCAATCCAGTGCCTTGAAGTCCTTTTTAATTAGCCTGGTATCTCTTTCGTTAATGTCATCACTGCCAGCCTGGACGACCAGCAGTGGATAATAATCAGAGGACCAGATTAGCTCAGGGAGTCTCCTACCTGGGTCCCGGGAAGGCAGCAGACTTCCCTGTTGGATGGGTCCGGTCAGCATATAGAGCCTTCAGTTCCCCTCAGAAGGGAGTCACCTACTACAACTACCTTTTTTTTTTCTTTGTAGCTGTGGTTGTAATTCGTCTGGTAGATGGGTTGCAACCAGGAGACCCTCCAGACAGAGTCTCTTCTTAACTGCCCTCTGCCTGACTCTCTGGGTCCAGGGCCTCATACCTGTTCTTTAAGGGCACCGTGGGAGGTTGGGAGGGGATTCTTTTACCTCTTTGATTGGGGACCTGTTTCCATTCCCCCCCATCTACTTGGTTTGCTCCATCTGCCTAATGGCAGGAGGAGCAGGGCTTCACTGTCTCCTGCTGGACTTCTTTTGGGGTCAAAAGGGTATGACTCCACCAGTCTATTCCCCTTTCACTCTCCCTAATACTTAGCCTCTCCACTTTGAGCTCTGCCACCAAGCACAGCAAATCATTCACCTGCTCGCATCGTATGAAGGCATCTCTCGCACTGACCTCTGATACTAATGCCAGGGTCAAACACTCTGTGCAGCCAGAGACCTGAACAGCTGTGTCCTTCCTGGGGGGTTCTGTCTGGGTTAGCACACTCCCCCTGAGAGCAGCAGCAATGGCTTTTGCTCATTTGGACACCATTGATGGGTCTAGTTGTCTTGCAGGAAAAAAACCCAAACAAAACAAAAAAAAAAAAACCAAAACCAAAAAAAACCCCAAACCACAGCCACACACTTACCTCACAACCCACCAGAGAGAGCTGGGAGGGTGGCGGTGCCCTTCCTGCTCACCCTGCCAGTGCGAACTGCCGCGCAAACTGCTATGCCACAACTTCACTGACGTGCCACACCCCTGTTTGCCGGCGCCTGTTCCCTGCACTCTGGGTGACTTACACTCCCTGGAGCAGTTTAAATCTCCCGGCAACGATCTCGGCTTGATGCCCTGGTCAGCTGATTAGGCCTCGCGGGGCAGCTGGTCTGAGTTAGTCTGAGCTGGGAGCAGTCCTCCCTTATGTATTATTGAATTCCAATAAAATTTTAAATTCCATGTAATTTTTCAAATGTAAATTACATTTCAAAAATGCACAGAGTGTTTGGGAATTTTGACCATAGGTGCAATATTTTGCAAGTATCACCCAAAGTGATTTTTTCATTACTCCCTTTACCACAATGACAGAACTTAACTCTCAGGTATTTTCATTCTCAGTTAAGTGTTCCTAGCTTTATGTCAAAAGTCACTGCACAGTGGATGTAGGTTATTATTAGTGCCTCTCATAGAGTAACACATACTCTGTCTTTTCCTTGTTCATAGAATCAATAATTGTAAGATTGCTATTACCAATTTGCACAGTAATATACACTTAAGCGACTGCAGCCAACTGAATAAATACTGATAACTCATACTCTAAAAGCCATTAATGTTTAGAATAGTAAAGAATTAATTAGTATAGTTAGTATAGTAATTAGAACTGAAATGTCCAAAACCCTCAATTTCTTTGTTTGTCTAGATAGTAATGAATGGACAAAGATGGAATTGGATTGGTTGTCATGGCAAACACAATGTAACTGCAGCCCATTTTAAAAGGAAAAAGAAAAAAAATAGCCAGTCTATCTTGTTACTTAGATTTATCAACTTTTCATTTAATGAACACAGATACTGATGTATTAGGCCTGAATTGTGTGAGTTACACTTATTCCTTGTGTTGTAGAAGAAAAACATGTATGTCAGCATCATTAGGCATGAAATTTTGTTTCAAGACTGTGAATCATTCAGTGTTTTCTTGCTTGACTTTGCTTTTCTGCCTATTTGCATGTCTGAAACTGTGGGTTGATCTTGAGGTTATTTCAGCTGAAGTGAGCTTTCTGGGCTCCCTGTTGAGCAAGGCTGTTAGGCAAGACAGTTGCATGACGTTTGGTTTAATTTGTTGACACTATAAATTCCTGAGTTCAGCTCTGATGGAAGACAGATCATGTAATGACCCTGTGAAGAACTTGGAGCATTCTTCGTGTAGAGGCTTCAGACCAGAGAACAGTGCACTAATACTAGATTAGCCAGCAGTAAGAGAATTTTGGTAGTTCTTGTTCTAATGAATACATGAATTTTACCTTGTGGCTTAACACGTTTTTACATATTCTGCAAGCAGATGAAAAAAAATTATTATATTTTAAGGGGTTTTTTTCATTATTCAAAACACAGATTGCAGTAAATTGCACATGTGAAAAAAAGTGTTTACCATGCCTGTCTGCCCAAGAGGTGTTGAACAATCCTCAGATTTATTTTTGCATGGCTAGCAGTTATAGAAGAAATAAAGAAATTAGAGCAGTACTTACTAGACATGAACACAATATTTCTGTCAGTATTTTACTATCTAGAAAGGATTATATAAATCTTATGGTATCTGAAATTTTTTGTTATCTAGAAAAGATTAAAAGAAGTTTATAGTAGCTGAAATTCTTTAATTATTAGGAATTCCTAACAATCATCTTCTGCTTTCAGTTCAAGAATTAATTCTTCAATCTCTGTTAAAAGTGTAACTTCCAGGAATAATAAAGGATGTTGCTGTTTTTGGCATGCTACTTATATATTAGTTTCATAAAAATGAAGACAAGCCTGCCACATAAAATCCCTCCTACTACCTGTTCTCCAGATACCCAATCCCCTGAGCTGGAAGACAGAGACAGGGAGCAGAATGAAGCCCCCATAATCTAAGGGGAAATGCTCAGAACCTGCTGCATCCCATAGACATGCACAAGTCATGGGGCCAGATGGGATCCACTGAAAGGTATTGAAGAATGTAGCATAAGTGCTCCCTGAGCCACTCTCCATCATTTACCTGCAGACTTGTCCTGACTAACCAGGGAGGTCCCAGATGACTGGAGGTTAGAAAATGTGATGCCCCATAAAAAGATCTAGAAGGAGGATACAGTGAACTACAGGCCTGTCAGTCTGACCTCAGTGCCAGGGAAGGTCATGGAACAGATCACCTTAAGTGCCATCATGGCACACAGGCAGGACAGCCTGGGCATCAGGCTCAGCCAGCGTGGGTTCATGAAAGGCAGGTCCTGCCTGACCAACCCGATCTCCATCTAGGACAAGGCGATTCAGTGAATAAGGGAAAGACTGTGGATGTTGCCTTGCTGGGCTTTATTAAAGTCTTTAACAATGTGTCACACAGCATCCTCCTGGAGAAACTGACTGTTCATGGTTTGGATGGGTGCACCATTCACTGGGTAAAAAACTGGATGGCTGGGCCAGAAAGTGATGGTGAATGGGCTTAAATCCAGCTGGCAGCCCCTCACAAATGATGTCACCAGGATTCGGTATTGGGGCCAGTCCTGTTTAATATCTTCATCAATGACCTTGATGGGGGGATCAAGAGCACACAGTCAGTTTACAATGACACCAAGTTAGGCGGGAGTGTTGATCCACTGAAGTGCAGGAAGACTCTGGAGAGGGATCTGGCTGAGGCCAATGGTATGACATTCAACAAAGTCAAGTGTTGAGTCCTGCATTTGGATCACAGCAGCCCCAGGCAATGTTATAGGCTTGGGGAAGAGTGGCTGGAAAGCCACCTAGTGTTGGCAGAACCTGTAGGCTCAGGAGGGACTTTATTACCCTCTACAACTACCTGAAAAGAGGTTGTAGGAGGTAAGGGTTGATTTCATCTCCCAAGTAACAAGTGACAGAATGAGGGGAAACAGCCTCAAGTGGCACCAGGGGAGGTTTATATTGGATTTTAGGAAAAAACTTCTTCAGAGAAAGAGTGGTCAGGCATTGGAACAGGCTTCCCAGGCAGGTGCTGGAATCATCATCCCTAGAGTTATTTAAAAGACATGTGGATGTGGCGCTTAGGGACATGATTTAGTGGTGAACACAGTGGCGGTAGGTTAGCAGTGGCATTTGATGATCTTAGAGGTCTTTTCCTACCTTAACGATTATATGATTTTATGTTTTTAAAGACGTTACAGTTAGAGGATTGTCTGAAATATACTGTGTCAAGAGTTTATTTATTTTTTTCAATTGCATGATTTTTCATCATCCTCTTGCTGGTCCATACTGAAAAAAATAATAAAAATACTGCGTGTCCCAGATCTACCAGTCCTCAGGGTGACTGTGCTCTTGCACCCATATTTGCATAGGGAAGAGATCCTTGAAAACCACCCGCCTTCTGTCCATGCTCTGACAGCCAACCTAATGCAATCAGCCAACTCACATGCAGAGGAGAGAACTTCAGGCTCTGTCCCAGTGGCTGGCTGCTCAGAGGCCACTATGTGCCCTCCCCTCAGGTGCCTGAGTCAGGGTAGAAGAGAGAAGATTGAAAATACAAAGAAATAGGAGTGAAAAACTAAACAATCCCTCCTCTCATTCCTCCAAAAAGGAAAGTGGTGATAAAAATTAAATAAAATAATAAAGAAAAAAAAGACCTGAAGGGAGGAAGCTGCCTGGGAAAAATAGGATTTAGCCTAGTTTTGAGTGGCTTAGATGTCAAGAACCTGGGGAAAACACAGCACAGGAGAGGAAGCCCAATTCCATTCAGAATATCTGCACCGGGTTTCTACATGTAGAATATTTGATGATTGCCCTTGAAAATCCTCTCTGGTTTGTTAGGTGACTGGAAGATTCTCAGAAGTTATATGTAAACCACCACTGCAACTTTCTAATGTAGGTTCAGAATGAAATGAGAAGAATGGCACAGTCTTCAATGTCCAATATTTATTCTGTTAATTTGCCTGTATGCCTTTTTAATCCATGTAAAGAAATCCAAAAGGTAAATCAGAGTTACTCATAGCTATTCATTTTATTAAGACATACTGTCCTTGCTATGAATCTGTTACCTGTTTGTTTCATTTATTTTTCCTTAATGCTTTTAGTGTGATGTACTCATCTAAATGAAGTTCACTAAACATATGTGAATACTTAATTATAAGCTTAAGTTACTTATGTTGTGAATCTTACCTGCCTTTGCAGCATACAAAATATAGAGGAACAGAGCATGTTTTGTTTCAGGGTAGCAGTTGAATGAGAAACAGAAATAGGACTGAATGATTTGAGTCACAACCAAAAGATTTCCCATTAGCACCATTATGTTGATGTGACAACATGGTCTGAAAACAAACAGCAAGTGATAGCCTGGATGATGCTCAAAATTGGTAAGCTTTTCTATAAAATTCTACCTTTGATCCTAAAATATTGCATAGGCCAGACAATCTGCTAACACTCCCTTCAGAATGCTGTCTGTAGTAATTTCTTACACAGAAACTTCAATTGTAAACATTTTAGAACTTCATTTTGTTAATGAGCAAAAATGAGCTTGCCTTTCACTACACAGCTAGTTGTGGGACATGATGAAATAATGGGAAAGTCTGAATTATATCTATGGTCTGAAAGCTGCACTGAGAGTTTTGGAGTTGTGGTTTCTTTAGGCATGTGGTGGAAAAGGTTTCTTAGAAAATGTACTTTAAACACTTCCTTGTCACAGCTTTCCTCTGATCTCCAGGTTTCAAATCCTCTCCTGAAGTGAAGTTTGTAATTCACTAGGCTTAAGTCACACTCTTTGACATGAATTATGCTGTTCACTGAACTGGAATAATTTCATAAATAATCCTCATTCCCTGGAGAGTCCAGTCTATTCATCATTCTCTCCAAAGTTTTCTCCCAAGTAGATTAGCACACATGGGATAAAAAAAAAGGAGATGCAACCAATACATGAATTCTAGCTCCTCGTAAAAGGTGAAAACAGTGCTATTTCTTATACTATGGACTGGAGAAGTCAAGCTGAATTATACATTACAGACATCTTACCCATTCTGCAGTGTCTGTGTTGAAGACCATCATCTTCAGTCCTTTGGGAACTGCAAGAAAGTAAAGACATGGAAGCTTAGAAGAAAGAAGAAAAACGAATTTAAACTTCTTTTGGCTAGAAGCAAATTTTAGTTTATTATTCAGCTCAGCTCCACTGTGTTCCACTTCTAAAGTTTCACTAGCTGTTCCACTTAAAAAGCATATGATAGCACGGAAAAGAAAGATTCCTTTAATGTAGTATTTCTTCAGGTAAGATCTCCGGACTTCTGGCTAACATTAAAGAAACTGAATTTGCCAAAATAGGTTAGGCAATTTTCACTTAGATGTTCTTTCATTTATGAAACAAATTTAGCGATGACAAACACCAGTTATACATATGTATTTTTTTTCCATATATAGAGAGTTTATGGACATTAACTTTCTTACCTAGACACTCAAGGTAAATGTCTTGGCCTTTTTCTCTCTTTACATGGGGCATTTATGATGTCTCATTGACAAGCAGAATGATCTTCCCATAATGGAGGTTCTAATATGACTTTACCCAGACCTTTTGCATTCTGCACCATCTACTCATGTACAGTGAATATCTACTTGCTGAAATGCCATCTGTGTGCTGTACTCCACTGTCCCTGTACACACTCTAACAGGATACACACTAGTCCAAAACATAAACTTTGTTATGTCTCACAGAAGTAGTGTTTAAAAGCAAAATAATAGTCAAGTATTAAATATGAGAATTTCAGCCAGCTGAGAGAAACAGTAATTATGACTTTCGTTTTGTAACTGGGACATTTCTTCAAAAGTGTCATAGAGGGGTTTTTTTGTCCATTCATAACACTGCTTTTTTTCAGTCTCAGAATGGAAAATTTCAGAAGACAGCTTTGTCAGATGAAAAGAACATAGTTTTTTTTCTGTTCATAAGTAAAGTCACATACTTTTGTATGTGTGAATATAGTTATGACTGGCTTTTCTTGACTGCGCTGTAATTGAAAAGGAAACATTACGCAAGTAGACTAGAGCACGAAGGTTTTCGGTATGGACTAGAAAAAGAATTTACATATCTGTGTGGCTCACTTCTGATCCTTTCACATCTGTATTTCTTTCTGTTCAAAAAGCAATATTTCAAATGAAGAAAGTACTTACTGCTCAGAACTCCTTTTGTCTAGTAAATAATAGAAACATTTAGAAAAAACTTATTCTGCACTGAACATCCAATAAATCACACCTTTTCTGGAAATGCACTCTCTTCTTTAGTAGGCAGTTTGCATGTAGACGCTTTTGGAAGAATATCTCAGAATTTCGAATCTGGATCAGTCCATCAAGCCAAGCTTCTCCCATCAAGACAATGTTTTCATAACTTACTAGGGAATAAATATAAAACTTCCATATGTAAATGTTAGATATTTTAACTTGTAATTATGCATAAAATAAAACAGCAAGAATAAAAGCCCAAACATAAACAGCATTTACAATTGAACAGCTTGTATGAGGATAACTTTTGCCACTTCACACTCCAGTGAGATAGTACCTTGATAAAATGGTTCACTAGAAACAGATGAGAGCTGTTGGGATAAAACGCCTCTAGCAAGTTTAAACATTATCCAATCTATCTCATCTAAACCTATGCCTGACAGCATAGAAAGTAGAAAGACCCTTATAGTCTTTCTGTTGCATATAACGGCACAGGTAACATATGTTTTTTGACTAACTTTTGGTTTGGTAGAAGATGCCGCAAGCTGAGAATATGCTATTCATTGCAGGCAAGGGAAAGGGCATTTGAAGAAAAAAATAGAGTGTAATACAGCGAATTTATTGCCTCTGACAGAACTTACTATAGAGTCCGTCTGAACAACAAGTTGAAGAAAAACACATATTGGCATTTCCATTTTTTAAAGACCTGTGTTCAGATCTTGAATTTCTACCACAAATTTAAAGGATTAAGTACAAAGAGAAGAAAAAAAGGGAATCTGGAAACATAGTGCCTTATATAGGAAAATTCAGGAAGAAAATCAGACCTTTGTTACTTCATGGAATCTAATTAAGCTATTGCTTGATTAAAAAAATGCCCTAATTTCCACCCTCTCCCTCTTTATGGAAAATAAATATTTGAGAAAAACAATATTGATGATTTTCTGCACTCTAAAAGAAGAAATGAAAACCATCTCAAAAACCTGCCTTCTTTTCAACCGTACCCTAAAAGTTTATGAAAGTTAGCAAAGATTTATCAAAAGGAATTATGAGCAAATCTGAAACAAATTCAGTCTTGCACCAACTAAAAAATTCAGGTTTATTGTTAGTTATACAACCTCCTTATTTTACTTGGGTTCACCTCCATTTCACTGCAGGAGCTGTAAATAAAATGTGTCGAGCTCAATTGTAGGCTAACTCTTTGAATCTTAGTTTTTGCTGGCATCTTCAAAACACCAGCTGTTATATTTCTTTAAAGGATGAATACATTTTGGACATGCCAAGAAAGACATTATGTAGCATCTTGCCAGAGTCCTTGACCACTGTAGTCTAGAAGTCATCCTTAAGAACATCTCACTTCTCAGGAGGTCAAACCTTTACTCAAATACCTCATACAAGAAACCACTTGAGATTTGTACCTCAATTACATGTAATTGAAGAAAAAGATTAAGATATTTTCACAGATTTCACAGAATATCTGAGTTGGAAGTGATCCACAAGAATCATCAAGTTCAACTGTTAATAGAATGGCCCATAGAGGCATCAAACCCACAACCTTGGTGTTATTAGCACCATGCTCTAACCATTTTGAACTGATCTAAACCGTACCATGAATTTGACTTCTGTACGAGTCTAGCAAAACTGCACCTGAAATTGTGTGTACAGCCCTGGACTTTATCAGGGGTATTCAACAATATCCTACGATACACAAGAGCGAACTTTGATGCAAACTTTGTCGCAAACTTTGTCACTTATTCAATGCACCCATTGACATATCTAGGCAAACTCCTGACCTCTTGAAATTAAATTATCCTCTTCCAGTACATCAGATTTAAAATGATTTTACAAATTGGGATAAGCTCAATTTATCCTAGTTTTTCAGATTAAATATTATTAAAATCCTCCCTTTTTTTGAGTCACCTTTCTGAAGCCTTCCTATTCAAATGTCCTTGAGAGTATTACCAACATTTGTTTAGCTTTGAGACATTAGGAAACATTAAAGAAAGAAAAACAACCAAAACCCGTACTGTGTCTTACTTTGATATTTGCTGATTTTTTTCTTTATTATTTGTTTTTAATGCCATACATTGCATTGGTACACCTATGATTGGATTATTATGGATTAAAGTCCTCATCCAGAGGTTATTTTTAGCTCTATTCTGCTTTAAATGCAATTAATTATTTTGGATATAAACTCAATGAATTTATAATAATGATACTGTTCAATCTAATTCCAAACACCATTTAATGTTACTTTGTCTTTATTTTGACAGCACTGAAATGAGTGTTCTTTTTTCCCTGACATAAAGAAGATTAGCATTGCTCTCCACATCCCTTTTACAAACTACTTTTTGGTACAAGTATCTGGTAGTTCCAGGACTGGTAAAAGAATACTAAAGCAATTTGCAAAAATTCAGAACAAAACTAAAACCACCAGACAGAAGACAGTTTAGGGCACTATTTATCAAAAGCATATGAAGTTGCATCCATCATTTCTTACTACTTTTAACTTCAGAATTTTATTATAAATTGTGAAATCCCAAGACAGTTGCCTAAGAGAAATGAACATAGCTTCAAAATAGTGATCAAAATAATTCAAATTATCTAAAAGTAAATAAAACAGCTCTTTACAGTGAGAGCTGAGAGTCCCTACCTAAGAGTGAACAGAAAAGTTTTGCGATAGAATATTGAAAAAGTACAGGTTTGGTTTTTTATTTTTCTTTTTGTCTGTTTTTGTTTGATTATATAAAATACCACATGGACCTTATGACATCATCAACAAACAATTTGTTAGAAAAGGAATTGGCACAGATATTTCTTAGAACTTGATATACTTTTAATTATTCCAGAGATTGGGAGCTATTAGGGAAACCCTTCAGTTTGGATGATATTTTCCAAAGAGCTGAAATGAATTAAGTAGCATGGAAGAACTTACAGGTCATTATAGAGAACTCTTTATAGAGAACTCCCCACACTTGGGATGGGGGATGTACATACTCTGGAGAACAGCAGAGAACTGCAGAAAGTTATCTGGGAGTCCTGGTTCACAGCAAGCTGAACATGAGTCAGCAGGGCCCTGACAGCCAGGAGGCCCAACTGTGTCCTGGGGGCTATCAGGCAAAGCATCACCAGCCAGTCAAGGGAGGGGATTGTCCCACTCTGCTCTGCACTGGGGCGGCCTCACCTTGAATATTGTGTGCAGTTTTGGGCATCATGATGTAAGAGGAATATAAAGCTATCAGGGAGTGTCCAAAGGAGATGTTGAAGGGTCTAGAGGAGAAGCCATTCCAGGACCAGCCAAGGTCACTTGGTCTGTTCAGCCTGAAGAAGAGGAGACTGAGGGGAGACCTCATTGCACTCTACAACTTCCTTGCGAGGGTAACAAGAGGGGCAGGGACTGATCTCTTCTCTGTGGTGTCCAGTGACAAGACCTGAGGGAATGACCCGACGCTGTGTCAGAGGAGGTTTAGGTTAGATATTAGAAAGAGGTTCTTTACTCAGAGGGTGGTTGGGCACTGGAACAGGCTCCCCGGGGATGTGGTCACAGCACTAAGCCTGACCAATTTCAAGGAGCACTTGGACAATGCTCTCAGGCACATGGTGTGATTCTTAGGGCTTTTCTGTGCAGGGCCAGGAGTTGAACTGAATGATCCTGATGGGTCTCTTCCAACTCAGATTAAAGAAAATTTAAAATTTAATCTTTAGATGTATTTTACCTCTGACATGAGGTGAAAGACCTGTAACAAAGATGGTACATGTATCCTATGTGGATTTATGGAAAGACTCTTCACCTCTCTCTGACATTTGATTTCTATTTTCTCTGTTTGTAGATGATGTAGTGTACCTTTTCTCGAATGTTCATCAACATACATTAGATAACCTCCTGAACTGCAAAAGTATTTCACACCGTATTCCAAATTTTTGTATCATTCAAAAGCTTAATTAATGACCCAAAAGTCAAGTCCTTGAACTTAATTGATTTTTATTTCCTCTTCTGTAAGATTTTATATGAAAATAATACTTCCTTAAGATAAGGGTTTTGTTTTTTTTAAATGGAGTTTATAATAAAAGTCAAATTCATTAAGAAATTTATTAGATAATTGTGGATATAATAGCCAGAGAGAAACTTTCAAATATGTTAGAAATCACATGTTTAAGTCAAGCTCCATGAAAATCTAAATTGTTTTGTTGTAACCATAGACTAACCATTTCTTTCTGAAATGATTATCCTTTCTTAGCTGTTTTTAAACTATTTTTCAAACCAGGGGGATCATGGCTACCTTTAGGTAAACTGTATGCTCTAGAAAATCCTTTGGAAAGGCTTTTTAGTGCAGGATAGATGATAGATATCTGTACTTTTTCAGTTAACTTAAGGTTAAATATTTCTATGAATTAACTGTTATATTCAAGCTAAGAACAAGTAATTTGTTTTCAGTTTTGTGTAATTTAAAGCTTGTATATGTTGACAAACTTGGAGAGTCAGAGAGACATATTATTTAAAAAGCTTACTTAAATTGGAAAAAAATTAGTAAATGTTAGAGACAGGTATGCAGAGGCATGTTTTATCACTGTATGACTTCTATGTGTTTGTGTGAGTATATGTATGTGCATGTGCATGTGCACAGGCACTCACCTACCCACATCACATTAACATGGACTCTAATTAGTCTTATTTATCACCTTCAGTTCATTTCCCAAATTACACATAAGAAAAACACTTTGCTTGCACAAATATTTTTTTTTCCTGCATGTCAGAAGATCTTCACTCTTTAGCTGATACAGAAAGGTTTTAAATTTTTACAAAGCAATTTTAAAGTAAGTTACTGATAATTGCAGAAAAAATTCCAGACCAGTGACCAAATCAGCATACCAACTCTCCTTTAAGCTGGAGTCATTATGAGCCCACAGATATGTTCTGAATGACTCCTAGTAAAAACATCTTAGTTTGCTGCATTTTACAATGGACACCTGAAACAAGCATGTTCTTTTTAATAGACAGTTGGAAAACAAACACATGCTGTTTAGAAAATGTTTTCCAATCTTTTTCAAGCAGTGTTTGAGGTTGATGTACTGAAAGATTTCTTTGGATTTATTCAGAAATCCAATTTTTCATATAGTTCTGTCTTAAGCTCTTTCTTATTGGACAGGTTAGGTTTGATTCCTTGTGTCAAGAGATTTGGTCAAAATCTCCACCAGCTGGCAGGACTAGGGTTTTTTCTCCTTTCAATTCAAAATCAGTTATTCTTTGTCTCTTATTATACTGAAAAGCTAAACAAGCAAAATAATGAAGAGCTATTTTGTTTAGAAGTGTGTTCTGAAAATTTGTGAGTTGGTTCCATTGTCTTAATGCAGAGAGGAGCTATACAGAGAAGAATGGATAAAGATTAATCTGTTCACTTTCACATTGTTTTGCCTTTCAAAGGAGGATAAATATGTTTTAATTGATGAAAAAATAGAGTAAAAAGCAATCAAGCAACCTTTGTCCTTTAGATTTCCATTCTTGACACCTTTGATACGTCTTTCTGCTACACCTGAGACCCAGATTTCTAGTTTTCACTTTTGACCCAATCTTTTCTCTTTGTGTAATATTTTTTACTCTCTTATGCAACCTTCCTTGAAGTGAGAAAATGATCCAAGAATTGCCTTTTCAACATGGATGAACCCGTATCAACCACAGTGCTGTCCAAAGCAAAGAAGGGAATAGATTTGGGGAAATTAAATACTGATACTGTGTTTTCAGGGCCAGCACAAAACTAGGCAATTTTGCAAATTTTGCATGACCCTCTGAGAGTTAGTGTGAAAAAATATTAAAGTGTAAGTAGGACAAATGACTAAAAGAGAGGAGTCTGTAGCTGCCACACCAGAATTCTAACCTATGGTGTGCTAGTTTTGGCTAGGATAGGGCTAATTTTTCTTCACAGTAGGTAGCAAAGGGCCATGTTTTGGATTTGTGCTGGAAACTGTGTTGATAATACAGGGATGCTTTTGTTGTTGCTGAGCAGGGCTTGCACAGAGACAAGTCCTTTTCTGCTTATCACCCCTCCCCACCAGCACAGAGACCGCAGGTGCACAAGAAGTTGGGAGGGAAGATAGCTGGGACAGCTGGGCCCAGCTGACCAAAGGGATATTCCATACCATATGGCACCATGCTCAGTGTATAAAAAGAAGGGGAAAAGGAGAAAGGGAGAAGGTTCAGAGTCATGGAGTTTGTCTTCCCAATTAGTTGTTACCCATGATGGAGTCCTGCTTTCTCAGGGATGGCTGAACACCTACCTGCCCATGGAAAGTGGTGAATGATTTTCTTGTTTTGCTTTGCTTGCACGTGTGGCTTCTGCTTTCCCTATTAAACCATCTTTATCTCAACCCACTAGTTTTCTCACTTTTACTCTTCTGATTCTCTCTTCTGTTCTACCAGGGAGGGGGAACAAGCATCCGCATGGTACTCAGTTGCAGGCTGAAGCTGAAATACAGCATATGGGTTCTTGTGAACATTCTTGCACAACTCCACAGAATGTAAAATGGTAAAGAGTAGAGTCCAACTCTTTAGTGAATGGCCCACACAGGGATCAAAGCTGCAACCTTGGTTAGAGCATTAGCACCATGCTCTAACCAACTAAGCTAACCTCAGGGATGTGCACTATCTTTACTCAGCCAGAAACATAGACAACTTGATTCCATTCAAGTGTGTGTAATTGAACCTGCATGAAGCAAAAGTGGAATTGCATGGGAATTTTACTTGAAGTTGGTCCTCAACTTGAGACAAACTGAAGGAGTTCCCTTCATAAACTGCATGAATAACTGAAGGGCACAAAATTCTGGGCCAATCATCAGTCAGAGAAAGTATTTGCATTCTTATGCACTTATAAGGCTGACTGATAATTTTCATACTGGCAGTATTTCTCTATTTTTAGTTATGTAGTAATACAGAGTTAGAGAATACAAAGACTTATCAGCTGTGATTTAAGTTGGGCACTAGCTTTTATATAAAAAAATGAAGAGCCTCTCACTTTAGTGGCTATTTTTTCAGACAAAAAAATTGAGGCCAGTATCTCTATTATACATTTGAAGAACACTTAGGTCAACTAAATATACCTCTCTACAGAAAGTTAAAATGTCATCCACTCTGTGTGTGCATGTGTATGTACATGAATGCACAGAAAAGGACAAGTCATCAAGCTCTTACGATCTAGACAGTTTGTTTGTATTAGGAAGGGACACGTTGAAGAGTAGGCCATAAACTGATCATTCAAGGTCATGGATTGGGAACAACCTTGGCAGTGGTATGTGATGCTCAGTAAGACTGTTTTTCCTAATCTTTATTTTGTGTCAAATTCAGAAGCATGGTTTCTATTTACACTAGTGAATATATCTTATATGTATTTCCAAAATAAGACTGATGTGAAAAAACAGCATTGCAACTTGTATCTACGAAAGAAAGGTTCCTTGGCTTTCTTAAAGAGAAATGAACCCGTGTAATCAGCTTGATAATTGAGCATCAGTGTTCACTTAATATAATTTCAGAACGGAAAAGTTCTCTCCTATTTTTTTCTTCTGTATTCTTACTTTCTTATAATTCTCTCTGAGCAAAAATCATTTGCATACCGGTATTAAAGAGGCAACAACTTACAATAATATAAACTACTGCAAATTTCATTCATTAGTGTTAAAAATAGCACTCTGAAGCAAAAGTGTCATTTTGATACATGTTTTTCATTTAGAATAAACTCCATATTTAAGAAACTTTAATTGCTGAATTAAAAATTGCTCAAAATCAAGACAATCTAAATCAGAAAAAAAACCTAAACCAAAATAGAAACTAAAATTATAGATATGTTTTAAGCCTTATTTTCTTCCATTTAAATCTTCTGTGAAATATTAAACTTCTGAACTTTACTTAAACATCATAGAACTCTTTTTCAATAGTGTTTTTATATTATCAATTCTGTATTCTTGTTCTGTGTTAACTTTGTCTGTTCTCTTCAAGCTGGTATCCTTTTTGCCAACCATATTTGTTCTTTTAAATTCAAACACTACTTCAGTAAATGCATCATTTTATGAAACTAGCATTATTTATTGCCCCTACTTCATCAGCTACTAGATCTTGAGCCTTTTTATTGTTATTTACATTAAAATGAGTATTCTGATGACTTTCAAATATGTACTGAAGCTCAATTTGTAATATATCATTTTGTTTTCTGTACTTTATAGTTCTTAAATCTTTCTCCTTCCCAGACTCTCAATATTTTTTTCATTTTTAAAAGCCTTCTGTTTATTGCTTCCACTAATCTTTAGATCTCTGCTTAACCTCATTGCCTGCTATTGCCCTTTTCTACATTTAAATTTAACCAGCATGTCAGTTACAGTCTCTCCAGAAGGTTTCTTACAAAAAAAATCCGTATTTATGTGATACTCATGATATCACAGCTTTCCTTAAGTTGTGTGTCCCGAAAAATCTCTACTCCTCCTGTTTCTATGGGAAATGTAAATAGAAGTGCAGAAAAGATAGGAAACAAAGATTATTTTTTTGCTGTTGTTTTTGAAAAATGTTCCTCCCTTTAAAATAAACTCATGAAAATCTTTGCGTGTACCTCTACCTTCCTCATCATTTGTGATAGAATTTGGAGAGAAAGACAAATCACAAATGGGTCTAAGCCTGACACACAAAGACTGAAGTGCCTGAAAGAAGTCTGAGAGAATTTAATAATGGTGTACAAGATGCATCTGAGAGGATAGAAGAAAATATAAATGAATCTTAAATTTTAGACTAGGATTAGTTATGGCCATGTTCTCAGTGTTGCTCACACATCATGTGACGGATGAGCAATTCGCTCACAGGTTAAGAACAGAGGGTAATAGTGAATGGGGTAGCATCAGACTGGTGACCTGTCACTAGTGGGGTTCAACAAGGCTCCATCTCAGGTCCTGTGTTACAGATTGGGGAATGAAATGCTGGAAAGCAGTGCCACAGAAAGGGACCTGGGGGTCCTGGTCGATGGCAAATTGAACATCAGGCAGCAGTGCCCTGGGAGCCAGGAGGGTCAACTGTGTCCTGGGGAGCATCAGGCAAAAACATCACTAGCTGGTTGAGAGAGGTGATTGTCTCGCTCCGCTCTACACCGGTGCAGCCTCACCTTGAATATTGTGTGCAGTTTTGGGCACCACAAGATAAGAAAGATATTAAGCTATTAGAGAGAGTCCAAAGTAGAGCAACAAAAATAGTGAAGGGCCTTGAGGGGAAGCAGTGTGAGGAATGGCTGAGGTCATTTAGTGTGTTCAGCCTGGAGAAGAGGAGACTGAGGGGAGACTTCATTGCAGTTGCCAGCCAGTCGAGGGAGGGGATTGTCCCGCTCTGCTCTGCACTGATGTGGCTTCACCTTGAATATTGTGTGCAGTTTTGGGCATCATGATGTAAGAGGAATATAAAGCTATCAGGGAGTGTCCAAAGGAGATGTTGAAGGGTCTAGAGGAGAAGCCATTCCAGGACCAGCCAAGGTCACTTGGTCTGTTCAGCCTGAAGAAGAGGAGACTGAGGGGAGACCTCATTGCACTCTACAACTTCCTTGCGAGGGTAACAAGAGGGGCAGGGACTGATCTCTTCTCTGTGGTGTCCAGTGACAAGACCTGAGGGAATGACCCGACGCTGTGTCAGAGGAGGTTTAGGTTAGATATTAGAAAGAGGTTCTTTACTCAGAGGGTGGTTGGGCACTGGAACAGGCTCCCCGGGGAAGTGGTCACAGCACCAAGCCTGCCACAGTTCAGGAAGTGTTTAGATGATACTCTCAGGCACATGGTGTGACTCTTAGGGATGGTCCTGCACAGGGCCAGGAGTCAGACTGAATCACCCTTGTGGTCCCTTCCAATTTGGAATTTTCTGTGATTGCTGGAGATAATTTTTTTTGGTGGTTCTAGTGTTTCATACTCTGTGCTGTCTTCATTACTTTCAATGAACTCATCTTGGCTCTTATTACCTATACTATATATATATACACATATACTATATATATGTTTTAATTTTTGGCATTGACTAAAAACGAGCAGAAAGCCATTGTGACTTTGTTGACCTTGAAAGCTTGAGTCTACAACAAATATTAAAATCAGCATTTTAGAATGTCTCTTTGAATATTGTCCATACTAACATTAAATTGTGTGTGGCACATTTTCAGATACATCCAAGCCTTTTAAAACCTGTCTGGATAATTTTTCTAAGATATCACTGCTATATCATCTAGTGGTGGTTCAACTGTATCCACCTGTAATTCTGCAGAAGTGAACTTCAAAGCCTGGAGCTGTAAATTCTTTTTGCCTTCGTTTGATTATTTCTGTCAGTTGAACTACAATGTATAATCTCAAAATTGTGACTTCCTTTCTTTAGACATCCTTCTTTACCTTGCTACTGGTATGACAAACCCACATCCTTAATTAATCACCGATAATTTTGTATTGGGTTTGCATGGCTAGGCTTTGGTCACTGGGGAGCTTGCAAGCTTGGTTTCTTTGCTTTGCTAGAAGGATCCCTTATGTCTAACAGAGCCAATGCCAGCTGGCTCCAAGACAGACCTGCCGAGGGCCTAGGCTGGGCCCATCAGCAAAGGCAGTAATGCCTTGTGATACATATTTGAGTTGAGAAGGAAAAAATTGTTGTACAGAAGCAGTTGTGGCCAGAGAAGAGTGAGAATATGTGAGAGAAACAACTTTGCAGGTACTGAGGTCAGTTAACAAGGAGGGGGAGGAGGTGGCCCCCGTGCCAAAGCAGAGATTCCCCTGCAGCCTGCAGTAAAGACCGTGGTGAGACAGCTGTCTCCCTGCATCCCTGGAGGTCCATGGGAGAGCAGAGATCCACCTGCAGCCAGAGGATGTGACGCCATGGTAAGCCCGCACTGAAGCAGGATCCTTGCAGGACCTGTGGACTCATGGAGAGAGGAGCCCACATTGGAGCAAGTTTCCTTGTAGGACCTGTGACCTCCTGTGGGACCCAGGTTGAAGCAACCTATTCTGGAAGGACTGCACCCTGTGGAAAGGGACCCATGTTGGAGCAGTTTGTGAAGAACTGCAGCCCATGGGAAGGACTCACGGTAGAGAAGCTGTGAGAAGTCTCCTGTGGGATGGCCCCCATGCTGGAGCAGGGGAAGGATGTCGCTCCCTGAGGAGGAAGCAGTGACAAAAACAACATGTGATGAACTGATCACAACCACCATTCCCCATTGCCCCACACCACTGGCAGGGAGGAGACAGAGAACTGAGCATAAAGTTAGGCCCAGAAAGGAGTGAGGAGTGATTGTAGGATTTATTTTATTTCTCATTATCCTGCCCTGATTTTGGTTGGTAATAAATTCAATAAATTCCACTCACTTCCCTAAGTCAAGTCTGTTTTGCTCATGATGGTAATTATTGAGTGATCTCTCCCTGACCTTATCTCAACTCATGAACCTTTCATTGTATCCTGCCTTGACTGTCCAGCTGAGGAGAGGAGTGATAGGGTGGTTTCAGTGGGCACCTGCCCCCCTTCCAAGGTCAACCCACCAAAAATTTACCCACTTTTTGTAGCCTGCATTTTTTTTTAATGAGTAGAAAGGAAGAACATTTTCTATTGATAATGCTGGAAGTAGTGCTGGAATATCTTAGTCAGTAGTAAAAATTTTGCATTCAGTAAGGGATATGGTTTTCAGCTCTCTGGATGTGGAAACTTCTCAAACAGCCAAACCAGTGTAGCTCAGCTGAAAAAAAGAAGTGGAAATTCACATTTGGAACAGGAGGACATGGGCCAATTCCTTGGGAACCAGAAGTAGTCCTCTTCCAAAGTGCAGAAAGACTACTGTGAGCAGATGGTGTTATAGCTGCATTTGGGTAATAAAACATGGACTTGCATAACCCATCTTTATTCTTTTGCTTTAAACAACCATTTCCTCTACCCTTGTGAATCATCCCACTGGAAAGTCTCTTGAGCCCCTGTATTTCATCAGTGATTTTCTGGCTTGCTTCCCTCAGACTGCCTCATTTTTTAATTTGCTCAGTACACTTACTTGAGTACTTTTGTTAGACAATCAAGAAAAAAAATCCTTCTGAGGGATTAGTAATAAGTCTTAAGGCTGTGTCAAGCAAGCTTATGGTAAAAGGATTTCTTAAACATACCATGCATTAGTGAAAGTGATTGGCTAAAAAGGTGTGGACTTTTTACCTGTTTCCTGCTTCTCCACTGCCTGTACATCCTCGGCCAGTAAGCAGAGTTGTTTATCTGGCATCTACAGAGTATACTGTTAAAAACATGAGAGATGCAGCTAAGGAACACTAGGGCTATTTTATTATGCCTACTTTTGAGACAATTTGTCTCACTGAAGTACCATGGTCTTGCAGGTGCTTTCGTGGCAGTTTTTGTTCAACTCAGCTGCACACTTGCTTATTTCAAATCCCTGCTTATAACTCTAAGGCACACAGAAGCTAAATTTATATGCCAAGTCAATAATCACATATTGATTTTCAAATGCATTATGCTTGCAACCGACTTCCCTGATTTTTCAGGGAAAACCAGTGAAAACTCTGAAAAACAGTTTTCAATTAAACAGCGAATATTCAAAGACTTGGAATTAATATTCACTCTCTGACATGTGCAGTGGATCTCCCAGAACACAGCTACTCCACTCTTTGACTCGAGAGGGTTCATGTTTAGCAAAAAGTGGATATTGTGATAAATAGCATCACATCCTTGGATAATTTCTATGTGTCAGCAAGCCGTTCTATCCAGAGTGCCCATACCTGACTTTCAAAGGGAAGAATATGTGTTTACAGCTGCCAGTCACTCTGACTGGAAGAAGCGATGGACTGAAAGCACCAGGGTTGTGATTACTAGCAGCTTGAATAAACAGACTGATGTTTTTCTCTCTCTTTTCATGCTGCTGAGGAGAAGCCGTGAACATTTTTCATCTGTGACATTTTGCTATTTTAAGATATGTCTGCTTTTACTTTTTTATTCATCCAAGATGACATTATGGACAGCAGGGAGTTTAGAAGATTTAAAACATCTTATCTACAAAGTCAGATAAATACAAGCATTTAACAGAGGATGAAAAAAGTTTTATTTCTTACACCAAAATCTTGTATTTACCTTTATTTTAATAACTGCAATTCAATTATTTAACAAGGATTCTACCATTAGAAAGAAATTATGTCTTCAAAATATAAGGAAATAATGAAAGTAGAGGCACATGTTCGACACAGCTACAGATGTTCCTTCGCAGTGCTACCATATATGATTATCAGATAAGACTGGGCCCCAGTTCTGCTTATCCATGTGTAAACAGAACCTTGAGCTTTCAAGTCTCCCTTAAAACCTTTTGACAACTGAAGCAGAACTTCAAAGGAGACACTTCACAATAGTCACCAAAGAACTGTGTGAAACTTGTACATGCCTGAAAAATGATAAAGTTGTGAATAAAGCTGGTCACAAAGGTAGGAAGAGGATGGAAGAGGGAGACAAACAAGACTGAAGTTTTGAAACAGAAACCAAAGAGATAAGAAAGGCCATCACAATAGAGTTAGCAAACCTAGGCTAGTCCATCCAGACCTATTCTGTTAGGAATTAATAACAAAGAATTTGGCAAGAGAGAGGAAGAAAGAGAGAAAACTATAAATTCTTGGTTTGGGTATCCTCTAGGGTTATGGTGCACTGAGACTAATTTAACAGCTGAGATCAAGCAGTGTCCTAACAGCTTGACTGTTAAAGATGTCTCTCAAATCTCACCATTTTAGATTTGAGACGGTCCCGGTTAAACACTGCAGCTTTCTACAATGTAACAATTATGTCCTATGAGAACCCTTTTTGTCATACAATTCAGGACTTGCTGTAGATATAAATCTAGATGAGGAGAGGATGACAGGTAAAAATCATAGTTCTGGAAAGGTCCTTTACTCAGTTCTGTAGAGGGAACACAGCAATCCTTGTAGTATTGTTTTTACAGTTGCTAAAAGAATTACTCTACATGGCTGGAGATGAGCTGTAGCAACCACTGCAGCAGAAAATTCATCAGCTTCACATGGTTATTCACTGGTCTGAATTGCATTTAACCAAAGTTTGATTTCATTGCCTGTGAAGGATTTCTTGCTTTCCAGAGTTGTGTTGCACAGGTGAGACAGGTATCTGAAAAAAATGATTGACATTAGTTCCATTCACTGTCATGATATTATGGCTGATTCCAGTATGGATTCCAGTCTAAGCCTCAAAATAAATATGAATTTGGATCTAAAGAGAGTTTAAAGTCATAGCCCAGTGAGAACAGCTGAACAATAAGAGATACTGATTAGGGTAAACATTTTTCTTCCTTGTAAGATGATAAACAAAAATTCAAATGGAGCCTTATGATCAAATGATTTATTAATCTCTATTATATTATTTAGATCATTGAGAAATGTGTTACTTTAATTATTGATAAATAGAAGGACTTTGTGAGGGGATGGAAAGCCTTTTTAAAAGTCCTTAATATGCAGACTGATGGGAATTGCTTCCTAGGTGGAAATAGTAGCTTTCATTCACAAAAGCAAGTGCTGCCACTGCAGTGCCTCATGTGAAATTCTTTCTAGAATGCTTCAGTTACAGTGAAAAGCCAGGAGTTTCCTGGCTTTTTGCTTTGAATGCAGAAATGCTTCCATAGTTCTGTTACCCTATAAGAGACTTCAGTCAGACAAAATAACAGAAAATGTTAACTTACAAAACAGACTGTCACAGCTGCTGTTGTTTTTAAAATCTTGTCAGAGATGAACAACTTGATCTAATTCAAAAGGAGTCAAAGACTGCAGAAACATTTGCTTGCTGCTAGTTTAAAATAGCACCACCATAAAATGTCATGTACATATTAATCTTCTAAACATATATTTCTTTTTGACATCATTGCTCCAAAAATCATCTTGTATTCTTTCTATCAGTATCAAAATAGATGAAAAATCTTCAAAATCTCCCCATGATACTTTTTTTTTTAAATATACACTTTTAAATCTTAAAGAGCTGTATTAGATCCAGGTAATGGCTATTTCAACTGGTTTGCTGTTTTTGGTGTGCTTCATAGAATATTCCTAACTAGGCAGAAGCTAGCTGAATTTACTCCTGTGACACAGAACAGGCAAAAAGCAACCAGGAGGTACGTAAGGAACTATCCTTGTAAATCTAATTGCTTACTTACGAGACTAGTTTTCCATGATGTCAACAAAATAAAATCTTGAAGACTGTTTAGTTACACCTATACAATACTGATTGATATTCCTGCATGAAATTTCAGTAATAAACTATAATCTTCACACTTAGCACTGCTGTTCTGAGCCTCATGAAAACAAGAACTGAATTGAGAGAGGAGCACGTAGCTGCAGGTAGAAATGAGCAGAAATGTGATGCTTTGCAAGTGGTTTGATGGTAAGGTGCACACAGTCTTGAGTTGAGAACTGTGTTATTCTGAACATCCCAGGAAAAATTAATGGGATCGTGAAAAACTGGAAAATCAGGTAAAGTGCAAAACCTGACATAATTTATTTTACCTCCAACCCACCTAATGACCTCTATGAGGAACAAGCAGGAACAAATGCATGCATGCCAAATGAACAACCTGAGGTGTCAGCACTGATGATCTTCTCTAGTTACTTCAAGCCATCCTAGTTATTTATAGTAACAGAGGCAATTGGACAGGTCCAAAGCACCTCTGAGTACTGCCATGTCACAACTCTCCCAACAATTTCGATTCCCTCATTAAAGCGATGTCATTACCATGACCTGATTGAAATTTCTCAAACAATGCTCAGCACTGCAGAGAGGAGCATATTATCCAAACCCACCTCAGGTTTTTCCAGGTCATTAGCTGAGAATGGCAGTTTCAAAAGCAAACAGAAACCTAAGAAAATGCTAAAAGAAAATGAAAACTTATGAAGTATACAGTAGTTATTATTACACAAAGTTAACTTTTTGAGGTAATGTAAACAAGAGGAGCATCAGAAGGTGCTAAAGGTGCAGTACATCTCGTCATTCACTGTATTTATACTTAAGGGTCAGAACCAGTGCTGTAATTTTTATGCTGGGTTTTCTCATGCATATGGATAGCCTCTGGAACTAATATGAGGCTATCCATGTTTTTTCACTTATAATTAAAGGCCATGAATTCTTCCACAGGGCAAAGCTAGTACATTTACTCAGACTTCTACGTAAATTGTCCCAGGATCCTAATTTGATGTACTCCGATGGAAAGTGATTAGGGTCAGAGGACTTAAGCTGTATACTAACACATATTAGATTTAAATAATCCTGTCTCATCTCTTCTGGCTCCTATCCAGATTATTTCAACATGTTTTGCTGAGTGAGTTGGTTTCTAAAGTCTAACCAAGTTTTAATAGCATCTAGTGACATTTTACTAGTAAGCAGACAAACCCCATCAATCCAGGCTTCAAAATACATCAGTGTTCAATTCTTGGAAGGTTTCACAGGAGACTGAATTTCTCAGAGGAAACTAAGGAAACATGGCTCACCAGACTAGATATTTCAGGCTTTCAAACTATATGTATGTCTGGGTTGTTGCAACTCCCTGTAGAAGACTGAGATATATCCTTTATTTTTTGTGCACCAGCTATTAATGGCAGCTAGTGCCAAGTGAGAAATTTGCAAAAAGCTTAATAAAAAAGACACCACATGAGTAATGCAGTCTGATTGTTTTCTTTGAATTTTTAACAGCAACCTGACAGGTTGTGTCAGGGCTCCTTATCTAGTCCTTGCAGCCTCCCCAGAAAATACAAGGGAAAGGTTTTGCTTCTCTTTCTTTCCCCTCCTTTCTCTATCCATATGTTCCTCACCCATTTGAAAACAGTGCATAAATGTAATTTGCGGGAAATTAAGTGTTAATTATGTTAGAAGAAAATAAACTGGAAGAATGTATGAATGGACAGACCACAGGGGCATAATCTATTTTAAATTATCAGCTTAGTGAAACAAACCTCAACAATACATTTAAATTGGAACTCTGGATTCTACTTTTCTCCTTTATTTTTCACGACTCTTCATTCTTGTGACAGTAGACATTTATAATGCAATTTTCTTTTTCTTGAAGCTCATCCTAGGTCATTTCACTTGAATGAGCCTGCAAACCCAAGCTCAGAATTTAACAAGGAATTAACAAGCAATTTGAGCAGCATTTCATAGGATTGGTCCTTGACATAGAGGAGGGCCTCTTTGTTGGACACTGTATATTCCTATCACCTCCAGGTACTTCAAGTATTCAGAATAACTGAATGTTATTCCAGAATCCATGGGGAACACCTGCACCCATTTATTTCCTAATACGATACTATATAGAAATAGTAACCTTGGAAGAAAGTGAAATGTTTCTTTATTCCAATGGAAAAGGAATGTAAATGTACACAGTACAACAGAATTTATATATCAACATGAGAAACTACAGACCAGATAAGAGCTTGAAGATGTGTCTGGGCACAGACTGGTGAAACGTGAACCAGATTGGAGTAATGCATTTTCAAGGAGCTGAGCTGGCTGCTGTCTCTTGGCACAATGCAGCATCATAAAAAGAGGCCAGAGGAAGGTATATTTTGTGTTGACTTAAATCCTTAAATACAGCTTCTACTAGTGGTGCCATTAGGTAGGAAACTAGCAAAATGCAACCTCTGTTACTGTAAGCATTGAAAACTAAAACGAAGTTCTAGACTCAGACATTCTGGATAACTCTTTATTTGTTCCACATAGCATCCAATAAATCATATTCAGAGGTATTCAGATCCACATACATGTTCATACAAATGTGTAGAGTTCAATACCCTTCTTAAACTAGTAATTTGTCAGAAACCTCTAACTTTATGGCTGTTTTCAGTACAAGCTGTTATCTTGACAAATCAAGATAAGAGATTCAGGTCTGTTTTCTTACTATACTGACAAGGCTATTTATGTAGAGGAAAAATAGAGATAGCTCATATAAAGAAGGGAAACCTGAGTACTGAGTCAGTCTTTAAAACTGAGATATAATATCAAACTGCATTGGGACAACAGGGAATTCATGAGGTTATGCTTCTTTGCATCTGTAAATAAATAGATATTTAAAAATATGTTTAATGTTTTTAAACTATGATTCAGCAAATAAAAAGAGCAGTGTGCTGAGATAAAAAGATGATTTATCCCATGGCCACACTGCTTCAAATTGACCGGAGAAAGTAATCTAATCAGACTTTATTAAACTGATTCTGCAGTACATCCTCGATGCCTGGAAGCATTGTCTGAGCTGGTCTGCAGTCTAATCCTGCTTTAGGAGACTTGCCAACTATTTAGCCTTTTCGAAGTAGAAAGACAGACACATACATTTAATTATTGCGAACTGTTTTAATTAGAAAAAAATGTGAACTTTTGATGATGCCTGGCTTCTGAGAGAATCTATATGCATGACAGCAGTATTTAAATAACTCTGAACAAGTTTATCCATTTTATTCAGAGCTAGCTGTAGCAGATATTGTAGACTCACAAACCAGCCTAAAGAGCTGCTGCCAGGTTATATAATCTTTGAGCACTCATCCAAGGCATCCCTGAAGTCAAATGCAGAAGGGAGAAGTGCTAAGGGGTTGGTTTTGCTTTAGCCATTTCCCCTATTGCGTGACAATCACTACCCTGCGAGCTGGCAGTATTGACAGTGGCAGTTCCAGATCCATATTGAAAGGGAAGCTCCATTTGTGTGACAGAGAGCTTCCTAGAGATCACCAAAAAAAGCATGCTCAAAAAGTAAGGGCAGGATGTTGCCAGTCTTTGTTTGTGCATGTTTAAGTTTCCTCTCCTTTGTTTGCCAGGTTCACTCTTAAATAAGTTCCAATGTTTTGTGGTAAAAAGATTACATGGTGAGACCCCATTTTTTCACCAAGCTGAGTCTCATGATAAATGAAGACATGAAGATACTACATTTCATGGACACTAAATCATATAAGAAGTACTTCATTTCCTTGGAGTGCTGATTTTGGTTAGGGTAGACTTAATTTTCTTCATGTCAGCTGGTAGGTTGCTGTCTTTTGCATTTGTGACCAAAACAGTATTGATAAGACACCAGTGTTTTAGCTATTGCTAATCAATGCTTACACAACATCAAGCACTTTTTGGTTGTGCCAAGCAATAGGGCAAAAGTCAATGGGCAGAAACTGATGCCCAGGAAGTTGCACATCAGCATGACAAAGAACTTATTTACTGTGCAGTGACTAAGCACCCTAACAGATTTCCCAGAGAGGTCATGGAATCTCCCTCACTGGAGATATTCAAGAATGTTCTGGACACAGTCCTGGGATAACCCTGATTCAACAGGGAGGTTGGACCGGATGACCCACTGTGGTCCCTTCCAACTCGACCCGTTCTCTGATTCAGTGATTTTTCACCCTCACCCTGACAGCAATTGGGCTGGGGGTACACAAGAAGAGGGGACACAGCCATGACAAAAGGAATATTCCATGCCACATGATGTTGTACTCAGTAACAAGAAACTGGGGAAAGAAGGAGAAAGGGTGGGAGGGGTTTTCAGTGTTACAGCGTTTGTCTTCCCAAGTATGTGTTATGCATGATAGAGCCCTTCTCTCTTGGCTAAACATGGTTAAACAGCTAACATGGCTAACATGGCTAAAATGCTAAACAGCTGCCATGGCTAGCATGGCTAAAATGGCTAAACAGCTGCCTGCCAGTGAATTAATTACTTACTTTGCTTGCATAAACAGGTTTTGCTTTCGCTTTTCCTATTAAACTGTCCCTATCTCAACCCCCAGGCGTTCTCAATTTTGCGCTTCTGATTGTCCCTCCCATTCCACTGGGGTGAGCGAGCAAGTGCAAGGCTGAGCTGCCAGCCAGGGTTAACCCACAACACTTGAGCATTGTATCTTCTGCTATTTTACTGAGGATGGACAATTGTGATCTGCGCTGTCTCCCCTGACATAAAAATAGTATAGCACAATTAAAGTTAACAATCCAAGAAAATTCCCACTTGCTGCTCACGCCTTTCAAGAAATTGGTCTCTATTTTGCCTGCAGCAATGCCATTGTGCAATATTACAAGTCACACTTAATTAATAAGTTCTGTACTCTTTAATCTATCAGCACACATTGTTCCTCCTGTTATCTCCCTCAGCTGTGTGTTCTCTCACCCTGCACTCTGGAAGATCATCCGCTCTGTCCTTTTGTGTTTCCAGCTTGATGAATGCTTCTGCAGAAACTCTTGAATCTACCTACGTTTCTTCCTCTCTCTCCTGGGGAATCAATGTGTATAATTCCTCTGATATGTGGAATTAAATATGTGGTATTTAATATGTGGTATTAAATTGTCTTCTTTCCTTCTTCTACATCCATCTTCTTTTTGTTCATGACCTTCTGCCCTTCAAGAAACAAATCAGTAATTCTTGTAGAACTACCAGAGTCTACCAGGACTCAGATATTGACTCCTCATTGCCTTTCTTTCTTACATCAGTCAGATAGGCCTTGTTAGATATGTGTACATAGAAATATTCAAGTCTTGATTTTTCAGGGACAATAGGATGCAGAGTTCTATGGAAAGATCTTTTGCATGTTGCCATGAGGTTTTTGGTAAGACTGTACAGCAGTGCACAAAGACAGTGCATAAATATGAAAACTGACAAAAGTCAGAATAACTGGTGAGATTGGAATCAGCAGCAAAATATGTGTTCTTTGTTTTCCAGTGCCAGAATGAAGTACTGAATGCCAGAAAGGTATTACATAATGAAAATCAAAGTAAGACCAAAGTAGGATCCACACTATAGCATTAGCATCTACAGTTCAGAAATCTTGACCAATAGTAAAGGCTTTCTAGAATTATTTAGTTTTCCTGGATTTTCCTTCCCAATTACACTTCTCATTCTTTCTATGTGATTTCTCTCCATACTGGTCAAAAAGAGTTTCCAGATTTCTCTTTACCTTTTGTGATGGTGTCTAAATGCGGTATTCCCCTTACTCTGGCCTTCCTAAGATATGTATATTTATCTCCATTTCTAGTCATGTGTACCCAAATCATCCTCTTTTCTAATACTATTACCATTCCACTTCCCATTCTAACTTACTCCACTCACTTATTTCTGTCCACTTCTCACCTCTTTTCATGTTGGAGGTTCCTTCTATACTCCTATTTTCTTTACAATGTCTTCTTTTAACTAACCACTTCTTTCTGTTGCTACAGGGAAGAAAATAATCTTAGTGTTGCCTTATATTAGTGAAAATCCTACTTTAGTCACAGCAGTACAGTCCAAGGATAAATGGGACTGCAGTAGTGTCCCTCACATGAACCTTGTGAGCCATGCATCAGAGATGTGACGAGAGTGAAAATCCTACATTGAATCAGCTGGTCTTAATAATTCCCATCTATCCCAATCCTAGTGCTGGCAATACTTGTGTTCCCAGAACAGTGCAGCATTATGCTGCCTCTCAATCCTCTTGCTTGTGCATGACATGGGTTGGAAACATTTTTCTCTGGAGTTCCAGTAGTTGCAGTGCTCTAGAAGAGTCATTGGCAGAAGTGAAGAGAGGACAGGAACAGCAATGTATATTAGAGAGTAAATATTGAAGAAATGCTGCGTTTGGTCTCTAATATTCTTACTTGGATCTAATTCCATTAAAAATAATCTGGCCAATAACAATGGGCTTCCACCATGGTCAATGATGTCTATCATTTCAGTCATACCTATTTTGTTTTGAAGAGCTTTGTAAATCTTTTACCCTTCATATGTCTGCAAAACATAAGAATTAGAATAGCTTGATCACCAAAGAAAAAAAACCAGAAAATAAGTGAAGAATTTCAAGTTTCTCAAACTTTTATTAACTACTGACTATTTTATATGACTTTCAAAAGTAAAGCATAAAAAAGCAAGTTTAGAACACTGTCAGTGAGCACTGGAGATTACCTGTCAGGTTTTAGCTGCTCTCTGACCCTTCAAACTGCAAGACATGCAAACCCCATATTTCTAACCTGTTCGTTTAAAATTCCTAGGTTTTGTTTGTGCAGTGCTAATCCAGTTATTTTATTTGCTTATTTTTCTTGTATGATGGCCTTGCATTTGGAAGGCTGCCTGAGGAAAGACGCCTGAAGGAAAAGAGGGAAACCAGACAGTTATAAAAATATCTTGCATTATTTTCACAGCATAAAATGTACAGGCATGATGGCAACTCTCCCACCCTTTATCACTGGAGCTGTATACAGTAGAGGAGACCACATCAGTAATGCCCTGGTGTGATCTTTTGTAAGATGTAGATAGTGCCATGCTGTGATATTTACAGCATTCTGCACTGTGTTTAGTGGCAGATCTGCTGACAACAGCAAATCTATTCCTGGCCTTAGAGAGTGGAATTCTGCCTACTCACTCTTTCCTCTCTCTGCATTCTCTTCCTCTTGTCACATACGTTACATTTAGATGAAAAAGAACTTTGAATCTGAGTGGAATCTGAGCGCTTTCAGATTTCTGAGTATGGGGTAGATTTGAATTCCCACATTAGAAGTAACCCTTCTGATTTTAGTATTGGGTGGTGTACAGAACCATATGGGACCTAATTTTTATCTGTATTAGCATGCAGCCAAGAACTCACAGCCAATCTGAAAAAACCTAGAACAAGCTGAGAAAAATAGTATGATGAGCAGAAAAATAATGAAAGACTTACACCAAAGAGAGTAGACAGGATAGAAACCTCTCAAACTCTGATCACTTTAATCTTGAAAGTTTTTATAAGATTGCAGAAAAACCGAATGCTAATTCCGAACTTTTTCTATAGTAGAAAATTTTATCTGCTGAAAATTAAGTGTAATTTCTAAACTAGTTGTTCATCTCTGATGAAGAGAAATAGGTGGACAATTAATTCTGCAAGTCTCAAGCAACCAACTTTTTGAAGTGGAATGAATGGCTCACTGGAGGCTCCTTTGTCTCTCCATCAACTGCAGATAACTACTTTAGCCTAGAGATACGATGTTTATATGTCTCAATGTTTTTATATAACCCAGTGTTCTCAGCCTTTGTGTAAGTTTTATATGCAAAAAACAGAGCAGGGTACCATTATGAACCCCACCAATGTGGGGACACACTATCCAATGTATCATGTTTTTTGCATGACTTTTCTCAACCAGGAGAGGTTAAGGCAGAGATCAATTTTAAATTGTTTTTTTCATGGTTCCCATAAAAATAGAGAAAAAATGTTTGCAAAATCTGTGAGTAAATGGGGATTGGTTAAATAGTATTAATTAAAAATGAAAATAACATATTAAAATATTGTCAAGCACTGTTTATACAAATATCAAATACCCTCTTTTTAAAAAATCAGTGCTCTAAGTCTTTGGGCATATCTAAACTAAAACTATCACTTTCTTTGTACAAATGGAAGAGACAAATTGAAACCAACATGAAGAGATAAAAATAGAATAAATTCTTCTCAGCTTCATAGTTGGGCTTTTACCACATTATCATTCTTCTCTATCACCAGATTAGTAAATTAACAGACATTAATCATTCCCAAAGCAGTAATACCTCTACTCCATGTGTAACACTCAAAGTGCATTTGGGCCTCCCCAGTCAAGAAGAAAGATTGAACCAACACAGCACTTCAAATGTTGGGAAGAGTTGGACACCTTTTTTCCCGAGTATCAAAAACATCTCAAAAATGCCTATAGTAGCAATCAGTATCCCCATTAGTACTTCAGCACATCTGAAGCAACTGAAGTGCATAACCAGTAGTTTGCAGAGCAGTCAGCTTTTAGCTATGAGGAGCTTCAGTTACCACATTTTCCCCTTCCACAAGGCATGAGGATACAACACATTTGTGGCAGAGTAATGCGAGCACTCTCTCCCTCTATATTGCATGGATGGCTGAGCCCATCATCACTCACACAAGAGTGTATGCAGGTGGAGAAAACTGAGTCTGGACCTTTCAGTCCTTCAAGTCATCAGAGAATGAGAAATTCTTAACTTTTACAGTTTTTCTGATGACTGGAAAACTTTTTTACTTGGGACGTTTAAATCCTTGGATGTGCGGTCTATAAATTATTTTCAGATAGTTTGTCACTCAATATTTATTCCCAGTTTCTGATGTAAAATTGGGAAGAAAACATGTATTTGTCAAAATGTCAATAGCATCCATGTAATATCAAACCTTTGTATAGGTGTTTATGCAGTTAGGCTCAGGGTAAGATGCAGTTTGTTTTTGAGTACCTACTGAATATATCAACGCCCCAAATCCTCCACACTAACGTGACAACTTAGAAATCACTGCTTCCTTCTTTGCATTCACTGACCACAAACTGAACTTCAACTTTCCACAGTATTTTGCTTTGTAATTCATTTTATAGTGTCTTAAGCACCCTGCGGCGCCACTGTGATTCATTGTCTAGCTACACTCAGAAACAGTCCATCTCAACATGCCAGTCTTTAAACAACTATTAGCCTCCATTCAAGAAATGTACCTCAAAAGCTGGAGATCCTTCCTCCTTGAAACACCTTTCTTCCAGGATGATACAATTTTTGAAATGTCTGCTTTCCAAAATGTTTGTACCACACACCTTTTTACAGCACTTAACCTTGAAATTCAGCAAGCTTGATATGGTACCGTTCTACAAACTACAGAAGAACAGAAAATTTCATGAAACATTTTTCATAACCTACAAGTGATGTTGTCCAGTAGTCAATAATTGCACCCACATGGTGTTCTGATGGTCTTGAAGATGCCAGAGGTAGAAGTTGTGCTGTGTGCTTTCAAATGTATGAATGAACCTTGGTTAGTTGCACAATCTTGACAAATCAGGGAAAGCGCAGTGAAAATTGTGTGTTATATTTCAAGCATCCCTCAACTTTTATGATCATTAAGGTGCATTTATCAGCCATGAACTGCAAACAGTGAAGTAGATTATACTCTACAGTCTATTTACCAATTCATACTCGTGTTTCAAAACAGCTGAAATAGATTTCAACTAGGCAGAACTTTCTGCCTTGCATATTTTGTATATGTGCACACATTGGATACCATCATGCTTCCTGGTATCAACAGTTGCTATCATACTCTTTTATGAGCTGTCAGAATAATTTTTTTTTAAAGCACTGGTAATTTAGATATCAGTGTCTGAAGGGGTCAATTCTGTTCTCATGTCTGCTTCATATGTGAGTGTCAAGTTATTTCAAATTTTCAAAATTTCTATTAAAGATAGTGCTTGTATAAATCTGGTAATGTGTGAAAACAAGTATGGCAAAAAAGTTACATAAAAACTAGTAGTCTTTTGACTAAAAAAAGTGCATATGATGGTTGTATTATACAATTTGTGTACAGAAGTGACTATTGTCAAGGTTCGGCCTCATCTTGAATATTGTGTACAGTTTTGGGCACCACAATATAAGAAAGATATTAAGCTATTGGAGAGTGTCCAAAGGTGGGCAAAGAAGACTGTGAAGGGCCTTGAGGGGAAGCCGTACGAGGAATGGCTGAGGGCACTTGATGTGTTCAGCCTGGGGAAGAGGAGACTGAGGGGAGACCTCATACCAGTCAGTCTATAACTTCCTCACAAGAGGATGAGGAGGGGCAGGCAGTGATCTCTTCTCTGTGATGATCCGTGACAGGACCTGAGGGAATGGCCTGAAGTTGTGTCAGGGGAGGTTTGTTAGGTTGGATATTAGAAAGAGATTCTTCACTCAGAGGGTGGTTGGGCACCGGAACAGGCTCCCCGGGGAAGTGGTCACAGCACCAAGACTGACAGAGTTCAAGAAGTGTTTGGATGATGCTCTCAGGCACATGGTGTGATTCTTGGGGATGGTCCTGTGCAGGGCCAGGAGTTGGACTCGATGATGCTTGTAGATCCCTTCCAACTTGGCATATTCTGTGATTCTGTGATCTTGTCAATGTCATGATATTGCCAGAAGGTGTTTTGGATCCAAATCAATAAAATATCCTTTCCTCTGATTACTCACGTGACATAAAATTGCACACCATTATGTACACAATAATTCAGTGCACTGAGATTCCGCTACCGTTTTTTGGCTGCACTTACATAGCAGGGTGACTGCCTACTTCTGCTGCTTCTGTTGCGAGCCATATGGACTGTGGAAAACATTGGATTATACTGCACCTCTTGTCTTCCCTGACCATTCAAGTTTCCTTTTAAAGGAAAGGAGGATGTGAGAGGCATGGTATACATAGAGGAATCATTCTGTTATAGAGCCATTTGCCATATAGCTGAATTGCAGACAGTGATTTGCCTGTGAGCACACTGAGGAAAGCAATTTATCTTAAGAATGAGCTCAGGTCAGACTTTTCTAAACAGCCACTATCAGGCATCTCAAAAGTATGTGATTGCTTTGTCTTTCTGTGCAGACTTGACTGAGTAATAAACAATTCCTTAGATAACAAGAATTTACCTACAGGCTCCATAGGATTCCTATATTTAGCTATATACAGTGGCAGTAAAGGAACATACTGTATTTTCCTTCTGCTCCAGTTAGTGTTAAGTGTTATAAAAATTAACAGATACAGACTGCTATATTCCTTGTACCAAAATCTTTGTGGAATGTGACATCACCTTGTGCCTTGTAACTAGTGAGACATTTTTCCCCATGTACTTTGTTTCTAAATAAAGCAACAACAATTTTATCCTCCTTCCTTTTGTCTCTGGTTTCTAATGCTGTGATATTAATAAGGAGTGACATGTTTAAAACCTTTCTTTATACTGGTGGAGAATATTTTTGCAATATATATAGTGTAGTGCTTCAAGCTGAGGACATTTTTATGGTGATTTTATGGTGATTTTATGGTGCAAGGCAAGAGAAGGTTTTTCTCACAAACGTAATTAGTCAAACCAGTAGATCATTATAGTAAATTAAGAGAGATAAATTATTTTTATGGACATTTCAAGCAATGTAATTCATTTAACTGCCCTCTACCTGAAGTGCAGTGAAAAAGAAGCCTGCCTGATCCATGCACTATTTAACTTGGCCAGACCATAGGATTATCTTCAGGCTCAGAGTGGGAATCAGAGGAAGAAAAAATGTTTCTGCTCTGATAGCAACAGCTGTTATATCTTAATAAAGAGTTAAACGCTGCTGACCCACCTTCTTCCTTTTGCCCTTCCTTGGGATTCTCTTCAATCTGAAGGTCAGTAAATTCCTTAATTGTCCAGTGATGATTTCCTGAGGCCTCCCATGCATATTAGGGGCTGCTATTTGCTATTAGGGGTGGCACAATAACATAGTGAGTTTCAGACTCCTCCTCCACAGTTCTGAGACAGACTCTGCTCTGTTTTTTTCTGTAAGACACGTTATTTTCTAGCATCTTCCTCATGAGCTTTGACACCAAGGGACTTCAAGCAGCAGATTCCCAATGTTTCTTTCCTTCAATCTCATCAAGCGAGAAGATGCACTATGTTTGTTGCAAGAAAATGAACAGCCAAGTCAAGTCAATGGACAGCAAATTCAGTAACTATCCACACAGCTGATGAGCAAGGTTATATTTTCAGTCCTCTATGCTGAAAGAAGCAAAGCAAACACTTTTTGGAGTGAAAAGAGGAGACAAAGCTATATCCCATCCTAAACTAATCCAATCCTAGAACTTAGACTGTGTACTTAGTAATAAAGAAATGCTAACGTCCAAAAGAATAGCGAAAGTAAAACAGTCCCTGCGCATGGGGGATCTTCTACTTTGTACTTTCCAGTGGCATTCCTCAGGGACATAATTGCACCTTTTGATTTAAAAATGAAGGCACGTAGTCTCCATCTCATTAGTAAACATATGCTTTTTGATCATGTGGAAAAGAACATCATCATTCTATGCTGCAGAAGGAGACCAGCATTAAAAATACTGACACAAGTGGCTTGCTTTTCTCTATTTAGTTTTCTTGTATTCTTTTCAGCTTTCCAAAGTTGTTTTTGTAAAACTGAACTTGTGCTCATGTTTTCTCATAACTTGGCAGGAAAAGAATAAACTTTCACAAGTGGCTGGGCCAACCAAACACCAAAAAAAATAGCAGCATCTTATTAACCATGAATACAAAGATATACAGAGAAGTTTGGATGTTTTATTTTTTTGGGTTTTTTTCCAAAGGATTTTGTCACTGGGATCTTTAGGAATGTGGAGTCTTTTACGCCAGTTTCTTATAACACTGTGTACAGAGGAAATTCTGGACATGAAGTGAAGCAACCAGTTATTAACAAATATTTAATAGACCCTTTTGGAATAGAATCCTTAATAAACATGAATTTTCTCAGCTTTTTCTCTTTCTTATTATTTTTGTTACTGCTTCTGCTATCACCCTTAAATTTTTCTAGGATTGTGAGGACCTGAAAATGTAGCTTACATTTCTGTAGTACTGAAAGTATACTTTAGTTTCAAATATGAAAATGCAAGTTTTCCCTTATTATAGTTACTAATATTCAAAACCTTTCTTTTGGCCATTACTCAAAAAAGAAACACTTAGAGAATATTAGTGATAGGAAATAAAATTTCAGTGCAGCCAGAGGAACAGGGGAACAACAAAGCCAGTGAAGGGTCTACAGAATAAGTAGTGAGAAGTGGCTGAGGGAACTGGGACTGTTTAACCCAGAGAAAAGAAGTCTCAGGGAGACCTTGTTGCTCTCTACAACTCCCTGAAAGGAGGTTATGGCAAGGTGGGAGTCTGTCTCTGCTAGCAGATAATAACAGATAAGGGAAGAGGAAATGGTCACAAGTTGTGCCAGGGGAGGTGTAGATTGGATATTATGGAAAAAATTTTCACCAAAAGGCTTGTCAAGCATTGGAACAGGTTGTCCATGGAACTGGTAAAGTCACTATCAATGAAGGTATTTAAAAGATGTGTAGATGTGGTTCTTAGGGACATGGTTTAGTGGTGAACTTGGCAGTGACAGGTTTATGGTTGGACTCAATGATCTTAAATTTCTTTTTCAACATAAATGATTCCATGATACTATGGTATTTTTGTTTTCTCAAAACACCACTTAACATCTTTGCAAATGTGGTCATCCAGAACTTAGGCGGATTAATCTTTGCTAGGAAACAATTAGCTGGATGCTTGTATCTACTTCCATTTTGTACCAAAATTCAACTCTTTGATTTATGTAATAACCTTCTAATTTAATTTTTGGCAGTTTACATGATAAAATAAAAACCACCCATTACAGATCTTAGCATTTAAATTAATTGATATCATTAAACTAACAGCTAAAACTTTGACAGGGGTTATATCATTTTTTACCATAGCTAATCCTATATCCTCCTAAAGAATAGAGACTGAAATTTCACCAAAGGAAAAAATACCCCAGGTATTACTGGAATCCTTTTCATTAATTTCCCAGTTAATCTCAAACTTCTTTAAGCTCTTCTCTAGGTCTGTGCCATTTTGAACTAGCTTGTGCAGTAATTGCTCTTCAGTCATTTATCTGTACCTGAACAATGGCCATGTGAGGTGCTAAGGAGATTACCATCAGAGATCCTGTCTCTTGCCCAGTTCTTACACAGTTTTCTAAACCACTGGAAGACTCTGTAGAAATTTAGTGGTATCTTATACACAGATAATATCACTAAAGACTCAGGAAAATGGGGAGTCTGGCTGATGCAGTTCTTTCATCCAAAGTACTTGAAAGAATTTGAATTACTCTATGTAATTCAGATGCTGGTAGAACACATTCCTGGTGTTTAGCAAACAAAATCTCAGTACAAATTAGATTTTTTAATCAAAATCAGACAGTCTACGTGAATACCTCAAAAACTCTAGGTCTCTTAATAATTACCTTACAATATATATCCTGTAGTTTTTTTCTTCTGTGTTTGTTTGTCACAAAAGAATGAAAGGAAAATGAAGTGGTTTTCTTCAAGTTATTCCCCAAAGGATATGATAGCACTTGGTGAACATCAACAATTTTTTCCAACTTCCCTGTAATTAGAACCACCTATCAATGTTCTAGACAGAAGTATCTTCATTCTATTATTTTCATTTAATAGAGGCAATGCATTTACAATAAATGCAATATAAGCATGTATTAGATAAACCATATGAATGCGGAGTCAGGTTAAAAACTATTTCAAGTATATGCAGAAAAAAAGTGATGAATAACCACAACAAATAAAATACCTTTTTTTTATAACTAAAATCCCAGCTGTTTAAAGTATCATTGCTATAATATCTGCTCAAGAGGTCTACATGTTCTTTGCCATCAATTTTTTAATAAGTGCTTATGTAAGGAAATGTGATGGTTTAAAAAAAAAAAAGGTCTTCTTTCCCCTTTCCTTTCTATGGTCTTAAATGGATCAGAGTAAATATCAGACATATTTCTGTTAGAGAAACAAGAACAGCAAGAATAAACAGTGGAAGGAGACAGTGTTTATGCTTTACGTGTAATGCTGCCAAATCATCTGCTAGTTGCCCTTTTAATAACCTTTTTTTTTCACTTCTGCTAAAAATACCTAAAAAGCCCTCGGTGAAGCCATAATTTAACAAAATTCAATATCCTGTAAGAAACAATAGGTTTAGACGTCCTCAACCATGTCCTAGAAAAGCCAAAAGAACATGAACAATCTACAGCATTTCTCTGTTGCAATTCTTTGCCAGACAAAATCAGCAGAGATTTTAAATCTGCTCCTGCAAATGTTAACCCCACAACTGACAAATCTCAGGGGAGAATATTTGATGCTTTCCACTGACTTTAAGAATAGCTCAAACATAATTTTTCTCTGCTAGCAACTGGTACACTAAAAATAAAGTGGTACGTTGGAGATTAATTTTATTTGAATGTACACAGTTTTAAATGTAATGCTTAGATACTTGAAAGCTGAAGGGGGAATCCTTTAACAGCAGATTGAAACAGAATAATGAGTAGGATGTGGAAAGGCAGAGGGCAAAGGTTCAAGTCTGGCCTCTATCTTCATTCAAACTTCCTATCCTTACTACAAAGCTGGAAAACAGTCTAGAATGCAGACCTTGATTTTCAGTTACTGGTGCTATGTTAAGGTAGCAAAAGAATGCACTTACATTTGTTTGGGATTTAGATCAAAATAATGCAATTCAGCATTTTATGCATTTGATGGCATTTCTGTTTAATCAACTTCAGCATTTTCCCACAAGTACCCACGAAGGAATTTTTGCAGCACTTTCTACAAGAAAGTAAAAACATTTTAAAAATTTGCTATGGAGTACAATAGGTGATTTTTTTTTACCAATTGTAACTGAAGACTACAGTGTGTCTATAAGCAATTATTCATTCCCATAAATCAAAGACATAATTATCACATAAGATGTAAATTTACTATAAAGTTGGGTTTTGACAGCAATGTTTGTGTGATCTTCAAGATAGCTTTGCCTAGGCAAATATTATAAAAAAATGAATAATCAGAAGCAGATTATTTCTTTTGTTTGCTTAATCCCTCAGAACAAATGCTCAAATCCCAAATGTCTAATCTGTAGCTTGATTTATGTATTGAAATTCTAGCATCACAGTCAGCTCTTTGATGTGCACAGATCTATGCATTAACTTAGTCAACTAGACTGTTCAGTTAGTTGAACAATTCATGTTGCAGGAGCTCAGACTCCAAGACAGGTGAGAGCAGCCTGCCAATGGTCTGCCAATCTTGCTGGCAAGAAACACAGTGCAAATGCAGAGACTTTTTTCAACATCTATAAAAGTAACCACATTCTCATCACACAGATCTTGAACTACTAGATGTGAGTGAACACAAGCTGACTTCATGTAGAGGCAACCGAGATGTGTATGTACCACAGCACCCTAGGTTCTGGTGAAATATACTATGTGAGATGCTGCATAGTAAAGAGATGGCCATATCACTACTAGATTCTCACCTCCATGACCTCATGTCCTCCTGCCTCCAAGACAATAAACCTTCTTGGAATGGGGGATAATGCAGCGTTGAACACAAATACTGAGATGACCCTTTGTACACCAGGCTGAGGTAGCTGGAACCCTTTCTTAACCCATGTATTTAATTTTCTTCTTATTCTGTTCCTGCCAAATAAGGGACTGACTGCAAGGCTGTACTGCTGTGATGGTGATGCTGGAGACTTACTACATCATTCTGGCTGGAAATATGTGGAAGATTCTTCTCTCAGAGAGCCGTCACCAAGCTGAGCACTCTGATCGTGCATGGAAGGGTACAAGGAAGCAGCACAACAGCTGATTCACCAACTGCAAGGGAGACAAATAAGCATGGTGGAAAACATGCAGCTGCTCTTCCAGAGCTGCTCCCATCTTTACTTCGATGCTGATGAACTTTTTATCAGCTTTATCTTCTAAATTCTATCCTTGCTAAACCCAGTTTCATTCCATTTTCTATGCCTGCAGTCTTTCCTTCAAAAATCTGCCTACAGCAGAAGTCTCGCACATGATGGAGGCTGGGCCTCTAGCTGCCTAAATCGCTTTACATTTGCCAACGTCTGTCACTCATTCCCCTCCTCTCCTCCCAGCATTTATATTTTATATTTTTTTGTAGTAATATTCAGAATGTCAGTACAGACACTTTGTATTTTCATGTTTCCACATCATACCTGGCCCTGTGGCTGGTATTCGCTAATCTACAAATACTCTAGCTCCAAAACACACGCTGGATCTTAGGCTCTGGGCTACTGAAGCCTAAACCTGTCATGAACATGACGTATATAGCTACCAGAGGCACCAGGTTCTGAATATTCAGTAGTGCTAAAGCAGTATGTTGCATGAGCTCTGTGCTGTGAGCATTATTTATAGTTCACTTGTGAGTCAATTGTTTGCAGCATTTTCTGGAGGTAAGTAGGGTTTTCAACCTTTAAAAGTAGATGGTAACAATAGGTATAAATATTATCTTACATACATATATAGATGAGTGCCTACCACACAGCTGCAGTAATAGCCATCTGAACAGAAGCAAACAGCTGCATCAGCATGGTACAGATGAGTTAATCACAGTGGTTTCAAATGTCGGGTGGTACATGAAGTTGTATTTCTTTTCTCATCAGTTTTGGCCATTTCATCACATAGGTTGAAGGCATATCTGCCAAGTTAAAAGGGACTGGCTCATGGCTACTTACTGTTTTGCACCACTCTTCAGTCGTTCAGCCATGTACTGATCCAGTTATTAAAATTATTAGAGAGATACGTCTGCCCGAATTAAGGTGTGAACAAGACCATATGCTGAAGCCAATAGCACGGATTTTTATTTAATGGTAAATGTGAGGTAAAAAGAGATAGTGAGAAATAGGAAAAGGGAGAAGGGGTGGAGAAAGAGTGACAGACAGACAGACAAAGTAGACAAGTATCACCACTCTGTGGATTTGGACAGCATTCCACTGACCCTCTTCTTATGGTCTTGGTGGTGATGGTTCCAGTTTTGTTGAAGTAATGGTTGCAGTCTGGATCTGTCGGGGGAAGCTCAGGGTGGTGAGGGAAGGCCCGTGAAACAGAGTCCATAGGGGTTTTATTTTGCTTAGGGTAGGTGGGAATGCCCTGGTACCCACCCTGGGGCAGGGAGTTTTACACTGGATGATGTAATACTGGGTCACGGGACATTTCAGGAGTCTTTGACACTTTCTAAGACTTTACAGCTTCCTGTTATCCCAGCACAGTTGAGTCCATTATGGGCCACTATGGCCCATCAGCAGAGACGAGTGCTTTGAGCCCTCTTATGTATATTTGGTACTGCCCTGGAGAAGAGTTATCACAGCTGAGTCATTTGCGTAAGGACAAAAAAAACCGCTACCCCACCTCACAGCATTTACCTCTTTCCTTTTCTTGTTCAACACCTAGCTTGTATCTCCAGGTGTTGGGTGTGCCTGGCCTCAGCACCTCTGTGGTTACTTGGCACATCGTCAGCTTGCACCTTGATTGTTTGAGCCATCAGCATTCCAGTCTCTCATACTTGTGGATACATTTTTCTCCTGGAATAGTTGGACAATAGTACCACCTTTATCTTATCTCAAGCTCCTCTTCACAGTCCAAATTAGTAGGCATATTTGGGGAGGAGTGGGCTTCAGTTAGCAGTTGCTTCTTTGCACAGTTTGCTACAGTGGACAGAAGTCTTTTGATGATGTTTAAGCCATTAACTATTTCAGTCTCTCACAGAGCGGAAAGCTCAGCTTTGTCTATTCAGCTTTCTGCACCCTCTTTGGAAGTCACACCAGAGTGTGGGAGTAAGGAGATATTTTGCCGCCTTCTGAAATGCTTGCAGTTAAGTACTCCGTATATAAAGTAAGTTCTGTAAGCAACGCAGATTTTCTTTTCCTGCAAAGATGAAAATATGGCAATCTTACTGAAGACAGCAGAAATAATACAATGTTGGCTAAGCGTCAGAGAAAGGGATTCAATATGGATTTATAAAGAATAATATGAAAATGTATTTTGGTTATATATATGTATATCTAATGTTTGAAAACACATTTTTTTCCCAGTACTCTATTGAGAACCTTAAAGTGAATTTCTTGAAATACCTGGCTCTTTGAGGAGATGTGTAAATTCAAGGCCTTAGAGTAGTTACAAGGTTTTCATTCGTAGCAAGGCCCGCCATCCTAAAACAAGTGAGGCACTCCACAACTTTATTCTTGTTTTTCAGCACTGGGCAGGTAATGAACAAAATTCTTTTCATAATTTGATTTAACATAAGGTTGAAAAAATATATTTTAATAACTTACGAGGCTTACATTACAAAAAGACTATCACAAAGGCATCCTAAGGGGTTCTAAATTAGTCCTGATATCTAGAAATACTTTCTAGCCACCTAACTCATCCCAATGTGATTATCTGTTTCTGTGGGGCATTTCCTGTTATTAAGATATTTTTTAAGGTTATTTCTACATGAGGACACATTTTTGGATGAGGATAGAAATGTCTAAACTGGTTCTTTTTGTCACACTAAGTTATCATTACAAAAGCACTTTAGGGAGGATAAGTTCTAAGTGACACAGTCTAGGTTTAGGCTAAAATCAGGCTGATTCTAATAAAAATCTCCAAACTGAGACTAATTATATATGAACAGGATCATCCTTGCATTTTGCAGAACTAAAATCTTACCTAGACCATCAAAAATGAATATCAGTTGCAGTTTCAGCCAGCTGGACATTAGATGGATTAAATGACTGAAAATATTCTCAGAAGAATTTTGAGGGGAGAGAATTATGAGTTATCCTAATTTTTGCCTTCTAATTGTTGCAGCAAAACCAGAAAATATTTGTTTCAGCAACCATTCTCTACCCAAGTCCTCTTATTTCAGGAGAACACTGGAATGCTGTAAGTGTCAGGATGGATAACACCTTCACATGTATGCTGCTCGCTGACCTCAAACTGCATGAATAAAAGGCCAAGAGAAATCGTGGTGGAATAAGATGCAGTGTTTTAGTAAGGAATACATGATTTATATTTTTTGGCATTATGCCACTCTGTTCAGAATTAAGGGATGGATTATTGTGGATTTGTTTCCTTTCAGGAATTAGGGCTGGCCCTGGCTTAGCTTCAGTACTGCAGAGGTATTAACTGCAATGCATTTCTGTCTTACAGTTTCATCCCATTTAGCCATTGTGACTTTGGAGTGACTTCCAAAGCAATCCAATCAGAATGAGTTGGCAGATTAATGTTAACTTTCATGTCAGGACTGAAGGCAATGCAAAATGAAAATGCTAAAAGGAGAGGCATTGCACCAGCCCTACTGTAGCTAAAAATAAAACCTAAATGTCTCATGTGAGCTAATGAGCCTTTGTTTAATTTAAAAATAGGTAAAGCATTAAAAAACTACCTTTCTGTGTATTAATCACTCTCATATATTTAAATAAAATTGATGCTATATCCCCTGGGCTGCCTTTATTTCATGTAAAAATTTGGATTATCACAGAAGTTTCCTTGGCAGACACCTAGTTTGTGGTAAATTTTATATTGCAGTTCCTCGGGAACAATACTGGAAAGATTAGAAGAGATTCACTATTTCACCTTTTGTTTGGGCAATGGTTCAATTTGTGCTTTTCTCCTTGCAAAAAATCATTATGGAGTAGGTTGATACATTTTAGGAATCAGAGGCCAAGGAGGGAGTTTGGAACAATATAAATTACACACATCCCAATATAATTGGAATACTTAATCTAATTGAAACATCAAAAATCAATGATCAGTACAGCTCTTTGTCAGAACTGTGTTACAACAAATAAGAACCTGTATTCTCATATGTGACTCAAGCTTTTAGTCTAACACATTCCCCTCAATCTAATAACTTAATTTCCATCTCAGTCTGAAAATACTGCTTTCTTCTCACCTGAGTTGTAGTAGTTGTGGAGATGGATGACTTTTGGTCATGAGACCTTTTGACCTCATGACATTTGGATGCTGTATATGATTAAGCCTAGTTTTGGATTTATAGTTTCATAATTTCTGTTCTCCAGGAATGCGAACAATGAAAAAACGTGGTACTCTTGGATTTCTGGTTGAACATCTTCTACTGACTGGCTTAAATTATATATGGCAAACAGCAAGCCTGAAACATGTTTTTCAGCCATAGTTGGTGGCTTTGGAGAGCTGTTTCTTCAGTAGAACTTGTAAATCTTAGATTAAAAAAAATAGTTAAATCTCAGTGATATAATTATACCCACAAGATATTATCTATCTTATCTTGGTATGTTTTTAACATTAACACAATATACTAGCATTACAGTACTGATCAGCATTAGCTCAAATTTTTTCTTCTGAGATCTGTAAACAAACCTGTGAGTTCTTTATCGTAATCAAATAAAACTGCTTGTTGTTTTTCTTTTAACATCAAAGATATTTTCCTTTCATCATGACATTTTTTTCTGTTTCATTGTTACTCGTTTTCCTATATGTTAGAACACAATTTAAAAAAATGGTCTTCCTGTCTTTCTCCATACAATTTTAATAACCCCTTGCTTTAATATGTAAATACACTTCTCTCAGTACTGTATTTGTTCCAAGATTCAAATATGTTCTTTTATTCACAGTAGAATGGAATTCTTTGCATTATTGCGTGCCCACTCATTTTACTTCTTTTAAGTTGGGAAATGCAAGACAGAAAAAAACCTAAATAATAAAAATACCAGAGAATAGAACGTTGGACAAATTGGACAAATTATTGCTCTGACAATTTCTCATACTCATGTACTCACACAGATGCTTTATTAAAAATATAGTGACACCATAAACAGCAAATAATATTAATATTTCTATAGACTCTAACAACTGTATTAAACATAAAGAAGACCTACGTAGCCAAGTGGATGGACTGCAAGACAGAGACTGTGCGAGCAAGTTCCCTTCCACTGTAAGAGATGATCAGGTTCATGACCACCTAAGGAACAGGGATATACATAAGTCTTCAGCACCTAATGAGATGCATCCCAGAGTCCTGAGGGAACTGGCTGATGTAGTTGCCAAGCCACTCTCCATGATACTTGAAAAGTCATGGCAGTCAAGCGAAGCCCCACGTGACTGGAAAAAGGGAAACCTTGTACCCATCTTTAGAAAAGGTAGAAAGGAACTATCAGCCAGTGCCTGAGAAGGTCATGGAACAGATACTTCTAGAAGCTCTGCTAAGGCACGTGGAGAACAGGAATGTGATTCCAGATAGCCAGCATAGCTTCACCAGGAGGCAAGTCCTACCTGATCTACCAAATGCCTTCTGTGATGGGGTGACTCCATCAGCGGACAAGCGAAGGGCTATGGAGGTCATCTATCTGAACTTCTGTAAGGCCTTCGACGTGGTAGCCCACAACATCCTTCTGTCTAAATTGGAGAGAAAAGGATTTGACAGATGGACAGTTTAGTGGATGAGGAATTGCTTGGGCAGTCACATCCAGAATGTAGTGGTCAATGGCTAAGAGTCCCTATGGACATCAGTGACAAGTGGTGTCCTTAGGAATCTCTTCTGGGACCAGTCCTATTTAATGTCTTCATTAATGACACAGACAATGGGATTGAGTGCACCTTCAGCAAGTTTACAGGTGACACCTGTTTACAGGTGTGGTTGACACACCTGAAAGATGTGATGCCACCCAGAGGGACCTGGAAAAGCTGGAGAAATAAGTGCATGGGAACTTCATGAGGTTCAACAAGACCAAGTGAGAGGTGCTACACCTGTGTTGGGCAAACCCCTGGTATCTGCAGGCTGGGGGATGAACAGATCAAGAGCAGCCCTGCCAAGAAGGCCTTGGAGGTGCTGGTGGATGAGAGGCTGAACATGAGCTGGCAATGTGACCTTGTAGCCCAGAAAGCCAATCGTGTCCTGGACTGCATCCAAAGCAGTGTGGCCAGTAGGTCAAAGGAGGGGATTCTGTCTCTCCACTCTGCTCTGCTGAGACTCCACCTGGTGTACTGCATCTGGGTCTGGGGATCCCAACATAAGGACACGAACCTGCTGGAGGAAGTTCACGGGAGGGCCACAAAGATGATTAGAGGGATGGAGCACTTCTCCTATGAGGAAAGACAGAGAGAATTGGGATTGTTCAGCCTGAAGAAGAGAAGGCTCTGGGGAGAGCTTATTAAAGCTTTCCAGTACCTAAAAGGGCCTACAAGAGAGCTGGAGAGGGACTTTTTACAAGGGCATTTGGTGATAGGACAAGGGGTACTGGTTCTAAACTGAAGAAGGGGAGGTTTAGATTAGATATAAAGAAGAAGCTTTTTACAGTGAAGGTGGTTAAACAGAGAAACAGATTGCCCAGAGAAGTTGTGGGTGCCTCATCCCTTCAAGTGTTTAAGGAGAGGTTGGATGGGGCTCTGAGCAACCTGGTCTAGTGAAAGGTGTTCCTGTCCACAGCAGGGAGGTTGGACTAGATGACCTTTAGAAGGTCCCTTCCCAGTCAAACTATTCTATGATTCTATAATAGGCACCAGAAAATACAAAGCTAGACTTCTCCATACTTACCATATGCAATTATTCTAATGAGAACAATCTAGGCTAACAATATTGTTAATAAAATGTCATCTGCAAATGTTATTGACATTTTTAGGAAGTTCAAAATATGAGAAAAATTTAGAAGTGCTGTCTCTAGGATCAGTTAAATTTCAAGAAAAAAGTCACTACATGCAGTTTGTTAAATATGAACTATCCAATGCATTCGCCCTACTTCCACTCTTAGCTTCTTTGATTCTTTCTTTTTTGCAGAGTGGACCTGCTTTACTCTGGAGGTGGTTGCTATTAGCTATGGATTCACAAGGGATGTCAAGGTGGTGGATGACTCCTGCTGCAGCATTTTGGCTGATGCCAGCAGAACTTGGACAGGCATGGTGATGCAGTTCTTATATAATACCCCAGGGTTAAAAGCTGAGGTTTTTCCCATTTCCAGCAGCACTCAGCTTACATTTCTTGTTCTGCATTGTCATAGAATACTGGATGTCAAACTTGACACTGCTGAAGTACTGAATAATAGCCACTTAATGGTAAGGAACCTCAAACCTACTTAATCTTTAGGTAATATAAGCTGGACAAACCAATTGTATTTCTGGAATGTTTTTCTGCCGTTTTTTCAATTGCTTTTTCGTTTTCTCTAAATTTCACCAGCTATGTACAATGGTGATATTTATAGCGAAAAATTAACTTATTCAAATGCCATACTCCATAGTACGTGTTCATAACTCAGACATCAGAATTATTGCCAGCCCATGACACTGAAGTTTTACCTGTATAATGGAAATCACTCATTGGAAAAGTTTTCTTTCCTCAACATAAAATAAAGAATAATGTGTAGGACATCCTCCACAAGCCTAATATAGTTTTGGAATAAGGAATAGCAAATTCCCTAGAAAAGTCATTTTCTTGCCTTCAAGGTTTTTAACAGAGCATCACTGCTTATACTATTATCTTATCCATTTGAATTTCATAAGAATTTATTGTTAACCTATAGCAACACACGTGTATTTCTGTCAGGTTCCAACAGTAAAGGAAGTGATTTGCCAGTAAAAGTCACCCATGCACCTTCTGGGCCCATTTTAGGCACGCTTACCTACATGGCTGTGGAATGCAAGATGCCTATGGTATGGTTCCTATATAAGAAGGGACTGTTAACGTATAACAACTTAGGTTACATTTACAATTGGAGTTGGTAATCTTAAAGGTCTTTTCCAGACTACAAGTTTTTACGATTAAACTGAACTAGAACAGGAATGAACCCTGGATGAAACAGTAAAGCTGTTCATAACTCACAGTGTAGTATTTCTGTGAACATTATTTTTTTTCCAATTCAAATAAAATCACCTTCTGCTTAAAATGATCCTATTTGGCAGATCAGTTTATATTGTAAGCAAAGAGCTTGCAGTGTGTTTTTCAAATTATATAAGAATACAGAAAATAAAAACATCAATTTAGCTAGTGATAACAATATATGTTACAGCTTCTTCTTTAGCCATAATTTCTCCAAGAAAATTAAAGACCTTCCCAAATTAACTCCCTCATGCTCACAAAACCTGTTGTGTTCTGACTAGGACAAAACAGAGTAAAACATATTTTCAGCCTGAAGGCCTCTAAGCGAGCTCCAGGCTTGCTGATATGCCATTGCAAAGCTATAGCTATCACAGAGCTATCAAATAACATTTGAAAACAGTACAGCTATGGTACTTCGGTTCTGCATCCAGGCTAATAGGTCAGACTGTAAACCAGCTTGATTAACTCAGTTATGGCATGACATTAAAGTCAGCTACATTACTGAACAATCTGGAGTTGCAAATCTCTCCCATGACACAATATGGGAGAGATAATAATAAGTAATAAAATAATAAATAATAAAATAATAAAATAAGCACATCATAAATAATAAAATAATAAAACAAATAATTTTGTTTTCTTCAGGATGAAATAAAAAATAAAATAATCTGTGAAACCCTAGATGAAAAAAACCCTGTTAAATTCTGCAGCAAGAGAATTAAAATTTAGGTTTGTAACAATTACACTTGAAAATACATTCATCATTTCCTCTTACGGGCTAATGTTATTCAAATATCTTAGTTGACTTTCAGTTGTTCATGCTCCATTTCATGTTCACTCACTTTCAGTGTATGACTTGGAAATCTGCAGCAGGAATGATTAGTTCTCTTAATTGTGGGTTTATCCTTGCAGCTATGGAAATAAAATGTGCATATTTTTCCTGAAATTTGTTTAAAAATAGAAAATATGCAGATTCCCTAACACCTCTAAAGCTAAGAAGGTTGTTTTAATTTTTTTCTTTTCTGTTTTCAGCCCAGTATCTATTGAGCCAAAAATTTTTCTGTGGAGTAACCTTTTTAGATCACTAGCAAGTTAAATCTCAGATAAGGCTAATCCTTGATTTGATATTTTTGCAGAGGTTATATATTGGACTCCACTTTAACTAAATGCCAGTTGTCCAGAAAATCCTGACAACAGCTGATTTTTTCAGGCTAAATCCATTTTCTGTATGACATTTAAACCCAGAAGAATATATATTTTTTAATTCACTATTTATGGTCACTCATAATAAGCTCCTTTCATCCTCTGACAGTTTTCTCCATCCTCTTACAACTGTAATTTTTAAGTGCTGCAGGTGTGCGTGGGATGTTGAAAGGAAATGAAAGACAATAATTGTCTGAAGGAGCTTATAGCTGAGGCTATGGGCTTGAAAATGGTTCTGCACCTGTTCTCTAGTGAAATTGTCAGTCCAGATTTGGGAATTTCTTGCACATAGAAAGTGTCGGGGTCCTATTCTTGGGCAGGCACTATGAGAGTACCAGTCTATAAGAAAGACCAATGAAGAAAAAGAAAAGGCTGCTGAGCAGCAACATTGTTAAGGAAGTCAGAAGGAAATTACTTTCTGTAGTGTTGAGGAATTTGGATCTAGATTGTTAATCCTAGTTTCTAATGGCCTTTAGAGCAAACAGGCAGAAAAAATGTTTCTCTTTTATGCTGCATCCCTGTGAAAAGATTCCAGTCCTCACTTACCTTGTGTGTCTGATTTGGAAGAGGAATTTGAAAGCAGATCTCCCACATCTGTAAAAAGAGAAATAGAAATTAATTATTCAGAGATAACCTGATATCCCTTCCTCTGGCCATAGGACATCTGAAATCTGCGTTCATTGTTGGCATATAAGGATGTCTATGACATTAGTCCCAACAGACAAGCCAAGCAGAATACCTAGTTTCAGAATCTGCTCACATTTGCAGCTGCTTGGAATTTCAGGATATATACAAGATATTGGCATCCAGAAATCGGGGCACCTGGAAGAAATCATTGGTGGAGTATTTTGGTGGTGAAGTAATTTGTGCCTTTCAGGTTAAGGAGCAGCTAAGCAGAGCTTTCTGAGGGTCTCACAGCTGGATTTGGAGAACTTAAGTGTCAGACTAAATTTAGAGAGCTAAAGCACTGTCTAAATTCCATTGCAAAGCTATGTAGGAGAGATAGGGAGCTAATATTCTGTTGGTGAAAGACAGCTATTTCCAAAGACTTCGACCTAAGGAAAGCATGTGTTTTGAGTCAATATGATTTCAGTACTTGCTTATGTTCCTTGCTGGCTTGGGACTATGTTGGGCTAATCATGTGAAACAATTATGTTTCTTGTACAGAAATACAGTAAACTTCTTGTACAGAATTATAGGGAAGTACTCACTGCCAGTCCAAGATCTCTGCTTAACTGCTCTGAATCTCCTCCATACTTAATGGAGTGCTTGGAAATAAGGTGTTTGATCTTAGACACTTTAAGTAGGCGTTTTCTAGGTAGCCTGAAATAGATCACAAATGGGAGATCTGGTTACAGTCAGTTTAGTTTCTGAGTTTCTGTGCATAAATTTCTTCTTCCCAGTATGTCCTTCCTTTAAGGAAGGACTACATGTCCTTTAAGGCACATAGTAAACTAATAATTTTACCTGTATAAAATATGGTACCTTTCTTTTTGTACCTTCTCTTATATACTTCCTTAACATGAGAGTTGACTTTAACTCTGCACTTCTTTGCTAAAATCTACTTCAGAATTGCTCATCAAAGAAAATAACAATGATAAATAATATTATGCAAAAGTATCCCTTTTCTTTCTGTTACTGAAATGCTTTCTTTTTGAGAATTTCTGTATTAAGTTCTAATCCTGAGAGAATATTCATCAATAAATTACAGTTAGATAGTAATTATAAAAGTGAAATCTAATTGAAATATTCCTGGATTTCTAGCTAAAAATGTAATCTATAAAAAAATCTAATATAACTATATAGATAGCAATCTATAACTAGTAAATAGTAATTTCACAGAATTACACAATATTCTGGGTTGGAAGGGGCCCACAAGGATCATCAACTCCAACTCTTAAGTGAATGGCCCATACGGGGATCAAACCCATATGTTGTTAGCAATGTGCTCTGACCAACTTATTTGTGATAAAGAGGTAAATAGGATGAAATAGCTACTATTCTTGGCAGTACTTATTTATATTGCTGCAGCTTTCTAGAAACTTCAAAATCAATGGTACTATTTCACTGAATTTTCTACTAATCTTTCTTCTGATGCAGTGGTGCAGTTTTTTCAACTCTTACGCTTTTGCTAGAGTAGGGACTTTTCTTGTAAAAGAAAATTATAACCCTTTGCACAACAGAAATGGATAGGTAGTAGATGACTCTGCTGGTATATGTATAGCAGGTAAAACTCAACTCAAAGGCTTACTCAGACAAGGAGAGTCATCCATGGATTGTTCTATATAGACAGAATTTCCCAGAAAAGGTGGAGGCTGCCATACATGTTGCTGGTTTCTATTTTCTGTTCCCAGATACAATGTAAATGTGACTGCCTTTTAACAACTTTCATATGTGCTTATGCTTATGATACGTAATTGAAAAATAGCTTTGCAGAAAAGGACCTTATGATCTTGGTGGACATCATGTGGAACACGAGCCAGCAATTCACCCTTATGACAGAAAAGGCAAATATTGTTCTGGGTTGCATTAAGAGGGGTGTATCCAGCAGGTTGAGTGAGGTGCTCCTGTCTCTCTACTCAGCACAGGTGAGAACACCTCTGGAGTATTGTGTTCATTGTTGGGCTTTCCAGTAAAGAGAAAGATGGACATGCTGGAGAGAGTCCAACAAAAGGCCACAAAAATTACTAAGGGTCTGGAGCACCCTCTCCTGTTAAGAGAGGCTGAGGGAGGTGGTACTTTCCAGCCTGGAGAAGAGAAGGTGCAGGAGGATCAATGCACATAAATACCTGTAAGGATGGTGTAAAGAACAGGAGACAGACTTTTTTCAGTGGTGTCTATTGGCAGGACCAGGGGCAATGGGCAGAAAGTGAAACATAGGAGAGTCTATTTGAACCTCAAAAACCACCAAGAACTGTCAGAAGCTGCTCAGAGAAGTGAAGTCACCAATCTTGGAGACATTCAAAAATCATCTGAACATGGTCTTGGGCAATTAGTCCTAGGTGGATCTGCTTGAGGCATCCTGTAATTTTGTAATTCTGTGATTTTGTGAACTCATAGTACACTCAAAAAAAATTTTTCATTTATATGATGTATGTTGCACTGGACTTACTCTGCACAGACAGTTCTTATGTGTAATTTGGTTTAATAGATTGAAAATCTTTATTACAGGATTCTGTATGAATATCTGAAATGCAGTACACAGGGACATTTTTATTCAGACTAAAAAAGAATATGTTTTTAGCGTGTTATCAAGAATTTTAAAAATTATTGAAAAATTGGTTGAATGCTTAATTCCTATTTTTGTTGCAATTACACTATAATTTAGCCTTCTAAAATCTCTTTTGACCTGCATATACTTGATATAAGCATAAACTGACCATTGCTATTTTTGAGATACACTCTAGAGGTATTGCTAAATCTGACCACCACGAGTAGTCATTAGTGAGAACTGTGATAATCTTTGTGATGGAACCATCCATCCTTTAGGTCTGATCCAAATCAGGTGTTGACGAGAATGAGAGTTTTCTTTTAAATTCTTTAATGACATAAAAATACATCACACTCTACTTCATCATGTAAATAGTAGCAAAGTATTGTTATTCAATATAGAGCTGGATCAAATGGTAAATATTTTAAGATGAAAGATTAATGGATTTGGAATACTGTATTGAAAATTCTTGTCATTACTAGCCATATGAAGAATAATTCTTGGCAGGGGGATCATTTTTTTACTCTAAATGGTAATTCTTTATTTTTCTCTCTTCTCTTCTCTTCTCTTCTCTTCTCTTCTCTTCTCTTCTCTTC